>NW_026970018.1:0-317846 GCF_028390025.1 Pseudophryne corroboree
CTGCGGGGCACCCGGAGAAAATGTAGGCACACGCACAGGATGGACCCTGCGTATATGCCCCCATCCTCTTCATAGTTTTTGCGGTTGGAACGCGTATTACGATCCAAACTGAATTAGGCCCTATATGTCTTATATACACGAGCAGTGTGAAAACATCAATCGATGGGGGTAATTCCAAGATGATCGCAGCAGGAATTTTGTTAGCAGTTGGGCAAAACCATGTGTACTGCAGGGGAGGCAGATATAACATGTGCAGAAAGAGTTAGATTTGGGTGAGTTATTTTGTTTCTGTGCAGGGTAAATACTGACTGCTTTATTTTTACACTGCAAATTAGATTGCAGATTGAACACACCACACCCAAATCTAACTCTCTCTGCACATGTTAAATCTGCCTTCCCTGCAGTGCACATAGGTGGTCATTCCGAGTTGTTCGCTCGGTAATTTTCTTCGCATCGCAGCGATTTTCCGCTTAATGCGCATGCGCAATGTTCACACTGCGACTGCGCCAAGTAAATTTGCTATGCAGTTAGGAATATTACTCACGGTTTTTTCATCGTTCTGGTGATCGTAATGTGATTGACAGGAAGTGGGTGTTTCTGGGCGGAAACAGGCCGCTTTAGGGGCGTGTGGGAAAAAATGCTACCGTTTCTGGGAAAAACGCGGGAGTGGCTGGAGAAACGGAGGAGTGTCTGGGCGAACGCTGGGTGTGTTTGTGACGTCAAACCAGGAACGACAAGCACTGAACTGATCGCACTGGCAGAGTAAGTCTCGAGCTACTCAGAAACTGCACAGAGATGTCTTATCGCAATATTGCAAATCTTTCGTTCGCAATTTTAAGATGCTAAGATTCACTCCCAGTAGGCGGCAGCTTAGCGTGTGCAATGCTGCTAAAAGCAGCTTGCGAGCGAACAACTCGGAATGAGGGCCATGGGGGGTAATTCTGAGTTGATCGCAGCAGGATTTTTGTTAGCAGTTGGGCAAAACCATGTGCACTGCATTTACGAACAGATGATTTTTTTATATAAATTTTAAAATGTTAGTAAATGTGTGTGTTTTTTTCAACCTGGAAGCCCAACATCGATTAAGATCGATCTTAAATAGACCCCTGGGTTTTAAGGATATCCATGGTTGAGTCCAATGGTTAATTCACATTGACCGAAGTTCTAATTAAGTCACCTGTGCTCAAGCATGATATCCTTAAAATCTGGATTGCAATGACAGCATTTTGGAACTATGCCTAAGGGTTTAATTTTTACATTTATCCACTGACAATAAATCTACCTACAATATCCCTGTAACTGTTATGATTACAGTATTTCACTAAATAATTTAATTTGCTGAACCTTCTGTAAAAAGAAATATTAAGCTGCTGTAATTCCCAGATGCAGCAAATTTGTTAGCTAGTGGGCAAAACCATGTGCACTGCAGGGATGGGGGGGGGGGGGGGCAGATATAACATTTGCAGAGAGATTTAGGTGGGTTATATTGTTTGTGTGCAGGGTAAATACTGGCTGTTTTGTTTTTACACTGCAATTTAGATTTCAGTTTGAACACACCGCACCAAAATCTAACTCTCTCTGCACATATTATACACCCCCCCCCCCCCCTGCAGTGTACATGGTTTTAGCTAATAAATTTGCTGCTGTGATCAGATCTGAGTTAAGCCCTATGTATTTGGCACTGGCAAAGGGTTAGAGGCCTTGCTGTAGAGCTCACACCTTTCTTATCATGCATTGTAATATTTCCTATGTCCTGATGTTGTGCTCTCTGCTCCATCCAAGTAAACAGCAATGTAGCATGGCTATCAAAGAGCGTGAAGATTGCAGATTTCCTGGGATTAATGCTAAGGAATGCTATTCCAGAGGCTGCTGCTTTAATTCAAGTGTCACTGGGGTTAAATGGTGTTTTTACCTTAAAAACACAGGTAGAGTATATAGTACAGTGGTAAAGTGGGAGCATGTAGTGCTATTGATTACAGATTTGATGGAGCTTAAACATGGATAAGGTCCATGGCTCTAAGAGTTTATCTTGTGTATCCTTTATTCTTAGTCATGGTCAGATAAGATTAGAAAATACCATTTAAGTGGAAATTTCCTGTTAGCTGTTTTTCAGTTTGCTCAACTGTCTGATTAACTGCTCCTAAAAAAGGACCAAAGGAGCTAAATTGCCCTGTGATCTAGCTAAATTGCCCCAGTTAAAAAAAAAAAAAAAAACTAAGCTGCTGTAATTCCTGGATGTTTCCTTACTGCATCAACAGGAAGTGACAAGAAACAATGTAATGTGGAACCGTACAGCAGAAGGGATAGCGGCTACCCCACAATAAGTGCAGCGGAATGTAAGAAGAGGAATTGTTGCTTTGACTGCAGCATTCCCGGGGTTAACTGGTGTTTCTTCAAGTCACAAGGTATGGAGCTGCTGTATAGTTACTCGCAAGTCAGTAGTTGTATGATGCTCACACCTGTTAAGCTGGATACACACAGAATGCCCTACACAGGGGGTGAAATGAGCGCCCCCCCCCACCCCCCGTACGCTCAGCACACATCACGCTGTGCTGAGCGGGGGGAGAGATGTGTGCTGAGCAGTTCGCTCAGCACACATCTCTCCCCAAAATCAGGCCGTGAATACGGACCTTTAAACTGGATCCACACTTAGATTATCTGTCCAATTTTTTTTCCTAGTTGAAACAAAATTATGCTAATATGTGGCAGCAAATTACAATTGACCATTTGCTCACAAACACTGGAAAACATCCAAAAATGGTCATTTAGATAAATTGGTTAAATCCATTTCATTTAGCTAATTTATCCAAACTACCTTTATTGTATCTTTGTGGGTGAATGATGTGTGGGTCAGTGTTGAGGGTGGTGGAGGAGATGGGTAATAGGCACAGCAGGGTGTGGACAGTCAAATAGTGTGCTTAGAGGTTCAGAGTCATTGTATGAGACTCTGGCAACAGTGACTTGATGAGTCTGGTGTCCATAGGGTGGGACGCATTAACCTTTTTATGCTATTGAAATAGTTCTCCTCCTGACCGACGCAGTTCCTTGCTCCGAGGTTGGTGTATTGTCCTGTTGCAGCGCCTCTCCACTGTGGTCACAGTGAGCTGTGTGGTGTTGCTGGCGCATGCCAATCTCCCCCCAACCTCCCTCTTGCATTTCAGACCTACGTACGCATGATGGGATCTTGTATGATATGCGCGTGTGCTGTAGAGATGAAAGTGGGGGTGAGGAGGCAGATCGTGAGATGGGGAAACTTTGTGGACTGTTAGCGAAGGGGAGCACTGGGCAATCTGAGTTGCAAAGAGGGCAGCAGAAGAGGTTATTGCATGTGCACTGGTGACAGGTCCATCCTTGGTGGCCAGCCTCAGTGGTAAAGGGGTACATGAGCTAGTGTCCCTTGGCCAGCCATGTACCATGGCCACCTCCCTACCTCCTATATATTCTCCCTGATCTGTCACTTTGTTACGGTCTGCTGCTGGCACTGGTGTATCGTCCTGCAGTTGCCGTCTCCGCCCATTGCTGTGACTTCCCCCAGAGTTAGCCACACAGAGTGACAGATCTGGGAAAATATATAGGAGATCATTACTTTCACTTGCAGCCTACCTTATTTTTTGCAGCCTAGCATGCTCCTGACCCCTTCTCTCACTAATACTTATACAACATTCATGAACTCATCTTAAGGTTTCTTTATTATTCAGTCACACTGTCTTGGATCCAAACCATTTCCTGTGGCATTGCAGTCAAACAATTGAGCTATTTACCCTTGCATAGAAAGGTATAATCTAAGCTAGAGAATTCTATTTGGAGCTCACCTTGTACTTTGTGAAGAAATAATCAGCTTTGTGGCTGAGCAGATATATGGAGTGTGTGGCTGCACACTGCATTGATCTGCTGAGTTGCAATGCTAATAATTTTTTTTTTTTTGCAAAGTACCAATAGCTTCATTGTGAAGGTGGAAAGAAGGGTGTTACGGCATGGAATGTACAAACTGCGAGACCCTGCTGGTAGCGCCTTTGTCTATTTAGTAGGAAGGGCACGTAACAGCCGGGGGGCAATGGAGGAAGCCCCTTTAGGGCTGGAGCCCGGCGGCAACTGACTCCGTTGTCTCTGGCAGTTCCGCCCCTGGACTAGAGGAATGGTCAAGAACATGGCAACATTTAATGCCAAAAAATGCAAAATCATACACGTCTCAAAAATGCAAAGGCTAACTATAATATTAAGGGCATTATAATGGCAAGAGGAAAGCTATCTAAGTATTACTATTTCAGGTAAGCAATGTAACAAAGCAATAGGAAAGGCAAGTCAGATGCTTGTTTGCATAGGTTAAAGAACCAGTAGCAGAAAAAAGTAATACAGGTTGAGTATCCCATATCAAAATATTCCGAAATACGGAATATTCCGAAATACGGACTTTTTTGAGTGAGACTGAGATAGTGAAACCTTTGTGTTTTGATGGCTCAGTGTACACAAACTTTGTTTAATACTCAAAGTTATTAAAAATATTGTATTAAATGAACTTCAGACTGTGTGTATAAGGTGTATATGAAACATAAATGAATTCTGTGAATGTACACACACTTTGTTTAATGCACAAAGTTATAAAAAATATTGCCTAAAATGACCTTCAGGCTGTGTGTATAAGGTGTATATGAAACATAAATGCCTTCTGTGCTTAGATTTAGGTCCCATCACCATAATATCTCGTTATGGTATGCAATTATTCCAAAATACAGAAAAATCCGATATCCAAAATTCCTCTGGTCCCAAGCATTTTGGATAAGGGATACTCAACCTGTAATGCCACTGTATAGGTCCTTGGTACAGCCACATTTAGAATCCTGTGTTCAGTTCGAGAAGCCATATCTCCAGAAGGCTGTAAATACATTAGGGCAACTAAAATTGTGCATGGCCTACATCACAAAACTTACCTGGAAATACTAAAAAATGTTGATGTGTATAGTTTGGAGAAGGGAAGAGGGAACATACAGTAATAGAAACATTTAAATATATAGGGAGGAATGTAATAGGGTGTGAGAATCAGAAAGTGAGAGATTTTGTGTTTTTTCCTGTTGTTTTTTTTGTTTTTGTTTGATTGTTTGTTTTTAAAGTGGCAATCCTTTACATGGCAAAACCAGGTTGATATTTGCCATGTAAAGGATTGCCACCGTGGGCATGTGTAGAAGGGGCACTGCTACTGTTGGCATTATGTGTGTAAGCTGCACTGATATGGTGGTTATGTGTATAAAGGGCACTGCGACTGTGGGTATTATTATTATTATTATTATTATTATATGCGGTGTAATGACAATAAGATAGTGCTACTGTGTGGCGTATTTTGATTTGGGGTGCTATTGTGTGGCCATGCCCCTTCCTTGTGATACCACACCTTCTTTTTTTAAGAAGCGCACTGTCCCTTTATTAAGTATTGGAGAGAGGGCCCAAATTAATAGTTTGCAGGGAGGCGCCAAACACCCTAGCACTGGCCCTTTGGTAGGGGACAGGATTTGCTTCTGCTTGTGCACATATGTTATGATTGCCAGCCAACAGCACTGGTTTTGCCTATAACACTAACTATAAATATTTTGAATTGGTCCTGGACCACCAATCCAAGGCACCCCTGCAAGAAAATACTTTTTCTGAAGACAGTTTCCCCACAAGGCCCTTTGGAGAGACAGAGAGTATGCCAGCACACTCCCCAGCGCTATATAACCCAGGAATAACACAGTAACTTAATGTTTGTCCAGTAGCGCTGCTGTATGTAATTTGCGCCGAATTATGTGCCCCCCCTCTCTTTTCAACCCTCATCTCTACCGTGGTATAAGCAGGGGAGAGTCCGGGGAGCTTCCTCTCAGCGGTGCTGTGGAGAAAAAATGGCGCTGGTGAGTGCTGAGGGAGAAGCCCCGCCCCCTCGGCGGCGGGCTTCTGTCCCGCTTAAACTGTAAAATTGGTGGGGGCTCATACATATATACAGTGCCCAGCTGTATATATGTTATATTTTTGCCAAAAAGAGGTTTATATTGCTGCCCAGGGCGCCCCCCCTGCGCCCTGCACCCTTACAGTGACCGGAGTATGTGAGGTGTATGGGAGCAATGGCGCACAGCTGCAGTGCTGTACGCTACCTCAGTGAAGATCATGAACTCTGTGGAGCCCGTCTATCCCCATGGTCCTTACGGAGTCCCCAGCATCCTCTAGGACGTTAGAGAAACTAGGATTTTAATACCTACCGGTAAATCCTTTTCTCTTAGTCTGTTGAGGATGCTGGGCACCCGTCCCAGTGTGTACTGTGTCTGCAGTTATTAAATGGCCCTTAACTCCAGAACATTTATGTGGAGACAACTTTCCTGACTTGACCATCTTCCTTGGACATTTTCCCCCTGTGTGACTGCTCCCCAGCCTCGGAGGGTTGCATCTGTGGTCCCTAGGATCCAGTCCTGGATCCCGAACCATCGCCCCTCTAGGAGGTGAGAACTGTGCAGCCACCAATGGAGTGAGATTCTGGTCTTGGAAGACAGGATTATCCTCCGGTGCATGTGTAGGTGGGATCCGGACCAATTGTCCAACAGGTCCCACTGGAACACTCTGGCATGGAACCTGCCAAACTGAATGGCCTCGTAGGCCACAACCATCTTCCCCAGCAACTGAATGCATTGATGGATTAACACTCTTGCTGGTTTCAGAATTTGTTTGACCAGACTCTGGATCTCCATAGCCTTTCCACTGGAAGAAAACCTCTTCTGTGTCCAGTATGTGTTATGATTCCAGCACTCTGGTCAGAGAAGATCTTATGGCAAGGACCGGAGCACTGGAACAGAATGCTGGGGAAGGGAGCAGGACAGGAAAATAGCCCCTGGCGCCCTAACTCTGTTGTCTCACCCGTGTTGTCAGAAATCCCCTGCGAGACTATGGTTTCTTGAGCCCTTGGCAGCCGCGTTTGAAGGGCGGATTATGTCTGCCCAACTTCGATGCCCCCCGGTCTTAATGAGAGACAAAGGGAAACCCGAGACAGGGTGATAACAAGAGGCCCTCTAACTAAACAACCAGGCCAGGGGATAAGCAAACTCAAAACTATAATATGTGCGGAGAAACCGCCAGGAAAAAGGACAACCAAAATATCCACTTGTCCAATTCTCCTACCCGGCACCGCCGAGTACCAGAGAGGACTTGTGGAAGCGGAACCCTCCGCAAATGCTCCAAACACAAAATATAAAAGGTAAAGCGGCTGAGCCGCAACACACGGCAGAGCCGCAACTCACGAACACCACTGGATATAAAACGGTGATCAGTCAGGACTCCAGGGAACCAAACAACCTCTTGGGATGAGATGACAACTCCTGAATACCGGACTTCTGCGGACTGGAATGACCGGATACAGCAGGACTGGAAACAGACTCTCAGCAAACAAAGGCAGCATGCAGGAAGCTATTACCGGCATCTGTGAGAAGCCCTGGGAGTGTATTTAACAAGGAGTACTCCAATCAGCTGCTAATGGCTGATTAGAATAAATGCCGTGCAGCTGCCTTGCTGCACGGCCAGAGAGCAGGTGAATATCTTAATTTCCTAAAGCCTAGCAACGGGGAACGCGGCCCGCCAGTGGCGTCCCCGTTGCTAGGGTCCGTGCGGCTCAGCGCGCCCGGCGTCTAGCGTTGCTAGGGAGCCGGCGGCTGTACGTGCACGGCATCTCTAGTTGCTAGGCGCTGGGCCGCGCAGACCATCAAGCGGACCCCGGCGCCTAACAGTACCCCCCCCTTGAGGAGGGGTCAAGGAACCCCTAAAGCCAGGTTTCTGAGGAAATTCCCGAAAAAATGCCCTCTTGAGCCTCGGGGCATGAAGATCCTTATCTAGGACCCAAGACCTTTCCTCCGGACCATAGCCTTTCCAGTGAACCAGAAAATACAGCCGATCCCGGGACAATTTGGAATCGAGAACCTTCTCTACCAAGAACTCCTGTTGTCCCTGTACATCCACTGGAGATCTACCCTGAGAGATCTTCCGAGGAAATCTACTGGAAGAAACGTATTGTTTCAACAGGGAACAATGAAACGTATTTCCAATCCTGAGAGATCTTGGTAAACGTAACCGAAAGGCAACTGGGTTGACTCTTTTAATAATAAGAAATGGCCCAATAAATTTGGGTCCCAGTCTAGCTGAGGATTGTCGAAGCCTGATGTTGCGAGTCGACAACCACACCCTATCTCCCACCTTAAAAGTGCAAGGACGTCGGAGCCTGTCAGAAAATTTCTTCTCTCGAAAGGCCGCTTTTCTGAGAGCAAGGTGCACCTTTTTCCAAATGGCTCTGAGATGGGAGGTTAAGGTAAGCGAGGAGACTGAGGAATGATGAAAAAAAGAATTAGCTCTGGGGTGAAAACCAAAAACTGAAAAGAATGGAGACTCTTTAGTGGAGGAATGACAAGAATTATTGTAAGCAAATTCAGCCAACGTAAGAAACTCGGACCAATCATTCTGGAGTTTGGCTGAATACAAGCGCAAATATTGTTTCAATGATTGGTTAACTCGTTCGGTTTGCCCGTTGGATTGTGGGTGGTAACCGGATGTTAACGACAATTTCATCTTCAATGAGGCACAAAAACATTTCCAGAATTGTGCGATGAATTGTGGACCCCGATCAGAAACAATATCAGTAGGCAACCCATGAAGCCTGAATACATGGCGGAGAAACAAAACTGCCAACCCTTGGGCAGAAGGCAATCGGGGAAGAGCAATAAAATGAGCCATTTTACTAAAACGGTCCACTACCACCCATATGACTCGGAATCCGGCTGAAAGGGGAAGGTCAACCACAAAATCCATGGAAATATGAGACCACGGCCTGAGAGGAACATTTAAGGGCATAAGTTGCCCGATGGGCAAGGAACGGGGAACCTTATGCTGTGCACAAACCTGACATGAATAAACAAATTCCTTGACGTCTTTAGAAAGACCAGGCCACCATACTGAGCGAGAGACTAACTCCAATGTCTTAGAGACTCCTGGATGCCCTGAAACTTTGTTATCATGGAATTCCGTTAAAACAGTAACTCTCAAAAACTCAGGGACGTAAAGACGACCAGCAGGAGTAATTCTAGGAGCTTGGTGTTGAAGCTGTTTTAACTGGGTAAATAAATCTTGTGTGAGGCCCGCCCAGATGACCGAAGATGGAAGTATGGGGGTAACAGGATTGTTATTGTGAACCGGAAGAAAGCTATGTGACAGGGCATCAGCCTTAGTATTCTTGGAACCAGGCCTGAAAGTGATTATAAATTTGAAACGCGTAAAAAATAATGCCCAACGTGCCTGCCGGGCATTAAGCCGCTTAGCCGATTCAATGTATTGCAGGTTCTTATGGTCAGTCAATACCGAAATAGTATGTTTTGCTCGCTCCAGCCAATGCCTCCACTCCTCGAAAGCCCATTTTACCGCCAGTAACTCCCGATTACCAACGTCATAGTTGGATTCAGCGGAGGAGAATTTCCTGGACATAAAGGCACAAGGATGTAACTCCAGAGACTCCGGATCCTTTTGAGAAAGGATAGCCCCCACTCCAACCTCCGAGGCATCAACCTCCACCACAAAGGGCAATTCCGGATTAGGATGTCTGAGGACTGGAGCCGAAACAAAGGCTTGTTTCAAGGCCCGGAAGGACAACTCAGCTTCACGCGACCAGTTGGTAGGATCTGCTCCTTTCTTTGTCAGAGCTACAATGGGAGCAACCAGGTCAGAAAAAGAATGAATGAACCTCCTATAATAATTTGCAAACCCTAAAAAACGCTTAATTGCTTTTAAATTGGTGGGTTGCGCCCAACTAAGGATGGCCTGGAGTGTCTTTGGTTCCATGGAAAATCCCTGAGGGGAAATTATGTACCCTAAAAAAGATACTTCCGTGACATGAAACTCACACTTCTCCAGCTTGGCATATAAATGATTCTCACATAACTTTTGAAGAACCAGACGCACCTGGGTAACATGTTGTTCCATTGATTTAGAAAAAATCAGGATGTCGTCTAAGTAAACGACCACGAATTTCCCTATGAAGTCACGGAGCACATCGTTAATGAGGTCTTGAAAAACTGCCGGAGCATTGGACAGGCCGAACGGAATCACCAGGTATTCGTAGTAACCCGATTGAGTACTGAAGGCCGCTTTCCACTCATCTCCAGATTTAATTCGGATGAGGTTGTACGCTCCTCTAAGGTCAATTTTAGAAAAAATCACAGCAGAACGTAACTGATCAAAGAGTACAGAAATCAACGGCAAAGGATAGGTGTTTTTAACTGAGATCTTATTCAGGGCTCTAAAATCAATGCAAGGTCTAAGCGAGCCATCCTTTTTCTCCACAAAGAAGAAGCCTGCACTTAAAGGAGATTTTGATGGTCTAATAAATCCTTTCTCAAGGCTCTCCTTTACATAATCATTCATAGCCGCAGTTTCTGGCCCGGATAATGCATATAATCTTCCCTTTGGCAATGCGGCACCAGGAATTAACTCAATAGCACAATCATAAGGCCGATGGGGAGGCAGAATGTCCGCATTGCCTTTGGAGAAAACATCAGCAAACTCCTGGTATTCCACCGGAATGAGTTCTGGAATGATAGCTGCTACTCTGACTGGAAACGTGATACATTCCTTATCACAAAAAGTACCCCAATGTGAAATCTCCCCCGACCGCCAATCAATGGTGGGATTATGAAAGGCCAGCCAAGGGTGACCCAGAACAACTGGAACTGCTGGGCAATGTGTAAGAAAGAACTCGATTTTCTCGGAATGTAGAGCTCCTACTGTAAGTAGTACAGGGGGTGTACGGAGAGAAATAATCCCATTAGACAGCGGACTCCCATCTAAGCCATGCATGGTGACACACCTACCCAAAGGTAACTGAGGAATGCCTAAGGCCTTAGCCCAAGTTAAATCCATAAAGTTTCCTGCAGCTCCACTGTCAACAAAAGCCGACACCGAAGAACTGAGGCTGCCAAAGGAAACTTTAACTGGGACTAAAAGGGAGTTATTCGAGGAGATAAGCTGCAGACCTAGGTGAACCCCCTCACAATTCACCTGGTCAAAGCGTTTCCCGACTTGTTCGGACAATTACGAGCAAAATGTCCCTTACCCCAACAGTACAGACAAAGACCAGAATTTTGCCTTCTGGCTCTTTCTTCAGGAGACAGCCGGGAGAGACCCATCTGCATGGTCTCCTCTACGTCTTCAGGAATGGAATATACACACGGACTTGACCTTACAGGTGCTCCTTTTTCAGCCCTCCGCTCTCTGAGACGACGATCAATCTTAATAGAAAGCTCCATGAGTTTATCGAGAGTCTCAGGAGCGGGGTACTGAAGGAGACTGTCTTTTATAGACTCTGATAAGCCGAGGCGAAACTGACTGCGCAGGGCTGGGTCATTCCAGCCACAGTCGTTCGACCAACGGCGAAACTCCGTACAATAAACCTCTGCAGGATTTCTACCCTGTCTGAGAGCGCGCAACTGACTTTCAGCGGACGCCTCTCTATCAGGGTCATCATACAAGAGCCCTAAAGACTCAAAAAAAGCGTCAACTGACAACAATGCCGGATCCTCTGCTCTTAAACCAAATGCCCAGGTCTGAGGATCCCCCTGGAGCAAAGAAATAATAAACCCGACCCGCTGAGATTCAGTACCCGAGGAAGTCGGTCTTAAACGAAAATAAAGTTTACAGGATTCTTTAAAATTAAAAAACTCTTTTCTATCACCAGAAAAACGGTCAGGCAAATGCATCTTTGGTTCAGGGACTACCCTTGGGGAAGCTCGCAAAAGATCTTCCTGCGACTTCACCCGAAGAGAAAGATCCTGAACCATCTGAGTAAGTTCTTGAATCTGGCTGACTAAGAGCTGACCAGGATTTGGCCCTAAACCTGTTGGATTCATGAGGCCGATAAACTCTCACAAAACTGAATGAGAAAAAATTAAACCCCGTTTAATTTTAAGTTTTGGTATGGCCGGTAATAATGTTATGATTCCAGCACTCTGGTCAGAGAAGATCTTATGGCAAGGACTGGAGCACTGGAACGGAATGCTGGGGAAGGGAGCAGGACAGGAAAATAGCCCCTGGCGCCCTAACTCTGTTGTCTCACCCGTGTTGTCAGAAATCCCCTGCGAGACTATGGTTTCTTGAGCCCTTGGCAGCCGCGTTTGAAGGGCGGATTATGTCTGCCCAACTTCGATGCCCCCCGGTCTTAATGAGAGACAAAGGGAAACCCGAGACAGGGTGATAACAAGAGGCCCTCTAACTAAACAACCAGGCCAGGGGCTAAGCAAACTCAAAACTATAATATGTGCGGAGAAACCGCCAGGAAAAAGGACAACCAAAATATCCACTTGTCCAATTCTCCTACCCGGCACCGCCAAGTACCAGAGAGGACTTGTGGAAGCGGAACCCTCCGCAAATGCTCCAAACACAAAATATAAAAGGTAAAGCGGCTGAGCCGCAACACACGGCAGAGCCGCAACTCACGAACACCACTGGATATAAAACGGTGATCAGTCAGGACTCCAGGGAACCAAACGACCTCTTGGGATGAGATGACAACTCCCGAATACCGGACTTCTGCGGACTGGAATGACCGGATACAGCAGGACTGGAAACAGACTCTCAGCAAACAAAGGCAGCATGCAGGAAGCTATTACCGGCGTCTGTGAGAAGCCCTGGGAGTGTATTTAACAAGGAGTCCTCCAATCAGCTGCTAAAGGCTGATTAGAATAAATGCCGTGCAGCTGCCTTGCTGCACGGCCAGAGAGCAGGTGAATATCTTAATTTCCTAAAGCCTAGCAACGGGGAACGCGGTCCGCCAGTGGCGTCCCCGTTGCTAGGGTCCGTGCGGCTCAGCGCGCCCGGCGTCTAGCGTTGCTAGGGAGCCGGCGGCTGTACGTGCACGGCGTCTCTAGTTGCTAGGCGCCGGGCCGCGCAGAACATCAAGCGGACCCCGGCGCCTAACAGTATGACTCCCAAAAACAACAACCGCATCATTGGGACCAACTGCGATTTTGGCAAGTTTAGGAGCCAACCATGTTGTTGAAGAACTGTCAGGGAGAGTAGATGTTTTGCACCAACTGGTCCCTGGATCTCGCCTTTATCAGGAGATCATCCAAGTACGGGATAATTGTGACTCCTTGCTTGCGAAGGAGAACCATAATTTCCGCCATCACCCTGGTGAAAATCCTCGGAGCCGTGGACAGACCAAACGGCAATGTCTGAAATTGGTAATGACAATCCTGAATTGCAAACCTTAGGTAGCTTGAGGCAGTGGCTAAATGGGAACATGTAAGTAGGCATCTTTTATGTCTACCAAAACCATGAAATCTCCGTCCTCCGGACTGGAGATCACTGCCCTGAGAAATTCCATCTTGAAATGGAATTTCTTTAGGAAGAAATTGAGGGATTTCAGATTTAAGATTGGTCTGACTGAGCCGTCCGGCTTCGGGACCACGAAGAGGCTTGAATAAAAACATTCTCCCTGCTGACTAAGGCCAATTTGAACAATCGGTGAGGGGGAACGTCTTGAAACCCCAGTTTGTACCCTTGGGACACTATTTGTAAAACCCACGAGTCCAGGTCCGAATGAATCCAGAACTGACTGAAGAGTTTTAGACGTGCCCCCACTGGTGTGGGCTCCTGCACGAAAGCCCCAGTGTCATGCAGTGGATTTGGCAGAAGCAGAGGACAATCTCTGGTCCTGCGATCTTGAAGAGGCTACAGACCTCTTCCTTTTCCTTCCTCTACCTGCAAAGAAAGGGGAATCTTAACTTCTTGCATATCTATTGGGCCAAAATGACTGCGGTAGATAATGATGCGTCTTCATCCGTTGAGAGGGAACATAGGGCAAGAAGGTTGACTTACCATTGAAATGAGGATGCATCTTGCTGCCTTTCCAATGAAGCAAGTTTAATTTAGTAATAGGTGAAAAACCATCCTTACAAAGGTGTTAATCAGAGACTTGGCTTTGTGGACACTTTTCAGAGAACAAATTTGTTAGCATAAAAATAAAGCCAGAAAATGAAGAGCTGTTTAATCACTCAATTGGATTTTTCTGCCAGCATATTTTTTTTCTCTGCAACCCACTGCTAAATTGTGCTTCCTAGCTGTTTTTATAAAATCACTGAATCAAATCTAACTCTGATTACATCAGAGAAGGCCAGGTACCCTACACCATAACAGGGGGTTTGAAATTTTGACTTGTCTACTTAAATATCACCAAAATCTGATCACAAGTTTAATTACGTCCCTGGGTGGGATTGAACCACCAACCTTTTGGTTAATAGCCGAACACACTAACCGATTGCGCCACAGAGACACTTTGCAAAAAGTGCATACTGACAAAGGCTAATAGGCATACATCTAGAACGTTTCCTAGAAAAACATTAAAAAATCAATAATCTGGAGAGTTTTTGTAAAATGTTTCTTCCATCAACCAACGAAGAAACACATTGGTACTTTCCCATGATGAGTGAGTGCTTCAGGATCTCTTGCACTTACATGTGCAGCAGAGTACTGCAATGGAAGCATGCTGGACCCATAACCCAGAGGTAGGCAGATTGAAACTATCCTTTGCTATATGCATTTTTTTTGTTAATTTAAGTAATCAAAACTGGGATTGATATTTTTGCTCTTTTATTTTTACTTAAAGTACAATAACTTTTACCATTTTAATTTGTTTTAATAGTATATTGACAGTATAGTTTTCTTTCAAAAATCCACTTAATTTTCTTTACCCTGTTATTAAAATGGTAATTGACAAAAACAAACTACATTGTCACCAGAAGAGCAATACAAAATGTACAAGTGATATATTAAAATCATCTTTCCAGCTTGAATTTCAATGATGCATTGGGGCAACGATTTTGTGAGAAACATCTTCACCCTTAAATAAAGATTTTCGTAATTCCTTACCTGTGTGCTAATTAGATATCACCTTGTTTTCACATTAAACAGACTTCCACATGAGAAAGCAGCAAGGATGCAGTGGCGTTAATGTTTCCTGGTGTCAACCTGTATTATTTCAGTAGACATTGAAATGAGGATGCATCTTGCTGCCTTTCCAATGAAGCAAGTTTAATTTAGTAATCGGTGAAAAACCATCCCTACAAAGGTGTTAATCAGAGACTTGGCTTTGTGGACACTTTTCAGAGAACAAATTTGTTAGCATAAAAATAAAGCAAGAAAATTAAGAGCTGTTTAATCACGCAATTTGATTTTTTTGCCAGCATATTTCTTTTTCTCTGCAACCCACTGCTAAATTGTGCTTCCTAGATGTTTTTATAAAATCACTGAATCAAATCTAACTCTGATTACATCAGAGAAGGCCAGGTACCCTAAACCATAACAGGGGGTATGAAATTTGACTTGTCTACTTAAAGATCACCAAAATCTGATAACAAGGTCAATTACGTCCCTGGGTGGGATTGAACCACCAACCTTTTGGTTAATAGCCGTACATACTAACTGATTGCGCCACAGAGACACTTTGCAAAAGTCCATACTGACAAAGGCTAATAAGCATTCATCTAAAACGTTTCCTAGCAAAACTTTAAAAAGTCAATAATCTGGAGAGTTTTTGTAAGATGTTTCTTCCATCAACCAACGAAGAAACACATTGGTACTTTCCCATGATGAGTGAGTGCTTCAGGATCTCTTGCACTTACATGTGCTGCAGAGTACTGCAATGGAAGCATGCTGGGCCCATAACCCAGAGGTAGGCAGATTGAAACTATCCTCTGCTATATGCATTTTTTTTTGTTAATTAAAGTAATCCAAAACTGGGATTGATATTTTGTCTCTTTTATTTTTACTTAAAGTCCAATAACTTTTACCATTTTAATTTGTTTTAATAGTATATTGACAGTATTGTTTTCTTTCAAAAATCCACTTAATTTTCTTTACCCTATTAATAAAATGGTAATTGACAAAAACAAACTACATTGTCACCAGAAGAGCAATACAAAATGTACAAGTGATATATTAAATTCATCTTTCCAGCTTGAATTTCAATGATGCATTGGGTCAACAATTTTGTGAGAAACATCTTCACCCTTAAATAAAGATTTTCTTAATTCCTTACCTGTGTGCTAATTAGATATCACCTTGTTTTCACATTAAACAGACTTCCACATGAGAAAGCAGCAAGGATGCAGTGGCGTTAATGTTTCCTGGTGTCAACTTGTATTATTTCAGTAGACATTGAAATGAGGATGCATCTTGCTGCCTTTCCAATGAAGCAAGTTTAATTTAGTAATAGGTGAAAAACCATCCTTACAAAGGTGTTAATCAGAGACTTGGCTTTGTGGACACTTTTCAGAGAACAAATTTGTTAGCATAAAAATAAAGCCAGAAAATGAAGAGCTGTTTAATCACTCAATTGGATTTTTCTGCCAGCATATTTTTTTTCTCTGCAACCCACTGCTAAATTGTGCTTCCTAGCTGTTTTTTATAAAATCACTGAATCAAATCTAACTCTGATTACATCAGAGAAGGCCAGGTACCCTACACAATAAGAGGGGGTTTGAAATTTTGACTTGTCTACTTAAATATCACCAAAATCTGATCACAAGGTCAATAACGTCCCTGGGTGGGATTGAACCACCAACCTTTTGGTTAATAGCCGAACACACTAACCGATTGCGCCACAGAGACACTTTGCAAAAAGTACATACTGACAAAGGCTAATAAGCATACATCTAGAACGTTTCCTAGAAAAACATTAAAAAATCAATAATCTGGAGAGTTTTTGTAAGATGTTTCTTCCATCAACCAACGAAGAAACACATTGGTACTTTCCCATGATGAGTGAGTGCTTCAGGATCTCTTGCACTTACATGTGCAGCAGAGTACTGCAATGGAAGCATGCTGGACCCATAACCCAGAGGTAGGCAGATTGAAACTATCCTTTGCTATATGCATTTTTTTTGTTAATTTAAGTAATCAAAACTAGAGATGAGCGGGTTCGGTTTCTTTGAATCCGAACCCGCACGAACTTCACTTTTTTTTCCACGGGTCCGAGCGACTCGGATCTTCCCGCCTTGCTCGGTTAACCCGAGCGCGCCCGAACGTCATCATGACGCTGTCGGATTCTCGCGAGACTCGGATTCTATATAAGGAGCCGCGCGTCGCCGCCATTTTCACTCGTGCATTGAGATTGATAGGGAGAGGACGTGTCTGGCGTCCTCTCCATTAGAATAGAGATAGATAGATTAGATAGAGAGAGATTGTGCAGAGTCGCAGACAGAGTTAGTTTACCACAGTCAGTGACCAGTGCAGTTGCTAGTTAACTTTTATTTAATATAATATATCCGTTCACTTCTCTCTGCTATATCCGTTCTCTGCCTGAAAAAAAAAACGATACACAGCACAGTCAGTCACACAGTGTGACTCAGTCTGTGTGCACTCAGCTCAGCCCAGTGTGCTGCACAGTCATCAATGTATAAATTAAAAGCTTATAATTAATTGTGGGGGAGACTGGGGAGCACTGCAGGTTGTTAGCAGGAGCCAGGAGTACAATTATATTAATTAACAGTGCACACTTTTGCTGCAGGAGTGGTGACCAGTGCCTGACCACCAGTATAGTATTGTTGTATACTACTAATATCTCTTTAAATATCAACCAGTCTATATTAGCAGCAGACACAGTACAGTGCGGTAGTTCACGGCTGTGGCTACCTCTGTGTCGGCACACGGCAGGCAGTCCGTCCGACCAGAATTGTATTATTTATTATTATATACCTACCACCTAACCGTGGTTTTTTTTTCATTCTTTATACCGTCATAGTGTCATCCTAATTGTTACGAGTATACTACTATCTCTTTATCAACCAGTGTACAGTGCGGTAGTTCACGGCTGTGGCTACCTCTGTGTCGGCACACGGCAGGCAGTCCGTCCGACCAGAATTGTATTATTTATTATTATATACCTACCACCTAACCGTGGTTTTTTTTTCATTCTTTATACCGTCATAGTGTCATCCTAATTGTTACGAGTATACTACTATCTCTTTATCAACCAGTGTACAGTGCGGTAGTTCACGGCTGTGGCTACCTCTGTGTCGGCACACGGCAGGCAGTCCGTCCGACCAGAATTGTATTATTTATTATTATATACCTACCACCTAACCGTGGTTTTTTTTTCATTCTTTATACCGTCATAGTGTCATCCTAATTGTTACGAGTATACTACTATCTCTTTATCAACCAGTGTACAGTGCGGTAGTTCACGGCTGTGGCTACCTCTGTGTCGGCACACGGCAGGCAGTCCGTCCGACCAGAATTGTATTATTTATTATTATATACCTACCACCTAACCGTGGTTTTTTTTTCATTCTTTATACCGTCATAGTGTCATCCTAATTGTTACGAGTATACTACTATCTCTTTATCAACCAGTGTACAGTGCGGTAGTTCACGGCTGTGGCTACCTCTGTGTCGGCACACGGCAGGCAGTCCGTCCGACCAGAATTGTATTATTTATTATTATATACCTACCACCTAACCGTGGTTTTTTTTTCATTCTTTATACCGTCATAGTGTCATCCTAATTGTTATGAGTATACTACTATCTCTTTATCAACCAGTGTACAGTGCGTTTTTTTTATACCGTGGTTTTTTTATACCGTGGTTTTTTTATACCGTGGTTTTTTTATACCGTGGTTTTTTTTTATGCCGTGGTTTTTTTATACCGTGGTTTTTTTATACCACCTAACCGTGGCAGTCCGTCCATAATTGTATATATAGTATACTAGTATCCAATCCATCCATCTCCATTGTTTACCTGAGGTGCCTTTTAGTTCTGCCTATAAAATATGGAGAACAAAAAAGTTGAGGTTCCAAAATTAGGGAAAGATCAAGATCCACTTCCACCTCGTGCTGAAGCTGCTGCCACTAGTCATGGCCGAGACGATGAAATGCCAGCAACGTCGTCTGCCAAGGCCGATGCCCAATGTCATAGTACAGAGCATGTCAAATCCAAAACACCAAATATCAGAAAAAAAAAGACTCCAAAACCTAAAATAAAATTGTCGGAGGAGAAGCGTAAACTTGCCAATATGCCATTTACCACACGGAGTGGCAAGGAACGGCTGAGGCCCTGGCCTATGTTCATGGCTAGTGGTTCAGCTTCACATGAGGATGGAAGCACTCAGCCTCTCGCTAGAAAAATGAAACGACTCAAGCTGGCAAAAGCACAGCAAAGAACTGTGCGTTCTTCGAAATCCCAAATCCACAAGGAGAGTCCAATTGTGTCGGTTGCGATGCCTGACCTTCCCAACACTGGATGTGAAGAGCATGCGCCTTCCACCATTTGCACGCCCCCTGCAAGTGCTGGAAGGAGCACCCGCAGTCCAGTTCCTGATAGTGAGATTGAAGATGTCAGTGTTGAAGTCCACCAGGATGCGGAGGATATGGGTGTTGCTGGCGCTGGGGAGGAAATTGACCAGGAGGATTCTGATGGTGAGGTGGTTTGTTTAAGTCAGGCACCCGGGGAGACACCTGTTGTCCGTGGGAGGAATATGGCCGTTGACATGCCAGGAGAAAATACCAAAAAAATCAGCTCTTCGGTGTGGAGGTATTTCACCAGAAATGCGGACAACAGGTGTCAAGCCGTGTGCTCCCTTTGTCAAGCTGTAATAAGTAGGGGTAAGGACGTTAACCACCTCGGAACATCCTCCCTTATACGTCACCTGCAGCGCATTCATAATAAGTCAGTGACAAGTTCAAAAACTTTGGGTGACAGCGGAAGCACTCCACTGACCAGTAAATCCCTTCCTCTTGTAACCAAGCTCACGCAAACCACCCCACCAACTCCCTCAGTGTCAATTTCCTCCTTCCCCAGGAATGCCAATAGTCCTGCAGGCCATGTCACTGGCAATTCTGACGAGTCCTCTCCTGCCTGGGATTCCTCCGATGCATCCTTGCGTGTAACGCCTACTGCTGCTGGCGCTGCTGTTGTTGCTGCTGGGAGTCGATGGTCATCCCAGAGGGGAAGTCGTAAGACCACTTTTACTACTTCCACCAAGCAATTGACTGTCCAACAGTCATTTGCGAGGAAGATTAAATATCACAGCAGTCATCCTACTGCAAAGCGGATAACTGAGGCCTTGACATCCTGGGTGGTGAGAAACGTGGTTCCGGTATCCATCATTACTGCAGAGCCAACTAGAGACTTGTTGGAGGTACTGTGTCCCCGGTACCAAATACCATCTAGGTTCCATTTCTCTAGGGTTGCGATACCGAAAATGTACACAGACCTCAGAAAAAGAGTCACCAGTGTCCTAAAAAATGCAGCTGTACCCAATGTCCACTTAACCACGGACATGTGGACAAGTGGAGCAGGGCAGGGTCAGGACTATATGACTGTGACAGCCCACTGGGTAGATGTATGGACTCCCGCCGCAAGAACAGCAGCGGCGGCACCAGTAGCAGCATCTCGCAAACGCCAACTCGTTCCTAGGCAGGCTACGCTTTGTATCACCGGTTTCCAGAATACGCACACAGCTGAAAACCTCTTACGGCAACTGAGGAAGATCATCGCGGAATGGCTTACCCCAATTGGACTCTCCTGTGGATTTGTGGCATCGGACAACGCCAGCAATATTGTGCGTGCATTACATCTGGGCAAATTCCAGCACGTCCCATGTTTTGCACATACCTTGAATTTGGTGGTGCAGAATTTTTTAAAAAACGACAGGGGCGTGCAAGAGATGCTGGCGGTGGCCAGAAAAATTGCGGGACACTTTCGGCGTACAGGCAGCACGTACAGAAGACTGGAGCACCACCAAAAACGCCTGAACCTGCCCTGCCATCATCTGAAGCAGGAGGTGGTAACGAGGTGGAATTCAACCCTCTATATGCTTCAGAGGTTGGAGGAGCAGCAAAAGGCCATTCAAGCCTATACAACTGACCACGATATAGGAGGTGGAATGCACCTGTCTCAAGCGCAGTGGAGAATGATTTCAACGTTGTGCAAAGTTCTGATGCCCTTTGAACTTGCCACACGTGAAGTCAGTTCAGACACTGCCAGCCTGAGTCAGGTCATTCCCCTCATCAGGCTTTTGCAGAAGAAGCTGGAGACATTGAAGGAGGAGCTAAGACAGAGCGATTCCGCTAGGCATGTGGGACTTGTGGATGGAGCCCTTAATTCGCTTAACAAGGATTCACGGGTGGTCAATCTGTTGAAATCAGAGCACTACATTTTGGCCACCGTGCTCGATCCTAGATTTAAAACCTACCTTGGATCTCTCTTTCCGGCGCACACAAGTCTGCTGGGTTTAAAAGACCTGCTGGTGAGAAAATTGTCAAGTCAAGCGGAACGCGACCTGTCAACATCTCCTCCTTCACATTCTCCCGCAACTGGGGGTGCGAGGAAAAGGCTCAGAATTCCGAGCCCACCCGCTGGCGGTGATGCAGGGCAGTCTGGAGCGACTGCTGATGCTGACATCTGGTCCGGACTGAAGGACCTGACAACCATTACGGACATGTCGTCTACTGTCACTGCATATGATTCTATCACCATTGATAGAATGGTGGAGGATTATATGAGTGACCGCATCCAAGTAGGCACGTCACACAGTCCGTACTTATACTGGCAGGAAAAAGAGGCAATTTGGAGGCCCTTGCACAAACTGGCTTTATTCTACCTAAGTTGCCCTCCCACAAGTGTGTACTCCGAAAGAGTGTTTAGTGCCGCCGCTCACCTTGTCAGCAATCGGCGTACGAGGTTACATCCAGAAAATGTGGAGAAGATGATGTTCATTAAAATGAATTATAATCAATTCCTCCGCGGAGACATTGACCAGCAGCAATTGCCTCCACAAAGTACACAGGGAGCTGACATGGTGGATTCCAGTGGGGACGAATTGATAATCTGTGAGGAGGGGGATGTACACGGTGATATATCGGAGGATGATGATGAGGTGGACATCTTGCCTCTGTAGAGCCAGTTTGTGCAAGGAGAGATTAATTGCTTCTTTTTGGGTGGGGGTCCAAACCAACCCGTCATTTCAGTCACAGTCGTGTGGCAGACCCTGTCACTGAAATGATGGGTTGGTTAAAGTGTGCATGTCCTGTTTTGTTTATAGTTACAACATAAGGGTGGGTGGGAAGGGCCCAAGGACAATTCCATCTTGCACCTCTTTTTTCTTTTATTTTTCTTTGCGTCATGTGCTGTTTGGGGAGGGTTTTTTGGAAGGGACATCCTGCGTGACACTGCAGTACCACTCCTAGATGGGCCCGGTGTTTGTGTCGGCCACTAGGGTCGCTTATCTTTCTCACACAGTCAGCTACCTCATTGCGCCTCTTTTTTTCTTTGCGTCATGTGCTGTTTGGGGAGGGTTTTTTGGAAGGGACATCCTGCGTGACACTGCAGTGCCACTCCTAGATGGGCCCGGTGTTTGTGTCGGCCACTAGGGTCGCTTATCTTTCTCACACACACAGTCAGCTACCTCATTGTGCCTCTTTTTTTCTTTGCGTCATGTGCTGTTTGGGGAGGGTTTTTTGGAAGGGACATCCTGCGTGACACTGCAGTGCCACTCCTAGATGGGCCCGGTGTTTGTGTCGGCCACTAGGGTCGCTTATCTTTCTCACACAGTCAGCTACCTCATTGCGCCTCTTTTTTTCTTTGCGTCATGTGCTGTTTGGGGAGGGTTTTTTGGAAGGGACATCCTGCGTGACACTGCAGTGCCACTCCTAGATGGGCACGGTGTTTGTGTCGGCCACTAGGGTCGCTTATCTTTCTCACACACACAGTCAGCTACCTCATTGTGCCTCTTTTTTTCTTTGCGTCATGTGCTGTTTGGGGAGGGTTTTTTGGAAGGGACATCCTGCGTGACACTGCAGTGCCACTCCTAGATGGGCACGGTGTTTGTGTCGGCCACTAGGGTCGCTTATCTTACTCACACAGCGACCTCGGTGCAAATTTTAGGACTAAAAATAATATTGCGAGGTGTGAGGTGTTCAGAATAGGCTGAAAATGAGTGGAAATTATGTTTTTTGAGGTTAATAATACTTTGGGATTAAAATTACCCCCAAATTCTATGATTTAAGCTGTTTTTTAGTGTTTTTTGAAAAAAACACCCGAATCCAAAACACACCCGAATCCGACAAAAAAAACCCGGTGAGGTTTTGCCAAAACGCGGTCGAACCCAAAACACGGCCGCGGAACCGAACCCAAAACCAAAACACAAAACCCGAAAAATTTCCGGCGCTCATCACTAATCAAAACTGGGATTGATATTTTTGCTCTTTTATTTTTACTTAAAGTACAATAACTTTTACCATTTTAATTTGTTTTAATAGTATATTGACAGTATAGTTTTCTTTCAAAAATCCACTTAATTTTCTTTACCCTGTTATTAAAATGGTAATTGAGAAAAACAAACTACATTGTCACCAGAAGAGCAATACAAAATGTACAAGTGATATATTAAAATCATCTTTCCAGCTTGAATTTCAATGATGCATTGGGGCAACAATTTTGTGAGAAACATCTTAACCCTTAAATAAAGATTTTCGTAATTCCTTACCTGTGTGCTAATTAGATATCACCTTGTTTTCACATTAAACAGACTTCCACATGAGAAAGCAGCAAGGATGCAGTGGCGTTAATGTTTCCTGGTGTCAACCTGTATTATTTCAGTAGACATTGAAATGAGGATGCATCTTGCTGCCTTTCCAATGAAGCAAGTTTAATTTAGTAATAGGTGAAAAACCATCCTTACAAAGGTGTTAATCAGAGACTTGGCTTTGTGGACACTTTTCAGAGAACAAATTTGTTAGCATAAAAATAAAGCCAGAAAATGAAGAGCTGTTTAATCACTCAATTGGATTTTTCTGCCAGCATATTTTTTTTCTCTGCAACCCACTGCTAAATTGTGCTTCCTAGCTGTTTTTATAAAATCACTGAATCAAATCTAACTCTGATTACATCAGAGAAGGCCAGGTACCCTACACCATAACAGGGGGTTTGAAATTTTGACTTGTCTACTTAAATATCACCAAAATCTGATCACAAGTTTAATTACGTCCCTGGGTGGGATTGAACCACCAACCTTTTGGTTAATAGCCGAACACACTAACCGATTGCGCCACAGAGACACTTTGCAAAAAGTGCATACTGACAAAGGCTAATAGGCATACATCTAGAACGTTTCCTAGAAAAACATTAAAAAATCAATAATCTGGAGAGTTTTTGTAAGATGTTTCTTCCATCAACCAACGAAGAAACACATTGGTACTTTCCCATGATGAGTGAGTGCTTCAGGATCTCTTGCACTTACATGTGCAGCAGAGTACTGCAATGGAAGCATGCTGGACCCATAACCCAGAGGTAGGCAGATTGAAACTATCCTTTGCTATATGCATTTTTTTTGTTAATTTAAGTAATCAAAACTGGGATTGATATTTTTGCTCTTTTATTTTTACTTAAAGTACAATAACTTTTACCATTTTAATTTGTTTTAATAGTATATTGACAGTATAGTTTTCTTTCAAAAATCCACTTAATTTTCTTTACCCTGTTATTAAAATGGTAATTGACAAAAACAAACTACATTGTCACCAGAAGAGCAATACAAAATGTACAAGTGATATATTAAAATCATCTTTCCAGCTTGAATTTCAATGATGCATTGGGGCAACGATTTTGTGAGAAACATCTTCACCCTTAAATAAAGATTTTCGTAATTCCTTACCTGTGTGCTAATTAGATATCACCTTGTTTTCACATTAAACAGACTTCCACATGAGAAAGCAGCAAGGATGCAGTGGCGTTAATGTTTCCTGGTGTCAACCTGTATTATTTCAGTAGACATTGAAATGAGGATGCATCTTGCTGCCTTTCCAATGAAGCAAGTTTAATTTAGTAATCGGTGAAAAACCATCCCTACAAAGGTGTTAATCAGAGACTTGGCTTTGTGGACACTTTTCAGAGAACAAATTTGTTAGCATAAAAATAAAGCAAGAAAATTAAGAGCTGTTTAATCACGCAATTTGATTTTTTTGCCAGCATATTTCTTTTTCTCTGCAACCCACTGCTAAATTGTGCTTCCTAGATGTTTTTATAAAATCACTGAATCAAATCTAACTCTGATTACATCAGAGAAGGCCAGGTACCCTAAACCATAACAGGGGGTATGAAATTTGACTTGTCTACTTAAAGATCACCAAAATCTGATAACAAGGTCAATTACGTCCCTGGGTGGGATTGAACCACCAACCTTTTGGTTAATAGCCGTACACACTAACTGATTGCGCCACAGAGACACTTTGCAAAAGTACATACTGACAAAGGCTAATAAGCATTCATCTAAAACGTTTCCTAGAAAAACTTAAAAAAGTCAATAATCTGGAGAGTTTTTGTAAGATGTTTCTTCCATCAACCAACGAAGAAACACATTGGTACTTTCCCATGATGAGTGAGTGCTTCAGGATCTCTTGCACTTACATGTGCAGCAGAGTACTGCAATGGAAGCATGCTGGGCCCATAACCCAGAGGTAGGCAGATTGAAACTATTCTCTGCTATATGCATTTTTTTGTTTGTTAATTAAAGTAATCCAAAACTGGGATTGATATTTTGGCTCTTTTATTTTTACTTAAAGTACAATAACTTTTACCATTGTAATTTGTTTTAATAGTATATTGACAGTATTGTTTTCTTTCAAAAATCCACTTAATTCTCTTTACCCTATTATTAAAATGGTAATTGACAAAAACAAACTACATTGTCACCAGAAGAGCAATACAAAATGTACAAGTGATATATTAAAATCATCTTTCCAGCTTGAATTTCAATGATGCATTGGGGCAACGATTTTGTGAGAAACATCTTCACCCTTAAATAAAGATTTTCTTAATTCCTTACCTGTGTGCTAATTAGATATCACCTTGTTTTCACATTAAACAGACTTCCACATGAGAAAGCAGCAAGGATGCAGTGGCGTTAATGTTTCCTGGTGTCAACCTGTATTATTTCAGTAGACATTGAAATGAGGATGCATCTTGCTGCCTTTCCAATGAAGCAAGTTTAATTTAGTAATAGGTGAAAAACCATCCTTACAAAGGTGTTAATCAGAGACTTGGCTTTGTGGACACTTTTCAGAGAACAAATTTGTTAGCATAAAAATAAAGCCAGAAAATAAAGAGCTGTTTAATCACTCAATTGGATTTTTCTGCCAGCATATTTGTTTTCTCTGCAACCCACTGCTAAATTGTGCTTCCTAGCTGTTTTTATAAAATCACTGAATCAAATCTAACTCTGATTACATCAGAGAAGGCAAGGTACCCTACACCATAACAGGGGGTTTGAAATTTTGACTTGTCTACTTAAAGATCACCAAAATCTGATAACAAGGTCAATTAGGTCCCTGGGTGGGATTGAACCACCAACCTTTTGGTTAATAGCCATACATACTAACTGATTGCGCCACAGAGACACTTTGCAAAAGTCCATACTGACAAAGGCTAATAAGCATTCATCTAAAACGTTTCCTAGCAAAACTTTAAAAAGTCAATAATCTGGAGAGTTTTTGTAAGATGTTTCTTCCATCAACCAACGAAGAAACACATTGGTACTTTCCCATGATGAGTGAGTGCTTCAGGATCTCTTGCACTTACATGTGCAGCAGAGTACTGCAATGGAAGCATGCTGGGCCCATAACCCAGAGGTAGGCAGATTGAAACTATCCTCTGCTATATGCATTTTTTTTTGTTAATTAAAGTAATCCAAAACTGGAATTGATATTTCGTCTCTTTTATTTTTACTTAAAGTACAATAACTTTTACCATTTTAATTTGTTTTAATAGTATATTGACAGTATTGTTTTCTTTCAAAAATCCACTTAATTTTCTTTACCCTATTAATAAAATGGTAATTGACAAAAACAAACTACATTGTCACCAGAAGAGCAATACAAAATGTACAAGTGATATATTAAATTCATCTTTCCAGCTTGAATTTCAATGATGCATTGGGTCAACAATTTTGTGAGAAACATCTTCACCCTTAAATAAAGATTTTCTTAATTCCTTACCTGTGTGCTAATTAGATATCACCTTGTTTTCACATTAAACAGACTTCCACATGAGAAAGCAGCAAGGATGCAGTGGCGTTAATGTTTCCTGGTGTCAACTTGTATTATTTCAGTAGACATTGAAATGAGGATGCATCTTGCTGCCTTTCCAATGAAGCAAGTTTAATTTAGTAATAGGTGAAAAACCATCCTTACAAAGGTGTTAATCAGAGACTTGGCTTTGTGGACACTTTTCAGAGAACAAATTTGTTAGCATAAAAATAAAGCCAGAAAATGAAGAGCTGTTTAATCACTCAATTGGATTTTTCTGCCAGCATATTTTTTTTCTCTGCAACCCACTGCTAAATTGTGCTTCCTAGCTGTTTTTATAAAATCACTGAATCAAATCTAACTCTGATTACATCAGAGAAGGCCAGGTACCCTACACCATAACAGGGGGTTTGAAATTTTGACTTGTCTACTTAAATATCACCAAAATCTGATCACAAGTTTAATTATGTCCCTGGGTGGGATTGAACCACCAACCTTTTGGTTAATAGCCGAACACACTAACCGATTGCGCCACAGAGACACTTTGCAAAAAGTGCATACTGACAAAGGCTAATAGGCATACATCTAGAACGTTTCCTAGAAAAACATTAAAAAATCAATAATCTGGAGAGTTTTTGTAAGATGTTTCTTCCATCAACCAACGAAGAAACACATTGGTACTTTCCCATGATGAGTGAGTGCTTCAGGATCTCTTGCACTTACATGTGCAGCAGAGTACTGCAATGGAAGCATGCTGGACCCATAACCCAGAGGTAGGCAGATTTAAACTATCCTTTGCTATATGCATTTTTTTTGTTAATTTAAGTAATCAAAACTGGGATTGATATTTTTGCTCTTTTATTTTTACTTAAAGTACAATAACTTTTACCATTTTAATTTGTTTTAATAGTATATTGACAGTATAGTTTTCTTTCAAAAATCCACTTAATTTTCTTTACCCTGTTATTAAAATGGTAATTGACAAAAACAAACTACATTGTCACCAGAAGAGCAATACAAAATGTACAAGTGATATATTAAAATCATCTTTCCAGCTTGAATTTCAATGATGCATTGGGGCAACGATTTTGTGAGAAACATCTTCACCCTTAAATAAAGATTTTCGTAATTCCTTACCTGTGTGCTAATTAGATATCACCTTGTTTTCACATTAAACAGACTTCCACATGAGAAAGCAGCAAGGATGCAGTGGCGTTAATGTTTCCTGGTGTCAACCTGTATTATTTCAGTAGACATTGAAATGAGGATGCATCTTGCTGCCTTTCCAATGAAGCAAGTTTAATTTAGTAATCGGTGAAAAACCATCCCTACAAAGGTGTTAATCAGAGACTTGGCTTTGTGGACACTTTTCAGAGAACAAATTTGTTAGCATAAAAATAAAGCAAGAAAATTAAGAGCTGTTTAATCACGCAATTTGATTTTTTTGCCAGCATATTTCTTTTTCTCTGCAACCCACTGCTAAATTGTGCTTCCTAGCTGTTTTTATAAAATCACTGAATCAAATCTAACTCTGATTACATCAGAGAAGGCCAGGTACCCTACACCATAACAGGGGGTTTGAAATTTTGACTTGTCTACTTAAAGATCACCAAAATCTGATAACAAGGTCAATTAGGTCCCTGGGTGGGATTGAACCACCAACCTTTTGGTTAATAGCCATACATACTAACTGATTGCGCCACAGAGACACTTTGCAAAAGTCCATACTGACAAAGGCTAATAAGCATTCATCTAAAACGTTTCCTAGCAAAACTTTAAAAAGTCAATAATCTGGAGAGTTTTTGTAAGATGTTTCTTCCATCAACCAACGAAGAAACACATTGGTACTTTCCCATGATGAGTGAGTGCTTCAGGATCTCTTGCACTTACATGTGCAGCAGAGTACTGCAATGGAAGCATGCTGGGCCCATAACCCAGAGGTAGGCAGATTGAAACTATCCTCTGCTATATGCATTTTTTTTTTGTTAATTAAAGTAATCCAAAACTGGGATTGATATTTTGTCTCTTTTATTTTTACTTAAAGTACAATAACTTTTACCATTTTAATTTGTTTTAATAGTATATTGACAGTATTGTTTTCTTTCAAAAATCCACTTAATTTTCTTTACCCTATTAATAAAATGGTAATTGACAAAAACAAACTACATTGTCACCAGAAGAGCAATACAAAATGTACAAGTGATATATTAAATTCATCTTTCCAGCTTGAATTTCAATGATGCATTGGGTCAACAATTTTGTGAGAAACATCTTCACCCTTAAATAAAGATTTTCTTAATTCCTTACCTGTGTGCTAATTAGATATCACCTTGTTTTCACATTAAACAGACTTCCACATGAGAAAGCAGCAAGGATGCAGTGGCGTTAATGTTTCCTGGTGTCAACTTGTATTATTTCAGTAGACATTGAAATGAGGATGCATCTTGCTGCCTTTCCAATGAAGCAAGTTTAATTTAGTAATAGGTGAAAAACCATCCTTACAAAGGTGTTAATCAGAGACTTGGCTTTGTGGACACTTTTCAGAGAACAAATTTGTTAGCATAAAAATAAAGCCAGAAAATGAAGAGCTGTTTAATCACTCAATTGGATTTTTCTGCCAGCATATTTTTTTTCTCTGCAACCCACTGCTAAATTGTGCTTCCTAGCTGTTTTTTATAAAATCACTGAATCAAATCTAACTCTGATTACATCAGAGAAGGCCAGGTACCCTACACAATAAGAGGGGGTTTGAAATTTTGACTTGTCTACTTAAATATCACCAAAATCTGATCACAAGGTCAATTACATCCCTGGGTGGGATTGAACCACCAACCTTTTGGTTAATAGCCAAACACACTCACCGATTGCGCCACAGAGACACTTTGCAAAAAGTAAATACTGACAAAGGCTAATAAGCATACATCTAGAACGTTTCCTAGAAAAACATTAAAAAATCAATAATCTGGAGAGTTTTTGTAAGATGTTTCTTCCATCAACCAACGAAGAAACACATTGGTACTTTCCCATGATGAGTGAGTGCTTCAGGATCTCTTGGACTTACATGTGCAGCAGAGTACTGCAATGGAAGCATGCTGGACCCATAACCCAGAGGTAGGCAGATTGAAACTATCCTTTGCTATATGCATTTTTTTTGTTAATTTAAGTAATCAAAACTGGGATTGATATTTTTGCTCTTTTATTTTTACTTAAAGTACAATAACTTTTACCATTTTAATTTGTTTTAATAGTATATTGACAGTATAGTTTTCTTTCAAAAATCCACTTAATTTTCTTTACCCTGTTATTAAGATGGTAATTGACAAAAACAAACTACATTGTCACCAGAAGAGCAATACAAAATGTACAAGTGATATATTAAAATCATCTTTCCAGCTTGAATTTCAATGATGCATTGGGGCAACAATTTTGTGAGAAACATCTTCACCCTTAAATAAAGATTTTCGTAATTCCTTACCTGTGTGCTAATTAGATATCACCTTGTTTTCACATTAAACAGACTTCCACATGAGAAAGCAGCAAGGATGCAGTGGCGTTAATGTTTCCTGGTGTCAACCTGTATTATTTCAGTAGACATTGAAATGAGGATGCATCTTGCTGCCTTTCCAATGAAGCAAGTTTAATTTAGTAATAGGTGAAAAACCATCCTTACAAAGGTGTTAATCAGAGACTTGGCTTTGTGGACACTTTTCAGAGAACAAATTTGTTAGCATAAAAATAAAGCCAGAAAATGAAGAGCTGTTTAATCACTCAATTGGATTTTTCTGCCAGCATATTTTTTTTCTCTGCAACCCACTGCTAAATTGTGCTTCCTAGCTGTTTTTATAAAATCACTGAATCAAATCTAACTCTGATTACATCAGAGAAGGCCAGGTACCCTACACCATAACAGGGGGTTTGAAATTTTGACTTGTCTACTTAAATATCACCAAAATCTGATCACAAGTTTAATTACGTCCCTGGGTGGGATTGAACCACCAACCTTTTGGTTAATAGCCGAACACACTAACCGATTGCGCCACAGAGACACTTTGCAAAAAGTGCATACTGACAAAGGCTAATAGGCATACATCTAGAACGTTTCCTAGAAAAACATTAAAAAATCAATAATCTGGAGAGTTTTTGTAAGATGTTTCTTCCATCAACCAACGAAGAAACACATTGGTACTTTCCCATGATGAGTGAGTGCTTCATGATCTCTTGCACTTACATGTGCAGCAGAGTACTGCAATGGAAGCATGCTGGACCCATAACCCAGAGGTAGGCAGATTGAAACTATCCTCTGCTATATGCATTTTTTTGTTTGTTAATTAAAGTAATCCAAAACTGGGATTGATATTTTGGCTCTTTTAATTTTACTTAAAGTACAATAACTTTTACCATTGTAATTTGTTTTAATAGTATATTGACAGTATTGTTTTCTTTCAAAAATCCACTTAATTCTCTTTACCCTATTATTAAAATGGTAATTGACAAAAACAAACTACATTGTCACCAGAAGAGCAATACAAAATGTACAAGTGATATATTAAAATCATCTTTCCAGCTTGAATTTCAATGATGCATTGGGGCAACGATTTTGTGAGAAACATCTTCACCCTTAAATAAAGATTTTCTTAATTCCTTACCTGTGTGCTAATTAGATATCACCTTGTTTTCACATTAAACAGACTTCCACATGAGAAAGCAGCAAGGATGCAGTGGCGTTAATGTTTCCTGGTGTCAACCTGTATTATTTCAGTAGACATTGAAATGAGGATGCATCTTGCTGCCTTTCCAATGAAGCAAGTTTAATTTAGTAATCGGTGAAAAACCATCCCTACAAAGGTGTTAATCAGAGACTTGGCTTTGTGGACACTTTTCAGAGAACAAATTTGTTAGCATAAAAATAAAGCCAGAAAATAAAGAGCTGTTTAATCACTCAATTGGATTTTTCTGCCAGCATATTTGTTTTCTCTGCAACCCACTGCTAAATTGTGCTTCCTAGCTGTTTTTATAAAATCACTGAATCAAATATAACTCTGATTACATCAGAGAAGGCCAGGTACCCTACACCATAACAGGGGGTTTGAAATTTTGACTTGTCTACTTAAAGATCACCAAAATCTGATAACAAGGTCAATTAGGTCCCTGGGTGGGATTGAACCACCAACCTTTTGGTTAATAGCCATACATACTAACTGATTGCGCCACAGAGACACTTTGCAAAAGTCCATACTGACAAAGGCTAATAAGCATTCATCTAAAACGTTTCCTAGCAAAACTTTAAAAAGTCAATAATCTGGAGAGTTTTTGTAAGATGTTTCTTCCATCAACCAACGAAGAAACACATTGGTACTTTCCCATGATGAGTGAGTGCTTCAGGATCTCTTGCACTTACATGTGCAGCAGAGTACTGCAATGGAAGCATGCTGGGCCCATAACCCAGAGGTAGGCAGATTGAAACTATCCTCTGCTATATGCATTTTTTTTTGTTAATTAAAGTAATCCAAAACTGGGATTGATATTTTGTCTCTTTTATTTTTACTTAAAGTACAATAACTTTTACCATTTTAATTTGTTTTAATAGTATATTGACAGTATTGTTTTCTTTCAAAAATCCACTTAATTTTCTTTACCCTATTAATAAAATGGTAATTGACAAAAACAAACTACATTGTCACCAGAAGAGCAATACAAAATGTACAAGTGATATATTAAATTCATCTTTCCAGCTTGAATTTCAATGATGCATTGGGTCAACAATTTTGTGAGAAACATCTTCACCCTTAAATAAAGATTTTCTTAATTCCTTACCTGTGTGCTAATTAGATATCACCTTGTTTTCACATTAAACAGACTTCCACATGAGAAAGCAGCAAGGATGCAGTGGCGTTAATGTTTCCTGGTGTCAACTTGTATTATTTCAGTAGACATTGAAATGAGGATGCATCTTGCTGCCTTTCCAATGAAGCAAGTTTAATTTAGTAATAGGTGAAAAACCATCCTTACAAAGGTGTTAATCAGAGACTTGGCTTTGTGGACACTTTTCAGAGAACAAATTTGTTAGCATAAAAATAAAGCCAGAAAATGAAGAGCTGTTTAATCACTCAATTGGATTTTTCTGCCAGCATATTTTTTTTCTCTGCAACCCACTGCTAAATTGTGCTTCCTAGCTGTTTTTTATAAAATCACTGAATCAAATCTAACTCTGATTACATCAGAGAAGGCCAGGTACCCTACACAATAAGAGGGGGTTTGAAATTTTGACTTGTCTACTTAAATATCACCAAAATCTGATCACAAGGTCAATTACATCCCTGGGTGGGATTGAACCACCAACCTTTTGGTTAATAGCCAAACACACTAACCGATTGCGCCACAGAGACACTTTGCAAAAAGTAAATACTGACAAAGGCTAATAAGCATACATCTAGAACGTTTCCTAGAAAAACATTAAAAAATCAATAATCTGGAGAGTTTTTGTAAGATGTTTCTTCCATCAACCAACGAAGAAACACATTGGTACTTTCCCATGATGAGTGAGTGCTTCAGGATCTCTTGGACTTACATGTGCAGCAGAGTACTGCAATGGAAGCATGCTGGACCCATAACCCAGAGGTAGGCAGATTGAAACTATCCTTTGCTATATGCATTTTTTTTGTTAATTTAAGTAATCAAAACTGGGATTGATATTTTTGCTCTTTTATTTTTACTTAAAGTACAATAACTTTTACCATTTTAATTTGTTTTAATAGTATATTGACAGTATAGTTTTCTTTCAAAAATCCACTTAATTTTCTTTACCCTGTTATTAAGATGGTAATTGACAAAAACAAACTACATTGTCACCAGAAGAGCAATACAAAATGTACAAGTGATATATTAAAATCATCTTTCCAGCTTGAATTTCAATGATGCATTGGGGCAACAATTTTGTGAGAAACATCTTCACCCTTAAATAAAGATTTTCGTAATTCCTTACCTGTGTGCTAATTAGATATCACCTTGTTTTCACATTAAACAGACTTCCACATGAGAAAGCAGCAAGGATGCAGTGGCGTTAATGTTTCCTGGTGTCAACCTGTATTATTTCAGTAGACATTGAAATGAGGATGCATCTTGCTGCCTTTCCAATGAAGCAAGTTTAATTTAGTAATAGGTGAAAAACCATCCTTACAAAGGTGTTAATCAGAGACTTGGCTTTGTGGACACTTTTCAGAGAACAAATTTGTTAGCATAAAAATAAAGCCAGAAAATGAAGAGCTGTTTAATCACTCAATTGGATTTTTCTGCCAGCATATTTTTTTTCTCTGCAACCCACTGCTAAATTGTGCTTCCTAGCTGTTTTTATAAAATCACTGAATCAAATCTAACTCTGATTACATCAGAGAAGGCCAGGTACCCTACACCATAACAGGGGGTTTGAAATTTTGACTTGTCTACTTAAATATCACCAAAATCTGATCACAAGTTTAATTACGTCCCTGGGTGGGATTGAACCACCAACCTTTTGGTTAATAGCCGAACACACTAACCGATTGCGCCACAGAGACACTTTGCAAAAAGTGCATACTGACAAAGGCTAATAGGCATACATCTAGAACGTTTCCTAGAAAAACATTAAAAAATCAATAATCTGGAGAGTTTTTGTAAGATGTTTCTTCCATCAACCAACGAAGAAACACATTGGTACTTTCCCATGATGAGTGAGTGCTTCAGGATCTCTTGCACTTACATGTGCAGCAGAGTACTGCAATGGAAGCATGCTGGACCCATAACCCAGAGGTAGGCAGATTGAAACTATCCTCTGCTATATGCATTTTTTTGTTTGTTAATTAAAGTAATCCAAAACTGGGATTGATATTTTGGCTCTTTTAATTTTACTTAAAGTACAATAACTTTTACCATTGTAATTTGTTTTAATAGTATATTGACAGTATTGTTTTCTTTCAAAAATCCACTTAATTCTCTTTACCCTATTATTAAAATGGTAATTGACAAAAACAAACTACATTGTCACCAGAAGAGCAATACAAAATGTACAAGTGATATATTAAAATCATCTTTCCAGCTTGAATTTCAATGATGCATTGGGGCAACGATTTTGTGAGAAACATCTTCACCCTTAAATAAAGATTTTCTTAATTCCTTACCTGTGTGCTAATTAGATATCACCTTGTTTTCACATTAAACAGACTTCCACATGAGAAAGCAGCAAGGATGCAGTGGCGTTAATGTTTCCTGGTGTCAACCTGTATTATTTCAGTAGACATTGAAATGAGGATGCATCTTGCTGCCTTTCCAATGAAGCAAGTTTAATTTAGTAATCGGTGAAAAACCATCCCTACAAAGGTGTTAATCAGAGACTTGGCTTTGTGGACACTTTTCAGAGAACAAATTTGTTAGCATAAAAATAAAGCCAGAAAATAAAGAGCTGTTTAATCACTCAATTGGATTTTTCTGCCAGCATATTTGTTTTCTCTGCAACCCACTGCTAAATTGTGCTTCCTAGCTGTTTTTATAAAATCACTGAATCAAATATAACTCTGATTACATCAGAGAAGGCCAGGTACCCTACACCATAACAGGGGGTTTGAAATTTTGACTTGTCTACTTAAAGATCACCAAAATCTGATAACAAGGTCAATTAGGTCCCTGGGTGGGATTGAACCACCAACCTTTTGGTTAATAGCCATACATACTAACTGATTGCGCCACAGAGACACTTTGCAAAAGTCCATACTGACAAAGGCTAATAAGCATTCATCTAAAACGTTTCCTAGCAAAACTTTAAAAAGTCAATAATCTGGAGAGTTTTTGTAAGATGTTTCTTCCATCAACCAACGAAGAAACACATTGGTACTTTCCCATGATGAGTGAGTGCTTCAGGATCTCTTGCACTTACATGTGCAGCAGAGTACTGCAATGGAAGCATGCTGGGCCCATAACCCAGAGGTAGGCAGATTGAAACTATCCTCTGCTATATGCATTTTTTTTTGTTAATTAAAGTAATCCAAAACTGGGATTGATATTTTGTCTCTTTTATTTTTACTTAAAGTACAATAACTTTTACCATTTTAATTTGTTTTAATAGTATATTGACAGTATTGTTTTCTTTCAAAAATCCACTTAATTTTCTTTACCCTATTAATAAAATGGTAATTGACAAAAACAAACTACATTGTCACCAGAAGAGCAATACAAAATGTACAAGTGATATATTAAATTCATCTTTCCAGCTTGAATTTCAATGATGCATTGGGTCAACAATTTTGTGAGAAACATCTTCACCCTTAAATAAAGATTTTCTTAATTCCTTACCTGTGTGCTAATTAGATATCACCTTGTTTTCACATTAAACAGACTTCCACATGAGAAAGCAGCAAGGATGCAGTGGCGTTAATGTTTCCTGGTGTCAACTTGTATTATTTCAGTAGACATTGAAATGAGGATGCATCTTGCTGCCTTTCCAATGAAGCAAGTTTAATTTAGTAATAGGTGAAAAACCATCCTTACAAAGGTGTTAATCAGAGACTTGGCTTTGTGGACACTTTTCAGAGAACAAATTTGTTAGCATAAAAATAAAGCCAGAAAATGAAGAGCTGTTTAATCACTCAATTGGATTTTTCTGCCAGCATATTTTTTTTCTCTGCAACCCACTGCTAAATTGTGCTTCCTAGCTGTTTTTTATAAAATCACTGAATCAAATCTAACTCTGATTACATCAGAGAAGGCCAGGTACCCTACACAATAAGAGGGGGTTTGAAATTTTGACTTGTCTACTTAAATATCACCAAAATCTGATCACAAGGTCAATTACGTCCCTGGGTGGGATTGAACCACCAACCTTTTGGTTAATAGCCGAACACACTAACCGATTGCGCCACAGAGACACTTTGCAAAAAGTAAATACTGACAAAGGCTAATAAGCATACATCTAGAACGTTTCCTAGAAAAACATTAAAAAATCAATAATCTGGAGAGTTTTTGTAAGATGTTTCTTCCATCAACCAACGAAGAAACACATTGGTACTTTCCCATGATGAGTGAGTGCTTCAGGATCTCTTGCACTTACATGTGCAGCAGAGTACTGCAATGGAAGCATGCTGGACCCATAACCCAGAGGTAGGCAGATTGAAACTATCCTTTGCTATATGCATTTTTTTTGTTAATTTAAGTAATCAAAACTGGGATTGATATTTTTGCTCTTTTATTTTTACTTAAAGTACAATAACTTTTACCATTTTAATTTGTTTTAATAGTATATTGACAGTATAGTTTTCTTTCAAAAATCCACTTAATTTTCTTTACCCTGTTATTAAAATGGTAATTGACAAAAACAAACTACATTGTCACCAGAAGAGCAATACAAAATGTACAAGTGATATATTAAAATCATCTTTCCAGCTTGAATTTCAATGATGCATTGGGGCAACGATTTTGTGAGAAACATCTTCACCCTTAAATAAAGATTTTCGTAATTCCTTACCTGTGTGCTAATTAGATATCACCTTGTTTTCACATTAAACAGACTTCCACATGAGAAAGCAGCAAGGATGCAGTGGCGTTAATGTTTCCTGGTGTCAACCTGTATTATTTCAGTAGACATTGAAATGAGGATGCATCTTGCTGCCTTTCTAATGAAGCAAGTTTAATTTAGTAATCGGTGAAAAACCATCCCTACAAAGGTGTTAATCAGAGACTTGGCTTTGTGGACACTTTTCAGAGAACAAATTTGTTAGCATAAAAATAAAGCAAGAAAATTAAGAGCTGTTTAATCACGCAATTTGATTTTTTTGCCAGCATATTTCTTTTTCTCTGCAACCCACTGCTAAATTGTGCTTCCTAGATGTTTTTATAAAATCACTGAATCAAATCTAACTCTGATTACATCAGAGAAGGCCAGGTACCCTAAACCATAACAGGGGGTATGAAATTTGACTTGTCTACTTAAAGATCACCAAAATCTGATAACAAGGTCAATTACGTCCCTGGGTGGGATTGAACCACCAACCTTTTGGTTAATAGCCGTACACACTAACTGATTGCGCCACAGAGACACTTTGCAAAAGTACATACTGACAAAGGCTAATAAGCATTCATCTAAAACGTTTCCTAGAAAAACTTAAAAAAGTCAATAATCTGGAGAGTTTTTGTAAGATGTTTCTTCCATCAACCAACGAAGAAACACATTGGTACTTTCCCATGATGAGTGAGTGCTTCAGGATCTCTTGCACTTACATGTGCAGCAGAGTACTGCAATGGAAGCATGCTGGGCCCATAACCCAGAGGTAGGCAGATTGAAACTATCCTCTGCTATATGCATTTTTTTGTTTGTTAATTAAAGTAATCCAAAACTGGGATTGATATTTTGGCTCTTTTATTTTTACTTAAAGTACAATAACTTTTACCATTGTAATTTGTTTTAATAGTATATTGACAGTATTGTTTTCTTTCAAAAATCCACTTAATTCTCTTTACCCTATTATTAAAATGGTAATTGACAAAAACAAACTACATTGTCACCAGAAGAGCAATACAAAATGTACAAGTGATATATTAAAATCATCTTTCCAGCTTGAATTTCAATGATGCATTGGGGCAACGATTTTGTGAGAAACATCTTCACCCTTAAATAAAGATTTTCTTAATTCCTTACCTGTGTGCTAATTAGATATCACCTTGTTTTCACATTAAACAGACTTCCACATGAGAAAGCAGCAAGGATGCAGTGGCGTTAATGTTTCCTGGTGTCAACCTGTATTATTTCAGTAGACATTGAAATGAGGATGCATCTTGCTGCCTTTCCAATGAAGCAAGTTTAATTTAGTAATAGGTGAAAAACCATCCTTACAAAGGTGTTAATCAGAGACTTGGCTTTGTGGACACTTTTCAGAGAACAAATTTGTTAGCATAAAAATAAAGCCAGAAAATAAAGAGCTGTTTAATCACTCAATTGGATTTTTCTGCCAGCATATTTGTTTTCTCTGCAACCCACTGCTAAATTGTGCTTCCTAGCTGTTTTTATAAAATCACTGAATCAAATCTAACTCTGATTACATCAGAGAAGGCCAGGTACCCTACACCATAACAGGGGGTTTGAAATTTTGACTTGTCTACTTAAAGATCACCAAAATCTGATAACAAGGTCAATTAGGTCCCTGGGTGGGATTGAACCACCAACCTTTTGGTTAATAGCCATACATACTAACTGATTGCGCCACAGAGACACTTTGCAAAAGTCCATACTGACAAAGGCTAATAAGCATTCATCTAAAACGTTTCCTAGCAAAACTTTAAAAAGTCAATAATCTGGAGAGTTTTTGTAAGATGTTTCTTCCATCAACCAACGAAGAAACACATTGGTACTTTCCCATGATGAGTGAGTGCTTCAGGATCTCTTGCACTTACATGTGCAGCAGAGTACTGCAATGGAAGCATGCTGGGCCCATAACCCAGAGGTAGGCAGATTGAAACTATCCTCTGCTATATGCATTTTTTTTTGTTAATTAAAGTAATCCAAAACTGGGATTGATATTTTGTCTCTTTTATTTTTACTTAAAGTACAATAACTTTTATCATTTTAATTTGTTTTAATAGTATATTGACAGTATTGTTTTCTTTCAAAAATCCACTTAATTTTCTTTACCCTATTAATAAAATGGTAATTGACAAAAACAAACTACATTGTCACCAGAAGAGCAATACAAAATGTACAAGTGATATATTAAATTCATCTTTCCAGCTTGAATTTCAATGATGCATTGGGTCAACAATTTTGTGAGAAACATCTTCACCCTTAAATAAAGATTTTCTTAATTCCTTACCTGTGTGCTAATTAGATATCACCTTGTTTTCACATTAAACAGACTTCCACATGAGAAAGCAGCAAGGATGCAGTGGCGTTAATGTTTCCTGGTGTCAACCTGTATTATTTCAGTAGACATTGAAATGAGGATGCATCTTGCTGCCTTTCCAATGAAGCAAGTTTAATTTAGTAATAGGTGAAAAACCATCCTTACAAAGGTGTTAATCAGAGACTTGGCTTTGTGGACACTTTTCAGAGAACAAATTTGTTAGCATAAAAATAAAGCCAGAAAATGAAGAGCTGTTTAATCACTCAATTGGATTTTTCTGCCAGCATATTTTTTTTCTCTGCAACCCACTGCTAAATTGTGCTTCCTAGCTGTTTTTTATAAAATCACTGAATCAAATCTAACTCTGATTACATCAGAGAAGGCCAGGTACCCTACACAATAAGAGGGGGTTTGAAATTTTGACTTGTCTACTTAAATATCACCAAAATCTGATCACAAGGTCAATTACGTCCCTGGGTGGGATTGAACCACCAACCTTTTGGTTAATAGCCGAACACACTAACCGATTGCGCCACAGAGACACTTTGCAAAAAGTAAATACTGACAAAGGCTAATAAGCATACATCTAGAACGTTTCCTAGAAAAACATTAAAAAATCAATAATCTGGAGAGTTTTTGTAAGATGTTTCTTCCATCAACCAACGAAGAAACACATTGGTACTTTCCCATGATGAGTGAGTGCTTCAGGATCTCTTGCACTTACATGTGCAGCAGAGTACTGCAATGGAAGCATGCTGGACCCATAACCCAGAGGTAGGCAGATTGAAACTATCCTTTGCTATATGCATTTTTTTTGTTAATTTAAGTAATCAAAACTGGGATTGATATTTTTGCTCTTTTATTTTTACTTAAAGTACAATAACTTTTACCATTTTAATTTGTTTTAATAGTATATTGACAGTATAGTTTTCTTTCAAAAATCCACTTAATTTTCTTTACCCTGTTATTAAAATGGTAATTGACAAAAACAAACTACATTGTCACCAGAAGAGCAATACAAAATGTACAAGTGATATATTAAAATCATCTTTCCAGCTTGAATTTCAATGATGCATTGGGGCAACGATTTTGTGAGAAACATCTTCACCCTTAAATAAAGATTTTCGTAATTCCTTACCTGTGTGCTAATTAGATATCACCTTGTTTTCACATTAAACAGACTTCCACATGAGAAAGCAGCAAGGATGCAGTGGCGTTAATGTTTCCTGGTGTCAACTTGTATTATTTCAGTAGACATTGAAATGAGGATGCATCTTGCTGCCTTTCCAATGAAGCAAGTTTAATTTAGTAATAGGTGAAAAACCATCCTTACAAAGGTGTTAATCAGAGACTTGGCTTTGTGGACACTTTTCAGAGAACAAATTTGTTAGCATAAAAATAAAGCCAGAAAATGAAGAGCTGTTTAATCACTCAATTGGATTTTTCTGCCAGCATATTTTTTTTCTCTGCAACCCACTGCTAAATTGTGCTTCCTAGCTGTTTTTTATAAAATCACTGAATCAAATCTAACTCTGATTACATCAGAGAAGGCCAGGTACCCTACACAATAAGAGGGGGTTTGAAATTTTGACTTGTCTACTTAAATATCACCAAAATCTGATCACAAGGTCAATTACGTCCCTGGGTGGGATTGAACCACCAACCTTTTGGTTAATAGCCGAACACACTAACCGATTGCGCCACAGAGACACTTTGCAAAAAGTAAATACTGACAAAGGCTAATAAGCATACATCTAGAACGTTTCCTAGAAAAACATTAAAAAATCAATAATCTGGAGAGTTTTTGTAAGATGTTTCTTCCATCAACCAACGAAGAAACACATTGGTACTTTCCCATGATGAGTGAGTGCTTCAGGATCTCTTGCACTTACATGTGCAGCAGAGTACTGCAATGGAAGCATGCTGGACCCATAACCCAGAGGTAGGCAGATTGAAACTATCCTTTGCTATATGCATTTTTTTTGTTAATTTAAGTAATCAAAACTGGGATTGATATTTTTGCTCTTTTATTTTTACTTAAAGTACAATAACTTTTACCATTTTAATTTGTTTTAATAGTATATTGACAGTATAGTTTTCTTTCAAAAATCCACTTAATTTTCTTTACCCTGTTATTAAAATGGTAATTGACAAAAACAAACTACATTGTCACCAGAAGAGCAATACAAAATGTACAAGTGATATATTAAAATCATCTTTCCAGCTTGAATTTCAATGATGCATTGGGGCAACGATTTTGTGAGAAACATCTTCACCCTTAAATAAAGATTTTCGTAATTCCTTACCTGTGTGCTAATTAGATATCACCTTGTTTTCACATTAAACAGACTTCCACATGAGAAAGCAGCAAGGATGCAGTGGCGTTAATGTTTCCTGGTGTCAACCTGTATTATTTCAGTAGACATTGAAATGAGGATGCATCTTGCTGCCTTTCCAATGAAGCAAGTTTAATTTAGTAATCGGTGAAAAACCATCCCTACAAAGGTGTTAATCAGAGACTTGGCTTTGTGGACACTTTTCAGAGAACAAATTTGTTAGCATAAAAATAAAGCAAGAAAATTAAGAGCTGTTTAATCACGCAATTTGATTTTTTTGCCAGCATATTTCTTTTTCTCTGCAACCCACTGCTAAATTGTGCTTCCTAGATGTTTTTATAAAATCACTGAATCAAATCTAACTCTGATTACATCAGAGAAGGCCAGGTACCCTAAACCATAACAGGGGGTATGAAATTTGACTTGTCTACTTAAAGATCACCAAAATCTGATAACAAGGTCAATTACGTCCCTGGGTGGGATTGAACCACCAACCTTTTGGTTAATAGCCGTACACACTAACTGATTGCGCCACAGAGACACTTTGCAAAAGTACATACTGACAAAGGCTAATAAGCATTCATCTAAAACGTTTCCTAGAAAAACTTAAAAAAGTCAATAATCTGGAGAGTTTTTGTAAGATGTTTCTTCCATCAACCAACGAAGAAACACATTGGTACTTTCCCATGATGAGTGAGTGCTTCAGGATCTCTTGCACTTACATGTGCAGCAGAGTACTGCAATGGAAGCATGCTGGGCCCATAACCCAGAGGTAGGCAGATTGAAACTATCCTCTGCTATATGCATTTTTTTGTTTGTTAATTAAAGTAATCCAAAACTGGGATTGATATTTTGGCTCTTTTATTTTTACTTAAAGTACAATAACTTTTACCATTGTAATTTGTTTTAATAGTATATTGACAGTATTGTTTTCTTTCAAAAATCCACTTAATTCTCTTTACCCTATTATTAAAATGGTGATTGACAAAAACAAACTACATTGTCACCAGAAGAGCAATACAAAATGTACAAGTGATATATTAAAATCATCTTTCCAGCTTGAATTTCAATGATGCATTGGGTCAACAATTTTGTGAGAAACATCTTCACCCTTAAATAAAGATTTTCTTAATTCCTTACCTGTGTGCTAATTAGATATCACCTTGTTTTCACATTAAACAGACTTCCACATGAGAAAGCAGCAAGGATGCAGTGGCGTTAATGTTTCCTGGTGTCAACCTGTATTATTTCAGTAGACATTGAAATGAGGATGCATCTTGCTGCCTTTCCAATGAAGCAAGTTTAATTTAGTAATAGGTGAAAAACCATCCTTACAAAGGTGTTAATCAGAGACTTGGCTTTGTGGACACTTTTCAGAGAACAAATTTGTTAGCATAAAAATAAAGCCAGAAAATGAAGAGCTGTTTAATCACTCAATTGGATTTTTCTGCCAGCATATTTTTTTTCTCTGCAACCCACTGCTAAATTGTGCTTCCTAGCTGTTTTTTATAAAATCACTGAATCAAATCTAACTCTGATTACATCAGAGAAGGCCAGGTACCCTACACAATAAGAGGGGGTTTGAAATTTTGACTTGTCTACTTAAATATCACCAAAATCTGATCACAAGGTCAATTACGTCCCTGGGTGGGATTGAACCACCAACCTTTTGGTTAATAGCCGAACACACTAACCGATTGCGCCACAGAGACACTTTGCAAAAAGTAAATACTGACAAAGGCTAATAAGCATACATCTAGAACGTTTCCTAGAAAAACATTAAAAAATCAATAATCTGGAGAGTTTTTGTAAGATGTTTCTTCCATCAACCAACGAAGAAACACATTGGTACTTTCCCATGATGAGTGAGTGCTTCAGGATCTCTTGCACTTACATGTGCAGCAGAGTACTGCAATGGAAGCATGCTGGACCCATAACCCAGAGGTAGGCAGATTGAAACTATCCTTTGCTATATGCATTTTTTTTGTTAATTTAAGTAATCAAAACTGGGATTGATATTTTTGCTCTTTTATTTTTACTTAAAGTACAATAACTTTTACCATTTTAATTTGTTTTAATAGTATATTGACAGTATAGTTTTCTTTCAAAAATCCACTTAATTTTCTTTACCCTGTTATTAAAATGGTAATTGACAAAAACAAACTACATTGTCACCAGAAGAGCAATACAAAATGTACAAGTGATATATTAAAATCATCTTTCCAGCTTGAATTTCAATGATGCATTGGGGCAACGATTTTGTGAGAAACATCTTCACCCTTAAATAAAGATTTTCGTAATTCCTTACCTGTGTGCTAATTAGATATCACCTTGTTTTCACATTAAACAGACTTCCACATGAGAAAGCAGCAAGGATGCAGTGGCGTTAATGTTTCCTGGTGTCAACTTGTATTATTTCAGTAGACATTGAAATGAGGATGCATCTTGCTGCCTTTCCAATGAAGCAAGTTTAATTTAGTAATAGGTGAAAAACCATCCTTACAAAGGTGTTAATCAGAGACTTGGCTTTGTGGACACTTTTCAGAGAACAAATTTGTTAGCATAAAAATAAAGCCAGAAAATGAAGAGCTGTTTAATCACTCAATTGGATTTTTCTGCCAGCATATTTTTTTTCTCTGCAACCCACTGCTAAATTGTGCTTCCTAGCTGTTTTTTATAAAATCACTGAATCAAATCTAACTCTGATTACATCAGAGAAGGCCAGGTACCCTACACAATAAGAGGGGGTTTGAAATTTTGACTTGTCTACTTAAATATCACCAAAATCTGATCACAAGGTCAATTACGTCCCTGGGTGGGATTGAACCACCAACCTTTTGGTTAATAGCCGAACACACTAACCGATTGCGCCACAGAGACACTTTGCAAAAAGTAAATACTGACAAAGGCTAATAAGCATACATCTAGAACGTTTCCTAGAAAAACATTAAAAAATCAATAATCTGGAGAGTTTTTGTAAGATGTTTCTTCCATCAACCAACGAAGAAACACATTGGTACTTTCCCATGATGAGTGAGTGCTTCAGGATCTCTTGCACTTACATGTGCAGCAGAGTACTGCAATGGAAGCATGCTGGACCCATAACCCAGAGGTAGGCAGATTGAAACTATCCTTTGCTATATGCATTTTTTTTGTTAATTTAAGTAATCAAAACTGGGATTGATATTTTTGCTCTTTTATTTTTACTTAAAGTACAATAACTTTTACCATTTTAATTTGTTTTAATAGTATATTGACAGTATAGTTTTCTTTCAAAAATCCACTTAATTTTCTTTACCCTGTTATTAAAATGGTAATTGACAAAAACAAACTACATTGTCACCAGAAGAGCAATACAAAATGTACAAGTGATATATTAAAATCATCTTTCCAGCTTGAATTTCAATGATGCATTGGGGCAACGATTTTGTGAGAAACATCTTCACCCTTAAATAAAGATTTTCGTAATTCCTTACCTGTGTGCTAATTAGATATCACCTTGTTTTCACATTAAACAGACTTCCACATGAGAAAGCAGCAAGGATGCAGTGGCGTTAATGTTTCCTGGTGTCAACCTGTATTATTTCAGTAGACATTGAAATGAGGATGCATCTTGCTGCCTTTCCAATGAAGCAAGTTTAATTTAGTAATCGGTGAAAAACCATCCCTACAAAGGTGTTAATCAGAGACTTGGCTTTGTGGACACTTTTCAGAGAACAAATTTGTTAGCATAAAAATAAAGCAAGAAAATTAAGAGCTGTTTAATCACGCAATTTGATTTTTTTGCCAGCATATTTCTTTTTCTCTGCAACCCACTGCTAAATTGTGCTTCCTAGATGTTTTTATAAAATCACTGAATCAAATCTAACTCTGATTACATCAGAGAAGGCCAGGTACCCTAAACCATAACAGGGGGTATGAAATTTGACTTGTCTACTTAAAGATCACCAAAATCTGATAACAAGGTCAATTACGTCCCTGGGTGGGATTGAACCACCAACCTTTTGGTTAATAGCCGTACACACTAACTGATTGCGCCACAGAGACACTTTGCAAAAGTACATACTGACAAAGGCTAATAAGCATTCATCTAAAACGTTTCCTAGAAAAACTTAAAAAAGTCAATAATCTGGAGAGTTTTTGTAAGATGTTTCTTCCATCAACCAACGAAGAAACACATTGGTACTTTCCCATGATGAGTGAGTGCTTCAGGATCTCTTGCACTTACATGTGCAGCAGAGTACTGCAATGGAAGCATGCTGGGCCCATAACCCAGAGGTAGGCAGATTGAAACTATCCTCTGCTATATGCATTTTTTTGTTTGTTAATTAAAGTAATCCAAAACTGGGATTGATATTTTGGCTCTTTTATTTTTACTTAAAGTACAATAACTTTTACCATTGTAATTTGTTTTAATAGTATATTGACAGTATTGTTTTCTTTCAAAAATCCACTTAATTCTCTTTACCCTATTATTAAAATGGTGATTGACAAAAACAAACTACATTGTCACCAGAAGAGCAATACAAAATGTACAAGTGATATATTAAAATCATCTTTCCAGCTTGAATTTCAATGATGCATTGGGGCAACGATTTTGTGAGAAACATCTTCACCCTTAAATAAAGATTTTCTTAATTCCTTACCTGTGTGCTAATTAGATATCACCTTGTTTTCACATTAAACAGACTTCCACATGAGAAAGCAGCAAGGATGCAGTGGCGTTAATGTTTCCTGGTGTCAACCTGTATTATTTCAGTAGACATTGAAATGAGGATGCATCTTGCTGCCTTTCCAATGAAGCAAGTTTAATTTAGTAATAGGTGAAAAACCATCCTTACAAAGGTGTTAATCAGAGACTTGGCTTTGTGGACACTTTTCAGAGAACAAATTTGTTAGCATAAAAATAAAGCCAGAAAATAAAGAGCTGTTTAATCACTCAATTGGATTTTTCTGCCAGCATATTTGTTTTCTCTGCAACCCACTGCTAAATTGTGCTTCCTAGCTGTTTTTATAAAATCACTGAATCAAATCTAACTCTGATTACATCAGAGAAGGCCAGGTACCCTACACCATAACAGGGGGTTTGAAATTTTGACTTGTCTACTTAAAGATCACCAAAATCTGATAACAAGGTCAATTAGGTCCCTGGGTGGGATTGAACCACCAACCTTTTGGTTAATAGCCATACATACTAACTGATTGCGCCACAGAGACACTTTGCAAAAGTCCATACTGACAAAGGCTAATAAGCATTCATCTAAAACGTTTCCTAGCAAAACTTTAAAAAGTCAATAATCTGGAGAGTTTTTGTAAGATGTTTCTTCCATCAACCAACGAAGAAACACATTGGTACTTTCCAATGATGAGTGAGTGCTTCAGGATCTCTTGCACTTACATGTGCAGCAGAGTACTGCAATGGAAGCATGCTGGGCCCATAACCCAGAGGTAGGCAGATTGAAACTATCCTCTGCTATATGCATTTTTTTTTGTTAATTAAAGTAATCCAAAACTGGGATTGATATTTTGTCTCTTTTATTTTTACTTAAAGTACAATAACTTTTACCATTTTAATTTGTTTTAATAGTATATTGACAGTATTGTTTTCTTTCAAAAATCCACTTAATTTTCTTTACCCTATTAATAAAATGGTAATTGACAAAAACAAACTACATTGTCACCAGAAGAGCAATACAAAATGTACAAGTGATATATTAAATTCATCTTTCCAGCTTGAATTTCAATGATGCATTGGGTCAACAATTTTGTGAGAAACATCTTCACCCTTAAATAAAGATTTTCTTAATTCCTTACCTGTGTGCTAATTAGATATCACCTTGTTTTCACATTAAACAGACTTCCACATGAGAAAGCAGCAAGGATGCAGTGGCGTTAATGTTTCCTGGTGTCAACTTGTATTATTTCAGTAGACATTGAAATGAGGATGCATCTTGCTGCCTTTCCAATGAAGCAAGTTTAATTTAGTAATAGGTGAAAAACCATCCTTACAAAGGTGTTAATCAGAGACTTGGCTTTGTGGACACTTTTCAGAGAACAAATTTGTTAGCATAAAAATAAAGCCAGAAAATGAAGAGCTGTTTAATCACTCAATTGGATTTTTCTGCCAGCATATTTTTTTTTCTCTGCAACCCACTGCTAAATTGTGCTTCCTAGCTGTTTTTTATAAAATCACTGAATCAAATCTAACTCTGATTACATCAGAGAAGGCCAGGTACCCTACACAATAAGAGGGGGTTTGAAATTTTGACTTGTCTACTTAAATATCACCAAAATCTGATCACAAGGTCAATTACGTCCCTGGGTGGGATTGAACCACCAACCTTTTGGTTAATAGCCGAACACACTAACCGATTGCGCCACAGAGACACTTTGCAAAAAGTAAATACTGACAAAGGCTAATAAGCATACATCTAGAACGTTTCCTAGAAAAACATTAAAAAATCAATAATCTGGAGAGTTTTTGTAAGATGTTTCTTCCATCAACCAACGAAGAAACACATTGGTACTTTCCCATGATGAGTGAGTGCTTCAGGATCTCTTGCACTTACATGTGCAGCAGAGTACTGCAATGGAAGCATGCTGGACCCATAACCCAGAGGTAGGCAGATTGAAACTATCCTTTGCTATATGCATTTTTTTTGTTAATTTAAGTAATCAAAACTGGGATTGATATTTTTGCTCTTTTATTATTACTTAAAGTACAATAACTTTTACCATTTTAATTTGTTTTAATAGTATATTGACAGTATAGTTTTCTTTCAAAAATCCACTTAATTTTCTTTACCCTGTTATTAAAATGGTAATTGACAAAAACAAACTACATTGTCACCAGAAGAGCAATACAAAATGTACAAGTGATATATTAAAATCATCTTTCCAGCTTGAATTTCAATGATGCATTGGGGCAACAATTTTGTGAGAAACATCTTCACCCTTAAATAAAGATTTTCGTAATTCCTTACCTGTGTGCTAATTAGATATCACCTTGTTTTCACATTAAACAGACTTCCACATGAGAAAGCAGCAAGGATGCAGTGGCGTTAATGTTTCCTGGTGTCAACCTGTATTATTTCAGTAGACATTGAAATGAGGATGCATCTTGCTGCCTTTCCAATGAAGCAAGTTTAATTTAGTAATAGGTGAAAAACCATCCTTACAAAGGTGTTAATCAGAGACTTGGCTTTGTGGACACTTTTCAGAGAACAAATTTGTTAGCATAAAAATAAAGCCAGAAAATGAAGAGCTGTTTAATCACTCAATTGGATTTTTCTGCCAGCATATTTTTTTTCTCTGCAACCCACTGCTAAATTGTGCTTCCTAGCTGTTTTTATAAAATCACTGAATCAAATCTAACTCTGATTACATCAGAGAAGGCCAGGTACCCTACACCATAACAGGGGGTTTGAAATTTTGACTTGTCTACTTAAATATCACCAAAATCTGATCACAAGTTTAATTACGTCCCTGGGTGGGATTGAACCACCAACCTTTTGGTTAATAGCCGAACACACTAACCGATTGCGCCACAGAGACACTTTGCAAAAAGTGCATACTGACAAAGGCTAATAGGCATACATCTAGAATGTTTCCTAGAAAAACATTAAAAAATCAATAATCTGGAGAGTTTTTGTAAGATGTTTCTTCCATCAACCAACGAAGAAACACATTGGTACTTTCCCATGATGAGTGAGTGCTTCAGGATCTCTTGCACTTACATGTGCAGCAGAGTACTGCAATGGAAGCATGCTGGACCCATAACCCAGAGGTAGGCAGATTGAAACTATCCTTTGCTATATGCATTTTTTTTGTTAATTTAAGTAATCAAAACTGGGATTGATATTTTTGCTCTTTTATTTTTACTTAAAGTACAATAACTTTTACCATTTTAATTTGTTTTAATAGTATATTGACAGTATAGTTTTCTTTCAAAAATCCACTTAATTTTCTTTACCCTGTTATTAAAATGGTAATTGACAAAAACAAACTACATTGTCACCAGAAGAGCAATACAAAATGTACAAGTGATATATTAAAATCATCTTTCCAGCTTGAATTTCAATGATGCATTGGGGCAACGATTTTGTGAGAAACATCTTCACCCTTAAATAAAGATTTTCGTAATTCCTTACCTGTGTGCTAATTAGTTATCACCTTGTTTTCACATTAAACAGACTTCCACATGAGAAAGCAGCAAGGATGCAGTGGCGTTAATGTTTCCTGGTGTCAACCTGTATTATTTCAGTAGACATTGAAATGAGGATGCATCTTGCTGCCTTTCCAATGAAGCAAGTTTAATTTAGTAATCGGTGAAAAACCATCCCTACAAAGGTGTTAATCAGAGACTTGGCTTTGTGGACACTTTTCAGAGAACAAATTTGTTAGCATAAAAATAAAGCAAGAAAATTAAGAGCTGTTTAATCACGCAATTTGATTTTTTTGCCAGCATATTTCTTTTTCTCTGCAACCCACTGCTAAATTGTGCTTCCTAGATGTTTTTATAAAATCACTGAATCAAATCTAACTCTGATTACATCAGAGAAGGCCAGGTACCCTAAACCATAACAGGGGGTATGAAATTTGACTTGTCTACTTAAAGATCACCAAAATCTGATAACAAGGTCAATTACGTCCCTGGGTGGGATTGAACCACCAACCTTTTGGTTAATAGCCGTACACACTAACTGATTGCGCCACAGAGACACTTTGCAAAAGTACATACTGACAAAGGCTAATAAGCATTCATCTAAAACGTTTCCTAGAAAAACTTAAAAAAGTCAATAATCTGGAGAGTTTTTGTAAGATGTTTCTTCCATCAACCAACGAAGAAACACATTGGTACTTTCCCATGATGAGTGAGTGCTTCAGGATCTCTTGCACTTACATGTGCAGCAGAGTACTGCAATGGAAGCATGCTGGGCCCATAACCCAGAGGTAGGCAGATTGAAACTATCCTCTGCTATATGCATTTTTTTGTTTGTTAATTAAAGTAATCCAAAACTGGGATTGATATTTTGGCTCTTTTATTTTTACTTAAAGTACAATAACTTTTACCATTGTAATTTGTTTTAATAGTATATTGACAGTATTGTTTTCTTTCAAAAATCCACTTAATTCTCTTTACCCTATTATTAAAATGGTAATTGACAAAAACAAACTACATTGTCACCAGAAGAGCAATACAAAATGTACAAGTGATATATTAAAATCATCTTTCCAGCTTGAATTTCAATGATGCATTGGGGCAACGATTTTGTGAGAAACATCTTCACCCTTAAATAAAGATTTTCTTAATTCCTTACCTGTGTGCTAATTAGATATCACCTTGTTTTCACATTAAACAGACTTCCACATGAGAAAGCAGCAAGGATGCAGTGGCGTTAATGTTTCCTGGTGTCAACCTGTATTATTTCAGTAGACATTGAAATGAGGATGCATCTTGCTGCCTTTCCAATGAAGCAAGTTTAATTTAGTAATCGGTGAAAAACCATCCCTACAAAGGTGTTAATCAGAGACTTGGCTTTGTGGACACTTTTCAGAGAACAAATTTGTTAGCATAAAAATAAAGCAAGAAAATTAAGAGCTGTTTAATCACGCAATTTTATTTTTTTGCCAGCATATTTCTTTTTCTCTGCAACCCACTGCTAAATTGTGCTTCCTAGATGTTTTTATAAAATCACTGAATCAAATCTAACTCTGATTACATCAGAGAAGGCCAGGTACCCTAAACCATAACAGGGGGTATGAAATTTGACTTGTCTACTTAAAGATCACCAAAATCTGATAACAAGGTCAATTACGTCCCTGGGTGGGATTGAACCACCAACCTTTTGGTTAACAGCCGTACACACTAACTGATTGCGCCACAGAGACACTTTGCAAAAGTCCATACTGACAAAGGCTAATAAGCATTCATCTAAAACGTTTCCTAGCAAAACTTTAAAAAGTCAATAATCTGGAGAGTTTTTGTAAGATGTTTCTTCCATCAACCAACGAAGAAACACATTGGTACTTTCCCATGATGAGTGAGTGCTTCAGGATCTCTTGCACTTACATGTGCAGCAGAGTACTGCAATGGAAGCATGCTGGGCCCATAACCCAGAGGTAGGCAGATTGAAACTATCCTCTGCTATATGCATTTTTTTTGTTAATTAAAGTAATCCAAAACTGGGATTGATATTTTGTCTCTTTTATTTTTACTTAAAGTACAATAACTTTTACCATTTTAATTTGTTTTAATAGTATATTGACAGTATTGTTTTCTTTCAAAAATCCACTTAATTTTCTTTACCCTATTAATAAAATGGTAATTGACAAAAACAAACTACATTGTCACCAGAAGAGCAATACAAAATGTACAAGTGATATATTAAATTCATCTTTCCAGCTTGAATTTCAATGATGCATTGGGTCAACAATTTTGTGAGAAACATCTTCACCCTTAAATAAAGATTTTCTTAATTCCTTACCTGTGTGCTAATTAGATATCACCTTGTTTTCACATTAAACAGACTTCCACATGAGAAAGCAGCAAGGATGCAGTGGCGTTAATGTTTCCTGGTGTCAACTTGTATTATTTCAGTAGACATTGAAATGAGGATGCATCTTGCTGCCTTTCCAATGAAGCAAGTTTAATTTAGTAATAGGTGAAAAACCATCCTTACAAAGGTGTTAATCAGAGACTTGGCTTTGTGGACACTTTTCAGAGAACAAATTTGTTAGCATAAAAATAAAGCCAGAAAATGAAGAGCTGTTTAATCACTCAATTGGATTTTTCTGCCAGCATATTTTTTTTATCTGCAACCCACTGCTAAATTGTGCTTCCTAGCTGTTTTTTATAAAATCACTGAATCAAATCTAACTCTGATTACATCAGAGAAGGCCAGGTACCCTACACAATAAGAGGGGGTTTGAAATTTTGACTTGTCTACTTAAATATCACCAAAATCTGATCACAAGGTCAATTACGTCCCTGGGTGGGATTGAACCACCAACCTTTTGGTTAATAGCCGAACACACTAACCGATTGCGCCACAGAGACACTTTGCAAAAAGTAAATACTGACAAAGGCTAATAAGCATACATCTAGAACGTTTCCTAGAAAAACATTAAAAAATCAATAATCTGGAGAGTTTTTGTAAGATGTTTCTTCCATCAACCAACGAAGAAACACATTGGTACTTTCCCATGATGAGTGAGTGCTTCAGGATCTCTTGCACTTACATGTGCAGCAGAGTACTGCAATGGAAGCATGCTGGACCCATAACCCAGAGGTAGGCAGATTGAAACTATCCTTTGCTATATGCATTTTTTTTGTTAATTTAAGTAATCAAAACTGGGATTGATATTTTTGCTCTTTTATTTTTACTTAAAGTACAATAACTTTTACCATTTTAATTTGTTTTAATAGTATATTGACAGTATAGTTTTCTTTCAAAAATCCACTTAATTTTCTTTACCCTGTTATTAAAATGGTAATTGACAAAAACAAACTACATTGTCACCAGAAGAGCAATACAAAATGTACAAGTGATATATTAAAATCATCTTTCCAGCTTGAATTTCAATGATGCATTGGGGCAACAATTTTGTGAGAAACATCTTCACCCTTAAATAAAGATTTTCGTAATTCCTTACCTGTGTGCTAATTAGATATCACCTTGTTTTCACATTAAACAGACTTCCACATGAGAAAGCAGCAAGGATGCAGTGGCGTTAATGTTTCCTGGTGTCAACCTGTATTATTTCAGTAGACATTGAAATGAGGATGCATCTTGCTGCCTTTCCAATGAAGCAAGTTTAATTTAGTAATAGGTGAAAAACCATCCTTACAAAGGTGTTAATCAGAGACTTGGCTTTGTGGACACTTTTCAGAGAACAAATTTGTTAGCATAAAAATAAAGCCAGAAAATGAAGAGCTGTTTAATCACTCAATTGGATTTTTCTGCCAGCATATTTTTTTTCTCTGCAACCCACTGCTAAATTGTGCTTCCTAGCTGTTTTTATAAAATCACTGAATCAAATCTAACTCTGATTACATCAGAGAAGGCCAGGTACCCTACACCATAACAGGGGGTTTGAAATTTTGACTTGTCTACTTAAATATCACCAAAATCTGATCACAAGTTTAATTACGTCCCTGGGTGGGATTGAACCACCAACCTTTTGGTTAATAGCCGAACACACTAACCGATTGCGCCACAGAGACACTTTGCAAAAAGTGCATACTGACAAAGGCTAATAGGCATACATCTAGAACGTTTCCTAGAAAAACATTAAAAAATCAATAATCTGGAGAGTTTTTGTAAGATGTTTCTTCCATCAACCAACGAAGAAACACATTGGTACTTTCCCATGATGAGTGAGTGCTTCAGGATCTCTTGCACTTACATGTGCAGCAGAGTACTGCAATGGAAGCATGCTGGACCCATAACCCAGAGGTAGGCAGATTGAAACTATCCTTTGCTATATGCATTTTTTTTGTTAATTTAAGTAATCAAAACTGGGATTGATATTTTTGCTCTTTTATTTTTACTTAAAGTACAATAACTTTTACCATTTTAATTTGTTTTAATAGTATATTGACAGTATAGTTTTCTTTCAAAAATCCACTTAATTTTCTTTACCCTGTTATTAAAATGGTAATTGACAAAAACAAACTACATTGTCACCAGAAGAGCAATACAAAATGTACAAGTGATATATTAAAATCATCTTTCCAGCTTGAATTTCAATGATGCATTGGGGCAACGATTTTGTGAGAAACATCTTCACCCTTAAATAAAGATTTTCGTAATTCCTTACCTGTGTGCTAATTAGATATCACCTTGTTTTCACATTAAACAGACTTCCACATGAGAAAGCAGCAAGGATGCAGTGGCGTTAATGTTTCCTGGTGTCAACCTGTATTATTTCAGTAGACATTGAAATGAGGATGCATCTTGCTGCCTTTCCAATGAAGCAAGTTTAATTTAGTAATCTGTGAAAAACCATCCCTACAAAGGTGTTAATCAGAGACTTGGCTTTGTGGACACTTTTCAGAGAACAAATTTGTTAGCATAAAAATAAAGCAAGAAAATTAAGAGCTGTTTAATCACGCAATTTGATTTTTTTGCCAGCATATTTCTTTTTCTCTGCAACCCACTGCTAAATTGTGCTTCCTAGATGTTTTTATAAAATCACTGAATCAAATCTAACTCTGATTACATCAGAGAAGGCCAGGTACCCTAAACCATAACAGGGGGTATGAAATTTGACTTGTCTACTTAAAGATCACCAAAATCTGATAACAAGGTCAATTACGTCCCTGGGTGGGATTGAACCACCAACCTTTAGGTTAATAGCCGTACACACTAACTGATTGCGCCACAGAGACACTTTGCAAAAGTACATACTGAAAAAGGCTAATAAGCATTCATCTAAAACGTTTCCTAGAAAAACTTAAAAAAGTCAATAATCTGGAGAGTTTTTGTAAGATGTTTCTTCCATCAACCAACGAAGAAACACATTGGTACTTTCCCATGATGAGTGAGTGCTTCAGGATCTCTTGCACTTACATGTGCAGCAGAGTACTGCAATGGAAGCATGCTGGGCCCATAACCCAGAGGTAGGCAGATTGAAACTATCCTCTGCTATATGCATTTTTTTGTTTGTTAATTAAAGTAATCCAAAACTGGGATTGATATTTTGGCTCTTTTATTTTTACTTAAAGTACAATAACTTTTACCATTGTAATTTGTTTTAATAGTATATTGACAGTATTGTTTTCTTTCAAAAATCCACTTAATTCTCTTTACCCTATTATTAAAATGGTAATTGACAAAAACAAACTACATTGTCACCAGAAGAGCAATACAAAATGTACAAGTGATATATTAAAATCATCTTTCCAGCTTGAATTTCAATGATGCATTGGGGCAACGATTTTGTGAGAAACATCTTCACCCTTAAATAAAGATTTTCTTAATTCCTTACCTGTGTGCTAATTAGATATCACCTTGTTTTCACATTAAACAGACTTCCACATGAGAAAGCAGCAAGGATGCAGTGGCGTTAATGTTTCCTGGTGTCAACCTGTATTATTTCAGTAGACATTGAAATGAGGATGCATCTTGCTGCCTTTCCAATGAAGCAAGTTTAATTTAGTAATCGGTGAAAAACCATCCCTACAAAGGTGTTAATCAGAGACTTGGCTTTGTGGACACTTTTCAGAGAACAAATTTGTTAGCATAAAAATAAAGCCAGAAAATGAAGAGCTGTTTAATCACTCAATTGGATTTTTCTGCCAGCATATTTTTTTTCTCTGCAACCCACTGCTAAATTGTGCTTCCTAGCTGTTTTTTTATAAAATCACTGAATCAAATCTAACTCTGATTACATCAGAGAAGGCCAGGTACCCTACACAATAAGAGGGGGTTTGAAATTTTGACTTGTTTACTTAAATATCACCAAAATCTGATCACAAGGTCAATTACGTCCCTGGGTGGGATTGAACCACCAACCTTTTGGTTAATAGCCGAACACACTAACCGATTGCGCCACAGAGACACTTTGCAAAAAGTACATACTGACAAAGGCTAATAAGCATACATCTAGAACGTTTCCTAGAAAAACATTAAAAAATCAATAATCTGGAGAGTTTTTGTAAGATGTTTCTTCCATCAACCAACGAAGAAACACATTGGTACTTTCCCATGATGAGTGAGTGCTTCAGGATCTCTTGCACTTACATGTGCAGCAGAGTACTGCAATGGAAGCATGCTGGACCCATAACCCAGAGGTAGGCAGATTGAAACTATCCTTTGCTATATGCATTTTTTTTGTTAATTTAAGTAATCAAAACTGGGATTGATATTTTTGCTCTTTTATTTTTACTTAAAGTACAATAACTTTTACCATTTTAATTTGTTTTAATAGTATATTGACAGTATAGTTTTCTTTCAAAAATCCACTTAATTTTCTTTACCCTGTTATTAAAATGGTAATTGACAAAAACAAACTACATTGTCACCAGAAGAGCAATACAAAATGTACAAGTGATATATTAAAATCATCTTTCCAGCTTGAATTTCAATGATGCATTGGGGCAACAATTTTGTGAGAAACATCTTCACCCTTAAATAAATATTTTCGTAATTCCTTACCTGTGTGCTAATTAGATATCACCTTGTTTTCACATTAAACAGACTTCCACATGAGAAAGCAGCAAGGATGCAGTGGCGTTAATGTTTCCTGGTGTCAACCTGTATTATTTCAGTAGACATTGAAATGAGGATGCATCTTGCTGCCTTTCCAATGAAGCAAGTTTAATTTAGTAATAGGTGAAAAACCATCCTTACAAAGGTGTTAATCAGAGACTTGGCTTTGTGGACACTTTTCAGAGAACAAATTTGTTAGCATAAAAATAAAGCCAGAAAATGAAGAGCTGTTTAATCACTCAATTGGATTTTTCTGCCAGCATATTTTTTTTCTCTGCAACCCACTGCTAAATTGTGCTTCCTAGCTGTTTTTATAAAATCACTGAATCAAATCTAACTCTGATTACATCAGAGAAGGCCAGGTACCCTACACCATAACAGGGGGTTTGAAATTTTGACTTGTCTACTTAAATATCACCAAAATCTGATCACAAGTTTAATTACGTCCCTGGGTGGGATTGAACCACCAACCTTTTGGTTAATAGCCGAACACACTAACCGATTGCGCCACAGAGACACTTTGCAAAAAGTGCATACTGACAAAGGCTAATAGGCATACATCTAGAACGTTTCCTAGAAAAACATTAAAAAATCAATAATCTGGAGAGTTTTTGTAAGATGTTTCTTCCATCAACCAACGAAGAAACACATTGGTACTTTCCCATGATGAGTGAGTGCTTCAGGATCTCTTGCACTTACATGTGCAGCAGAGTACTGCAATGGAAGCATGCTGGACCCATAACCCAGAGGTAGGCAGATTGAAACTATCCTTTGCTATATGCATTTTTTTTGTTAATTTAAGTAATCAAAACTGGGATTGATATTTTTGCTCTTTTATTTTTACTTAAAGTACAATAACTTTTACCATTTTAATTTGTTTTAATAGTATATTGACAGTATAGTTTTCTTTCAAAAATCCACTTAATTTTCTTTACCCTGTTATTAAAATGGTAATTGACAAAAACAAACTACATTGTCACCAGAAGAGCAATACAAAATGTACAAGTGATATATTAAAATCATCTTTCCAGCTTGAATTTCAATGATGCATTGGGGCAACGATTTTGTGAGAAACATCTTCACCCTTAAATAAAGATTTTCGTAATTCCTTACCTGTGTGCTAATTAGATATCACCTTGTTTTCACATTAAACAGACTTCCACATGAGAAAGCAGCAAGGATGCAGTGGCGTTAATGTTTCCTGGTGTCAACCTGTATTATTTCAGTAGACATTGAAATGAGGATGCATCTTGCTGCCTTTCCAATGAAGCAAGTTTAATTTAGTAATCTGTGAAAAACCATCCCTACAAAGGTGTTAATCAGAGACTTGGCTTTGTGGACACTTTTCAGAGAACAAATTTGTTAGCATAAAAATAAAGCAAGAAAATTAAGAGCTGTTTAATCACGCAATTTGATTTTTTTGCCAGCATATTTCTTTTTCTCTGCAACCCACTGCTAAATTGTGCTTCCTAGATGTTTTTATAAAATCACTGAATCAAATCTAACTCTGATTACATCAGAGAAGGCCAGGTACCCTAAACCATAACAGGGGGTATGAAATTTGACTTGTCTACTTAAAGATCACCAAAATCTGATAACAAGGTCAATTACGTCCCTGGGTGGGATTGAACCACTAACCTTTTGGTTAATAGCCGTACACACTAACTGATTGCACCACAGAGACACTTTGCAAAAGTACATACTGACAAAGGCTAATAAGCATTCATCTAAAACGTTTCCTAGAAAAACTTAAAAAAGTCAATAATCTGGAGAGTTTTTGTAAGATGTTTCTTCCATCAACCAACGAAGAAACACATTGGTACTTTCCCATGATGAGTGAGTGCTTCAGGATCTCTTGCACTTACATGTGCAGCAGAGTACTGCAATGGAAGCATGCTGGGCCCATAACCCAGAGGTAGGCAGATTGAAACTATCCTCTGCTATATGCATTTTTTTGTTTGTTAATTAAAGTAATCCAAAACTGGGATTGATATTTTGGCTCTTTTATTTTTACTTAAAGTACAATAACTTTTACCATTTTAATTTGTTTTAATAGTATATTGACAGTATTGTTTTCTTTCAAAAATCCACTTAATTCTCTTTACCCTATTATTAAAATGGTAATTGACAAAAACAAACTACATTGTCACCAGAAGAGCAATACAAAATGTACAAGTGATATATTAAAATCATCTTTCCAGCTTGAATTTCAATGATGCATTGGGGCAACGATTTTGTGAGAAACATCTTCACCCTTAAATAAAGATTTTCTTAATTCCTTACCTGTGTGCTAATTAGATATCACCTTGTTTTCACATTAAACAGACTTCCACATGAGAAAGCAGCAAGGATGCAGTGGCGTTAATGTTTCCTGGTGTCAACCTGTATTATTTCAGTAGACATTGAAATGAGGATGCATCTTGCTGCCTTTCCAATGAAGCAAGTTTAATTTAGTAATAGGTGAAAAACCATCCTTACAAAGGTGTTAATCAGAGACTTGGCTTTGTGGACACTTTTCAGAGAACAAATTTGTTAGCATAAAAATAAAGCCAGAAAATGAAGAGCTGTTTAATCACTCAATTGGATTTTTCTGCCAGCATATTTGTTTTCTCTGCAACCCACTGCTAAATTGTGCTTCCTAGCTGTTTTTAAAAAATCACTGAATCAAATCTAACTCTGATTACATCAGAGAAGGCCAGGTACCCTACACCATAACAGGGGGTTTGAAATTTTGACTTGTCTACTTAAAGATCACCAAAATCTGATAACAAGGTCAATTAGGTCCCTGGGTGGGATTGAACCACCAACCTTTTGGTTAATAGCCATACATACTAACTGATTGCGCCACAGAGACACTTTGCAAAAGTCCATACTGACAAAGGCTAATAAGCATTCATCTAAAACGTTTCCTAGCAAAACTTTAAAAAGTCAATAATCTGGAGAGTTTTTGTAAGATGTTTCTTCCATCAACCAACGAAGAAACACATTGGTACTTTCCCATGATGAGTGAGTGCTTCAGGATCTCTTGCACTTACATGTGCAGCAGAGTACTGCAATGGAAGCATGCTGGGCCCATAACCCAGAGGTAGGCAGATTGAAACTATCCTCTGCTATATGCATTTTTTTTTGTTAATTAAAGTAATCCAAAACTGGGATTGATATTTTGTCTCTTTTATTTTTACTTAAAGTACAATAACTTTTACCATTTTAATTTGTTTTAATAGTATATTGACAGTATTGTTTTCTTTCAAAAATCCACTTAATTTTCTTTACCCTATTAATAAAATTGTAATTGACAAAAACAAACTACATTGTCACCAGAAGAGTAATACAAAATGTACAAGTGATATATTAAATTCATCTTTCCAGCTTGAATTTCAATGATGCATTGGGTCAACAATTTTGTGAGAAACATCTTCACCCTTAAATAAAGATTTTCTTAATTCCTTACCTGTGTGCTAATTAGATATCACCTTGTTTTCACATTAAACAGACTTCCACATGAGAAAGCAGCAAGGATGCAGTGGCGTTAATGTTTCCTGGTGTCAACTTGTATTATTTCAGTAGACATTGAAATGAGGATGCATCTTGCTGCCTTTCCAATGAAGCAAGTTTAATTTAGTAATAGGTGAAAAACCATCCCTACAAAGGTGTTAATCAGAGACTTGGCTTTGTGGACACTTTTCAGAGAACAAATTTGTTAGCATAAAAATAAAGCCAGAAAATGAAGAGCTGTTTAATCACTCAATTGGATTTTTCTGCCAGCATATTTTTTTTCTCTGCAACCCACTGCTAAATTGTGCTTCCTAGCTGTTTTTTATAAAATCACTGAATCAAATCTAACTCTGATTACATCAGAGAAGGCCAGGTACCCTACACAATAAGAAGGGGTTTGAAATTTTGACTTGTCTACTTAAATATCACCAAAATCTGATCACAAGGTCAATTACATCCCTGGGTGGGATTGAACCACCAACCTTTTGGTTAATAGCAGAACACACTAACCGATTGCGCCACAGAGACACTTTGCAAAAAGTAAATACTGACAAAGGCTAATAAGCATACATCTAGAACGTTTCCTAGAAAAACATTAAAAAATCAATAATCTGGAGAGTTTTTGTAAGATGTTTCTTCCATCAACCAACGAAGAAACACATTGGTACTTTCCCATGATGAGTGAGTGCTTCAGGATCTCTTGCACTTACATGTGCAGCAGAGTACTGCAATGGAAGCATGCTGGACCCATAACCCAGAGGTAGGCAGATTGAAACTATCCTTTGCTATATGCATTTTTTTTGTTAATTTAAGTAATCAAAACTGGGATTGATATTTTTGCTCTTTTATTTTTACTTAAAGTACAATAACTTTTACCATTTTAATTTGTTTTAATAGTATATTGACAGTATAGTTTTCTTTCAAAAATCCACTTAATTTTCTTTACCCTGTTATTAAAATGGTAATTGACAAAAACAAACTACATTGTCACCAGAAGAGCAATACAAAATGTACAAGTGATATATTAAAATCATCTTTCCAGCTTGAATTTCAATGATGCATTGGGGCAACAATTTTGTGAGAAACATCTTCACCCTTAAATAAAGATTTTCGTAATTCCTTACCTGTGTGCTAATTAGATATCACCTTGTTTTCACATTAAACAGACTTCCACATGAGAAAGCAGCAAGGATGCAGTGGCGTTAATGTTTCCTGGTGTCAACCTGTATTATTTCAGTAGACATTGAAATGAGGATGCATCTTGCTGCCTTTCCAATGAAGCAAGTTTAATTTAGTAATCTGTGAAAAACCATCCCTACAAAGGTGTTAATCAGAGACTTGGCTTTGTGGACACTTTTCAGAGAACAAATTTGTTAGCATAAAAATAAAGCAAGAAAATTAAGAGCTGTTTAATCACGCAATTTGATTTTTTTGCCAGCATATTTCTTTTTCTCTGCAACCCACTGCTAAATTGTGCTTCCTAGATGTTTTTATAAAATCACTGAATCAAATCTAACTCTGATTACATCAGAGAAGGCCAGGTACCCTAAACCATAACAGGGGGTATGAAATTTGACTTGTCTACTTAAAGATCACCAAAATCTGATAACAAGGTCAATTACGTCCCTGGGTGGGATTGAACCACCAACCTTTAGGTTAATAGCCGTACACACTAACTGATTGCGCCACAGAGACACTTTGCAAAAGTACATACTGAAAAAGGCTAATAAGCATTCATCTAAAACGTTTCCTAGAAAAACTTAAAAAAGTCAATAATCTGGAGAGTTTTTGTAAGATGTTTCTTCCATCAACCAACGAAGAAACACATTGGTACTTTCCCATGATGAGTGAGTGCTTCAGGATCTCTTGCACTTACATGTGCAGCAGAGTACTGCAATGGAAGCATGCTGGGCCCATAACCCAGAGGTAGGCAGATTGAAACTATCCTCTGCTATATGCATTTTTTTGTTTGTTAATTAAAGTAATCCAAAACTGGGATTGATATTTTGGCTCTTTTATTTTTACTTAAAGTACAATAACTTTTACCATTGTAATTTGTTTTAATAGTATATTGACAGTATTGTTTTCTTTCAAAAATCCACTTAATTCTCTTTACCCTATTATTAAAATGGTAATTGACAAAAACAAACTACATTGTCACCAGAAGAGCAATACAAAATGTACAAGTGATATATTAAAATCATCTTTCCAGCTTGAATTTCAATGATGCATTGGGGCAACGATTTTGTGAGAAACATCTTCACCCTTAAATAAAGATTTTCTTAATTCCTTACCTGTGTGCTAATTAGATATCACCTTGTTTTCACATTAAACAGACTTCCACATGAGAAAGCAGCAAGGATGCAGTGGCGTTAATGTTTCCTGGTGTCAACCTGTATTATTTCAGTAGACATTGAAATGAGGATGCATCTTGCTGCCTTTCCAATGAAGCAAGTTTAATTTAGTAATCGGTGAAAAACCATCCCTACAAAGGTGTTAATCAGAGACTTGGCTTTGTGGACACTTTTCAGAGAACAAATTTGTTAGCATAAAAATAAAGCCAGAAAATGAAGAGCTGTTTAATCACTCAATTGGATTTTTCTGCCAGCATATTTTTTTTCTCTGCAACCCACTGCTAAATTGTGCTTCCTAGCTGTTTTTTATAAAATCACTGAATCAAATCTAACTCTGATTACATCAGAGAAGGCCAGGTACCCTACACAATAAGAGGGGGTTTGAAATTTTGACTTGTTTACTTAAATATCACCAAAATCTGATCACAAGGTCAATTACGTCCCTGGGTGGGATTGAACCACCAACCTTTTGGTTAATAGCCGAACACACTAACCGATTGCGCCACAGAGACACTTTGCAAAAAGTACATACTGACAAAGGCTAATAAGCATACATCTAGAACGTTTCCTAGAAAAACATTAAAAAATCAATAATCTGGAGAGTTTTTGTAAGATGTTTCTTCCATCAACCAACTAAGAAACACATTGGTACTTTCCCATGATGAGTGAGTGCTTCAGGATCTCTTGCACTTACATGTGCAGCAGAGTACTGCAATGGAAGCATGCTGGACCCATAACCCAGAGGTAGGCAGATTGAAACTATCCTTTGCTATATGCATTTTTTTTGTTAATTTAAGTAATCAAAACTGGGATTGATATTTTTGCTCTTTTATTTTTACTTAAAGTACAATAACTTTTACCATTTTAATTTGTTTTAATAGTATATTGACAGTATAGTTTTCTTTCAAAAATCCACTTAATTTTCTTTACCCTGTTATTAAAATGGTAATTGACAAAAACAAACTACATTGTCACCAGAAGAGCAATACAAAATGTACAAGTGATATATTAAAATCATCTTTCCAGCTTGAATTTCAATGATGCATTGGGGCAACAATTTTGTGAGAAACATCTTCACCCTTAAATAAATATTTTCGTAATTCCTTACCTGTGTGCTAATTAGATATCACCTTGTTTTCACATTAAACAGACTTCCACATGAGAAAGCAGCAAGGATGCAGTGGCGTTAATGTTTCCTGGTGTCAACCTGTATTATTTCAGTAGACATTGAAATGAGGATGCATCTTGCTGCCTTTCCAATGAAGCAAGTTTAATTTAGTAATAGGTGAAAAACCATCCTTACAAAGGTGTTAATCAGAGACTTGGCTTTGTGGACACTTTTCAGAGAACAAATTTGTTAGCATAAAAATAAAGCCAGAAAATGAAGAGCTGTTTAATCACTCAATTGGATTTTTCTGCCAGCATATTTTTTTTCTCTGCAACCCACTGCTAAATTGTGCTTCCTAGCTGTTTTTTATAAAATCACTGAATCAAATCTAACTCTGATTACATCAGAGAAGGCCAGGTACCCTACACAATAAGAGGGGGTTTGAAATTTTGACTTGTCTACTTAAATATCACCAAAATCTGATCACAAGGTCAATAACGTCCCTGGGTGGGATTGAACCACCAACCTTTTGGTTAATAGCCGAACACACTAACCGATTGCGCCACAGAGACACTTTGCAAAAAGTAAATACTGACAAAGGCTAATAGGCATACATCTAGAACGTTTCCTAGAAAAACATTAAAAAATCAATAATCTGGAGAGTTTTTGTAAAATGTTTCTTCCATCAACCAACGAAGAAACACATTGGTACTTTCCCATGATGAGTGAGTGCTTCAGGATCTCTTGGACTTACATGTGCAGCAGAGTACTGCAATGGAAGCATGCTGGACCCATAACCCAGAGGTAGGCAGATTGAAACTATCCTTTGCTATATGCATTTTTTTTGTTAATTTAAGTAATCAAAACTGGGATTGATATTTTTGCTCTTTTATTTTTACTTAAAGTACAATAACTTTTACCATTTTAATTTGTTTTAATAGTATATTGACAGTATAGTTTTCTTTCAAAAATCCACTTAATTTTCTTTACCCTGTTATTAAAATGGTAATTGACAAAAACAAACTACATTGTCACCAGAAGAGCAATACAAAATGTACAAGTGATATATTAAAATCATCTTTCCAGCTTGAATTTCAATGATGCATTGGGGCAACGATTTTGTGAGAAACATCTTCACCCTTAAATAAAGATTTTCGTAATTCCTTACCTGTGTGCTAATTAGATATCACCTTGTTTTCACATTAAACAGACTTCCACATGAGAAAGCAGCAAGGATGCAGTGGCGTTAATGTTTCCTGGTGTCAACCTGTATTATTTCAGTAGACATTGAAATGAGGATGCATCTTGCTGCCTTTCCAATGAAGCAAGTTTAATTTAGTAATCGGTGAAAAACCATCCCTACAAAGGTGTTAATCAGAGACTTGGCTTTGTGGACACTTTTCAGAGAACAAATTTGTTAGCATAAAAATAAAGCAAGAAAATTAAGAGTTGTTTAATCACGCAATTTGATTTTTTTGCCAGCATATTTCTTTTTCTCTGCAACCCACTGCTAAATTGTGCTTCCTAGATGTTTTTATAAAATCACTGAATCAAATCTAACTCTGATTACATCAGAGAAGGCCAGGTACCCTAAACCATAACAGGGGGTATGAAATTTGACTTGTCTACTTAAAGATCACCAAAATCTGATAACAAGGTCAATTACGTCCCTGGGTGGGATTGAACCACTAACCTTTTGGTTAATAGCCGTACACACTAACTGATTGCGCCACAGAGACACTTTGCAAAAGTACATACTGACAAAGGCTAATAAGCATTCATCTAAAACGTTTCCTAGAAAAACTTAAAAAAGTCAATAATCTGGAGAGTTTTTGTAAGATGTTTCTTCCATCAACCAACGAAGAAACACATTGGTACTTTCCCATGATGAGTGAGTGCTTCAGGATCTCTTGCACTTACATGTGCAGCAGAGTACTGCAATGGAAGCATGCTGGGCCCATAACCCAGAGGTAGGCAGATTGAAACTATCCTCTGCTATATGCATTTTTTTGTTTGTTAATTAAAGTAATCCAAAACTGGGATTGATATTTTGGCTCTTTTATTTTTACTTAAAGTACAATAACTTTTACCATTGTAATTTGTTTTAATAGTATATTGACAGTATTGTTTTCTTTCAAAAATCCACTTAATTCTCTTTACCCTATTATTAAAATGGTAATTGACAAAAACAAACTACATTGTCACCAGAAGAGCAATACAAAATGTACAAGTGATATATTAAAATCATCTTTCCAGCTTGAATTTCAATGATGCATTGGGGCAACGATTTTGTGAGAAACATCTTCACCCTTAAATAAAGATTTTCTTAATTCCTTACCTGTGTGCTAATTAGATATCACCTTGTTTTCACATTAAACAGACTTCCACATGAGAAAGCAGCAAGGATGCAGTGGCGTTAATGTTTCCTGGTGTCAACCTGTATTATTTCAGTAGACATTGAAATGAGGATGCATCTTGCTGCCTTTCCAATGAAGCAAGTTTAATTTAGTAATAGGTGAAAAACCATCCTTACAAAGGTGTTAATCAGAGACTTGGCTTTGTGGACACTTTTCAGAGAACAAATTTGTTAGCATAAAAATAAAGCCAGAAAATAAAGAGCTGTTTAATCACTCAATTGGATTTTTCTGCCAGCATATTTGTTTTCTCTGCAACCCACTGCTAAATTGTGCTTCCTAGCTGTTTTTAAAAAATCACTGAATCAAATCTAACTCTGATTACATCAGAGAAGGCCAGGTACCCTACACCATAACAGGGGGTTTGAAATTTTGACTTGTCTACTTAAAGATCACCAAAATCTGATAACAAGGTCAATTAGGTCCCTGGGTGGGATTGAACCACCAACCTTTTGGTTAATAGCCATACATACTAACTGATTGCGCCACAGAGACACTTTGCAAAAGTCCATACTGACAAAGGCTAATAAGCATTCATCTAAAACGTTTCCTAGCAAAACTTTAAAAAGTCAATAATCTGGAGAGTTTTTGTAAGATGTTTCTTCCATCAACCAACGAAGAAACACATTGGTACTTTCCCATGATGAGTGAGTGCTTCAGGATCTCTTGCACTTACATGTGCAGCAGAGTACTGCAATGGAAGCATGCTGGGCCCATAACCCAGAGGTAGGCAGATTGAAACTATCCTCTGCTATATGCATTTTTTTTTGTTAATTAAAGTAATCCAAAACTGGGATTGATATTTTTGCTCTTTTATTTTTACTTAAAGTACAATAACTTTTACCATTTTAATTTGTTTTAATAGTATATTGACAGTATTGTTTTCTTTCAAAAATCCACTTAATTTTCTTTACCCTATTAATAAAATGGTAATTGACAAAAACAAACTACATTGTCACCAGAAGAGTAATACAAAATGTACAAGTGATATATTAAATTCATCTTTCCAGCTTGAATTTCAATGATGCATTGGGTCAACAATTTTGTGAGAAACATCTTCACCCTTAAATAAAGATTTTCTTAATTCCTTACCTGTGTGCTAATTAGATATCACCTTGTTTTCACATTAAACAGACTTCCACATGAGAAAGCAGCAAGGATGCAGTGGCGTTAATGTTTCCTGGTGTCAACTTGTATTATTTCAGTAGACATTGAAATGAGGATGCATCTTGCTGCCTTTCCAATGAAGCAAGTTTAATTTAGTAATAGGTGAAAAACCATCCCTACAAAGGTGTTAATCAGAGACTTGGCTTTGTGGACACTTTTCAGAGAACAAATTTGTTAGCATAAAAATAAAGCCAGAAAATGAAGAGCTGTTTAATCACTCAATTGGATTTTTCTGCCAGCATATTTTTTTTCTCTGCAACCCACTGCTAAATTGTGCTTCCTAGCTGTTTTTTATAAAATCACTGAATCAAATCTAACTCTGATTACATCAGAGAAGGCCAGGTACCCTACACAATAAGAAGGGGTTTGAAATTTTGACTTGTCTACTTAAATATCACCAAAATCTGATCACAAGGTCAATTACATCCCTGGGTGGGATTGAACCACCAACCTTTTGGTTAATAGCCGAACACACTAACCGATTGCGCCACAGAGACACTTTGCAAAAAGTAAATACTGACAAAGGCTAATAAGCATACATCTAGAACGTTTCCTAGAAAAACATTAAAAAATCAATAATCTGGAGAGTTTTTGTAAGATGTTTCTTCCATCAACCAACGAAGAAACACATTGGTACTTTCCCATGATGAGTGAGTGCTTCAGGATCTCTTGCACTTACATGTGCAGCAGAGTACTGCAATGGAAGCATGCTGGACCCATAACCCAGAGGTAGGCAGATTGAAACTATCCTTTGCTATATGCATTTTTTTTTGTTAATTTAAGTAATCAAAACTGGGATTGATATTTTTGCTCTTTTATTTTTACTTAAAGTACAATAACTTTTACCATTTTAATTTGTTTTAATAGTATATTGACAGTATAGTTTTCTTTCAAAAATCCACTTAATTTTCTTTACCCTGTTATTAAAATGGTAATTGACAAAAACAAACTACATTGTCACCAGAAGAGCAATACAAAATGTACAAGTGATATATTAAAATCATCTTTCCAGCTTGAATTTCAATGATGCATTGGGGCAACAATTTTGTGAGAAACATCTTCACCCTTAAATAAAGATTTTCGTAATTCCTTACCTGTGTGCTAATTAGATATCACCTTGTTTTCACATTAAACAGACTTCCACATGAGAAAGCAGCAAGGATGCAGTGGCGTTAATGTTTCCTGGTGTCAACCTGTATTATTTCAGTAGACATTGAAATGAGGATGCATCTTGCTGCCTTTCCAATGAAGCAAGTTTAATTTAGTAATAGGTGAAAAACCATCCTTACAAAGGTGTTAATCAGAGACTTGGCTTTGTGGACACTTTTCAGAGAACAAATTTGTTAGCATAAAAATAAAGCCAGAAAATGAAGAGCTGTTTAATCACTCAATTGGATTTTTCTGCCAGCATATTTTTTTTCTCTGCAACCCACTGCTAAATTGTGCTTCCTAGCTGTTTTTATAAAATCACTGAATCAAATCTAACTCTGATTACATCAGAGAAGGCCAGGTACCCTACACCATAACAGGGGGTTTGAAATTTTGACTTGTCTACTTAAATATCACCAAAATCTGATAACAAGGTCAATTACGTCCCTGGGTGGGATTGAACCACCAACCTTTTGGTTAATAGCCGAACACACTAACCGATTGCGCCACAGAGACACTTTGCAAAAAGTGAATACTGACAAAGGCTAATAGGCATACATCTAGAACGTTTCCTAGAAAAACATTAAAAAATCAATAATCTGGAGAGTTTTTGTAAGATGTTTCTTCCATCAACCAACGAAGAAACACATTGGTACTTTCCCATGATGAGTGAGTGCTTCAGGATCTCTTGCACTTACATGTGCAGCAGAGTACTGCAATGGAAGCATGCTGGACCCATAACCCAGAGGTAGGCAGATTGAAACTATCCTTTGCTATATGCATTTTTTTTGTTAATTTAAGTAATCAAAACTGGGATTGATATTTTTGCTCTTTTATTTTTACTTAAAGTACAATAACTTTTACCATTTTAATTTGTTTTAATAGTATATTGACAGTATAGTTTTCTTTCAAAAATCCACTTAATTTTCTTTACCCTGTTATTAAAATGGTAATTGACAAAAACAAACTACATTGTCACCAGAAGAGCAATACAAAATGTACAAGTGATATATTAAAATCATCTTTCCAGCTTGAATTTCAATGATGCATTGGGGCAACGATTTTGTGAGAAACATCTTCACCCTTAAATAAAGATTTTCGTAATTCCTTACCTGTGTGCTAATTAGATATCACCTTGTTTTCACATTAAACAGACTTCCACATGAGAAAGCAGCAAGGATGCAGTGGCGTTAATGTTTCCTGGTGTCAACCTGTATTATTTCAGTAGACATTGAAATGAGGATGCATCTTGCTGCCTTTCCAATGAAGCAAGTTTAATTTAGTAATCGGTGAAAAACCATCCCTACAAAGGTGTTAATCAGAGACTTGGCTTTGTGGACACTTTTCAGAGAACAAATTTGTTAGCATAAAAATAAAGCAAGAAAATTAAGAGCTGTTTAATCACGCAATTTGATTTTTTTGCCAGCATATTTCTTTTTCTCTGCAACCCACTGCTAAATTGTGCTTCCTAGATGTTTTTATAAAATCTCTGAATCAAATCTAACTCTGATTACATCAGAGAAGGCCAGGTACCCTAAACCATAACAGGGGGTATGAAATTTGACTTGTCTACTTAAAGATCACCAAAATCTGATAACAAGGTCAATTACGTCCCTGGGTGGGATTGAACCACCAACCTTTTGGTTAATAGCCGTACACACTAACTGATTGCGCCACAGAGACACTTTGCAAAAGTACATACTGACATAGGCTAATAAGCATTCATCTAAAACGTTTCCTAGAAAAACTTAAAAAAGTCAATAATCTGGAGAGTTTTTGTAAGATGTTTCTTCCATCAACCAACGAAGAAACACATTGGTACTTTCCCATGATGAGTGAGTGCTTCAGGATCTCTTGCACTTACATGTGCAGCAGAGTACTGCAATGGAAGCATGCTGGGCCCATAACCCAGAGGTAGGCAGATTGAAACTATCCTCTGCTATATGCATTTTTTTGTTTGTTAATTAAAGTAATCCAAAACTGGGATTGATATTTTGGCTCTTTTATTTTTACTTAAAGTACAATAACTTTTACCATTGTAATTTGTTTTAATAGTATATTGACAGTATTGTTTTCTTTCAAAAATCCACTTAATTCTCTTTACCCTATTATTAAAATGGTAATTGACAAAAACAAACTACATTGTCACCAGAAGAGCAATACAAAATGTACAAGTGATATATTAAAATCATCTTTCCAGCTTGAATTTCAATGATGCATTGGGGCAACGATTTTGTGAGAAACATCTTCACCCTTAAATAAAGATTTTCTTAATTCCTTACCTGTGTGCTAATTAGATATCACCTTGTTTTCACATTAAACAGACTTCCACATGAGAAAGCAGCAAGGATGCAGTGGCGTTAATGTTTCCTGGTGTCAACCTGTATTATTTCAGTAGACATTGAAATGAGGATGCATCTTGCTGCCTTTCCAATGAAGCAAGTTTAATTTAGTAATAGGTGAAAAACCATCCTTACAAAGGTGTTAATCAGAGACTTGGCTTTGTGGACACTTTTCAGAGAACAAATTTGTTAGCATAAAAATAAAGCCAGAAAATAAAGAGCTGTTTAATCACTCAATTGGATTTTTCTGCCAGCATATTTGTTTTCTCTGCAACCCACTGCTAAATTGTGCTTCCTAGCTGTTTTTAAAAAATCACTGAATCAAATCTAACTCTGATTACATCAGAGAAGGCCAGGTACCCTACACCATAACAGGGGGTTTGAAATTTTGACTTGTCTACTTAAAGATCACCAAAATCTGATAACAAGGTCAATTAGGTCCCTGGGTGGGATTGAACCACCAACCTTTTGGTTAATAGCCATACATACTAACTGATTGCGCCACAGAGACACTTTGCAAAAGTCCATACTGACAAAGGCTAATAAGCATTCATCTAAAACGTTTCCTAGCAAAACTTTAAAAAGTCAATAATCTGGAGAGTTTTTGTAAGATGTTTCTTCCATCAACCAACGAAGAAACACATTGGTACTTTCCCATGATGAGTGAGTGCTTCAGGATCTCTTGCACTTACATGTGCAGCAGAGTACTGCAATGGAAGCATGCTGGGCCCATAACCCAGAGGTAGGCAGATTGAAACTATCCTCTGCTATATGCATTTTTTTTTGTTAATTAAAGTAATCCAAAACTGGGATTGATATTTTTGCTCTTTTATTTTTACTTAAAGTACAATAACTTTTACCATTTTAATTTGTTTTAATAGTATATTGACAGTATTGTTTTCTTTCAAAAATCCACTTAATTTTCTTTACCCTATTAATAAAATGGTAATTGACAAAAACAAACTACATTGTCACCAGAAGAGTAATACAAAATGTACAAGTGATATATTAAATTCATCTTTCCAGCTTGAATTTCAATGATGCATTGGGTCAACAATTTTGTGAGAAACATCTTCACCCTTAAATAAAGATTTTCTTAATTCCTTACCTGTGTGCTAATTAGATATCACCTTGTTTTCACATTAAACAGACTTCCACATGAGAAAGCAGCAAGGATGCAGTGGCGTTAATGTTTCCTGGTGTCAACTTGTATTATTTCAGTAGACATTGAAATGAGGATGCATCTTGCTGCCTTTCCAATGAAGCAAGTTTAATTTAGTAATAGGTGAAAAACCATCCCTACAAAGGTGTTAATCAGAGACTTGGCTTTGTGGACACTTTTCAGAGAACAAATTTGTTAGCATAAAAATAAAGCCAGAAAATGAAGAGCTGTTTAATCACTCAATTGGATTTTTCTGCCAGCATATTTTTTTTCTCTGCAACCCACTGCTAAATTGTGCTTCCTAGCTGTTTTTTATAAAATCACTGAATCAAATCTAACTCTGATTACATCAGAGAAGGCCAGGTACCCTACACAATAAGAAGGGGTTTGAAATTTTGACTTGTCTACTTAAATATCACCAAAATCTGATCACAAGGTCAATTACATCCCTGGGTGGGATTGAACCACCAACCTTTTGGTTAATAGCCGAACACACTAACCGATTGCGCCACAGAGACACTTTGCAAAAAGTAAATACTGACAAAGGCTAATAAGCATACATCTAGAACGTTTCCTAGAAAAACATTAAAAAATCAATAATCTGGAGAGTTTTTGTAAGATGTTTCTTCCATCAACCAACGAAGAAACACATTGGTACTTTCCCATGATGAGTGAGTGCTTCAGGATCTCTTGCACTTACATGTGCAGCAGAGTACTGCAATGGAAGCATGCTGGACCCATAACCCAGAGGTAGGCAGATTGAAACTATCCTTTGCTATATGCATTTTTTTTTGTTAATTTAAGTAATCAAAACTGGGATTGATATTTTTGCTCTTTTATTTTTACTTAAAGTACAATAACTTTTACCATTTTAATTTGTTTTAATAGTATATTGACAGTATAGTTTTCTTTCAAAAATCCACTTAATTTTCTTTACCCTGTTATTAAAATGGTAATTGACAAAAACAAACTACATTGTCACCAGAAGAGCAATACAAAATGTACAAGTGATATATTAAAATCATCTTTCCAGCTTGAATTTCAATGATGCATTGGGGCAACAATTTTGTGAGAAACATCTTCACCCTTAAATAAAGATTTTCGTAATTCCTTACCTGTGTGCTAATTAGATATCACCTTGTTTTCACATTAAACAGACTTCCACATGAGAAAGCAGCAAGGATGCAGTGGCGTTAATGTTTCCTGGTGTCAACCTGTATTATTTCAGTAGACATTGAAATGAGGATGCATCTTGCTGCCTTTCCAATGAAGCAAGTTTAATTTAGTAATAGGTGAAAAACCATCCTTACAAAGGTGTTAATCAGAGACTTGGCTTTGTGGACACTTTTCAGAGAACAAATTTGTTAGCATAAAAATAAAGCCAGAAAATGAAGAGCTGTTTAATCACTCAATTGGATTTTTCTGCCAGCATATTTTTTTTCTCTGCAACCCACTGCTAAATTGTGCTTCCTAGCTGTTTTTATAAAATCACTGAATCAAATCTAACTCTGATTACATCAGAGAAGGCCAGGTACCCTACACCATAACAGGGGGTTTGAAATTTTGACTTGTCTACTTAAATATCACCAAAATCTGATAACAAGGTCAATTACGTCCCTGGGTGGGATTGAACCACCAACCTTTTGGTTAATAGCCGAACACACTAACCGATTGCGCCACAGAGACACTTTGCAAAAAGTGAATACTGACAAAGGCTAATAGGCATACATCTAGAACGTTTCCTAGAAAAACATTAAAAAATCAATAATCTGGAGAGTTTTTGTAAGATGTTTCTTCCATCAACCAACGAAGAAACACATTGGTACTTTCCCATGATGAGTGAGTGCTTCAGGATCTCTTGCACTTACATGTGCAGCAGAGTACTGCAATGGAAGCATGCTGGACCCATAACCCAGAGGTAGGCAGATTGAAACTATCCTTTGCTATATGCATTTTTTTTGTTAATTTAAGTAATCAAAACTGGGATTGATATTTTTGCTCTTTTATTTTTACTTAAAGTACAATAACTTTTACCATTTTAATTTGTTTTAATAGTATATTGACAGTATAGTTTTCTTTCAAAAATCCACTTAATTTTCTTTACCCTGTTATTAAAATGGTAATTGACAAAAACAAACTACATTGTCACCAGAAGAGCAATACAAAATGTACAAGTGATATATTAAAATCATCTTTCCAGCTTGAATTTCAATGATGCATTGGGGCAACGATTTTGTGAGAAACATCTTCACCCTTAAATAAAGATTTTCGTAATTCCTTACCTGTGTGCTAATTAGATATCACCTTGTTTTCACATTAAACAGACTTCCACATGAGAAAGCAGCAAGGATGCAGTGGCGTTAATGTTTCCTGGTGTCAACCTGTATTATTTCAGTAGACATTGAAATGAGGATGCATCTTGCTGCCTTTCCAATGAAGCAAGTTTAATTTAGTAATCGGTGAAAAACCATCCCTACAAAGGTGTTAATCAGAGACTTGGCTTTGTGGACACTTTTCAGAGAACAAATTTGTTAGCATAAAAATAAAGCAAGAAAATTAAGAGCTGTTTAATCACGCAATTTGATTTTTTTGCCAGCATATTTCTTTTTCTCTGCAACCCACTGCTAAATTGTGCTTCCTAGATGTTTTTATAAAATCTCTGAATCAAATCTAACTCTGATTACATCAGAGAAGGCCAGGTACCCTAAACCATAACAGGGGGTATGAAATTTGACTTGTCTACTTAAAGATCACCAAAATCTGATAACAAGGTCAATTACGTCCCTGGGTGGGATTGAACCACCAACCTTTTGGTTAATAGCCGTACACACTAACTGATTGCGCCACAGAGACACTTTGCAAAAGTACATACTGACATAGGCTAATAAGCATTCATCTAAAACGTTTCCTAGAAAAACTTAAAAAAGTCAATAATCTGGAGAGTTTTTGTAAGATGTTTCTTCCATCAACCAACGAAGAAACACATTGGTACTTTCCCATGATGAGTGAGTGCTTCAGGATCTCTTGCACTTACATGTGCAGCAGAGTACTGCAATGGAAGCATGCTGGGCCCATAACCCAGAGGTAGGCAGATTGAAACTATCCTCTGCTATATGCATTTTTTTGTTTGTTAATTAAAGTAATCCAAAACTGGGATTGATATTTTGGCTCTTTTATTTTTACTTAAAGTACAATAACTTTTACCATTGTAATTTGTTTTAATAGTATATTGACAGTATTGTTTTCTTTCAAAAATCCACTTAATTCTCTTTACCCTATTATTAAAATGGTAATTGACAAAAACAAACTACATTGTCACCAGAAGAGCAATACAAAATGTACAAGTGATATATTAAAATCATCTTTCCAGCTTGAATTTCAATGATGCATTGGGGCAACGATTTTGTGAGAAACATCTTCACCCTTAAATAAAGATTTTCTTAATTCCTTACCTGTGTGCTAATTAGATATCACCTTGTTTTCACATTAAACAGACTTCCACATGAGAAAGCAGCAAGGATGCAGTGGCGTTAATGTTTCCTGGTGTCAACCTGTATTATTTCAGTAGACATTGAAATGAGGATGCATCTTGCTGCCTTTCCAATGAAGCAAGTTTAATTTAGTAATAGGTGAAAAACCATCCTTACAAAGGTGTTAATCAGAGACTTGGCTTTGTGGACACTTTTCAGAGAACAAATTTGTTAGCATAAAAACACATGAGAAAGCAGCAAGGATGCAGTGGCGTTAATGTTTCCTGGTGTCAACTTGTATTATTTCAGTAGACATTGAAATGAGGATGCATCTTGCTGCCTTTCCAATGAAGCAAGTTTAATTTAGTAATAGGTGAAAAACCATCCCTACAAAGGTGTTAATCAGAGACTTGGCTTTGTGGACACTTTTCAGAGAACAAATTTGTTAGCATAAAAATAAAGCCAGAAAATGAAGAGCTGTTTAATCACTCAATTGGATTTTTTTTGCCAGCATATTTTTTTTCTCTGCAACCCACTGCTAAATTGTGCTTCCTAGCTGTTTTTTATAAAATCACTGAATCAAATCTAACTCTGATTACATCAGAGAAGGCCAGGTACCCTACACAATAAGAGGGGGGTTTGAAATTTTGACTTGTCTACTTAAATATCACCAAAATCTGATCACAAGGTCAATTACGTTCCTGGGTGGGATTGAACCACCGATCTTTTGGTTAATAGCCTTACACACTAACCAATTGCACCACAGAGACACTTTGCAAAAAGTACATACTGACAAAGGCTAATATGCATTCATCAAGAACGTTTCCTAGAAAAACTTTAAAAAGTCAATAATCTGGAGAGTTTTTGTAAGATGTTTCTTCCATCAACCAATGAAGAAACACATTGGTACTTTCCCATGATGAGTGAGTGCTTCAGGATCTCTTGCACTTACATGTGCAGCAGAGTACTGCAATGGAAGCATGCTGGGCCCATAACCCAGAGATAGGCAGATTGAAACTATCCTTTGCTATATGCATTTTTTTTGTTAATTAAAGTAATCCAAAACTGGGATTGATATTTTTGCTCTTTTATTTTTACTTAAAGTACAATAACTTTTACCATTTTAATTTGTTTTAATAGTATATTGACAGTATTGTTTTCTTTCAAAAATCCACTTAATTTTCTTTACCCTATTATTAAAATGGTAATTGACAAAAACAAACTACATTGTCACCAGAAGAGCAATACAAAATGTACAAGTGATATATTAAAATCATCTTTCCAGCTTGAATTTCAATGATGCATTGGGGCAACGATTTTGTGAGAAACATCTTCACCCTTAAATAAAGATTTTCTTAATTCCTTACCTGTGTGCTAATTAGATATCACCTTGTTTTCACATTAAACAGACTTCCACATGAGAAAGCAGCAAGGATGCAGTGGCGTTAATGTTTCCTGGTGTCAACCTGTATTATTTCAGTAGACATTTAAATGAGGATGCATCTTGCTGCCTTTCCAATGAAGCAAGTTTAATTTAGTAATAGGTGAAAAACCATCCCTACAAAGGTGTTAATCAGAGACTTGGCTTTGTGGACACTTTTCAGAGAACAAATTTGTTAGCATAAAAATAAAGCCAGAAAATGAAGAGCTGTTTAATCACTCAATTGAATTTTTTTGCCAGCATATTTCTTTTTCTCTACAACCCACTGCTAAATTGTGCTTCCTAGATGTTTTTATAAAATCACTGAATCAAATCTAACTCTGATTACATCAGAGAAGGCCAGGTACCCTACACCATAACAGGGGGTTTGAAATTTGACTTGTCTACTTAAAGATCACCAAAATCTGATAACAAGGTCAATTACGTACCTGGGTGGGATTGAACCACCAACCTTTTGGTTAATAGCCGTACACACTAACTGATTGCGCCACAGAGACACATTGCAGAAGTATGTACTGACAAGGGCTAATAAGCATTCATCTAAAACGTTTCCTAGAAAAACTTTAAAAAGTCAATAATCTGGAGAGTTTTTGTAAGATGTTTCTTCCATCAACCAACGAAGAAACACATTGGTACTTTCCCATGATGAGTTAGTGCTTCAGGATCTCTTGCACTTACATGTGCAGCAGAGTACAGCAATGGAAGCATGCTGGGCCCATAACCCAGAGGTAGGCAGATTGAAACTATCCTCTGCTATATGCTTTTTTTTTGTTAATTAAAGTAATCCAAAACTGGGATTGATATTTTGGCTCTTTTATTTTTACTTAAAGTACAATAACTTTTACCATTTTAATTTGTTTTAATAGTATATTGACAGTATTGTTTTCTTTCAAAAATCCACTTAATTTTCTTTACCCTATTATTAAAATGATAATTGACAAAAACAAACTACATTGTCACCAGAAGAGCAATACAAAATGTACAAGTGATATATTAAAATCATCTTTCCAGCTTGAATTTCAATGATGCATTGGGGCAACGATTTTGTGAGAAACATCTTCACCCTTAAATAAAGATTTTCTTAATTCCTTACCTGTGTGCTAATTAGATATCACCTTGTTTTCGCATTAAACAGACTTCCACATGAGAAAGCAGCAAGGATGCAGTGGCGTTAATGTTTCCTGGTGTCAACTTGTATTATTTCAGTAGACATTGAAATGAGGATGCATCTTGCTGCCTTTCCAATGAAGCAAGTTTAATTTAGTAATAGGTGAAAAACCATCCCTACAAAGGTGTTAATCAGAGACTTGGCTTTGTGGACACTTTTCAGAGAACAAATTTGTTAGCATAAAAATAAAGCCAGAAAATGAAGAGCTGTTTAATCACTCAATTGGATTTTTTTTGCCAGCATATTTTTTTTCTCTGCAACCCACTGCTAAATTGTGCTTCCTAGCTGTTTTTTATAAAATCACTGAATCAAATCTAACTCTGATTACATCAGAGAAGGCCAGGTACCCTACACAATAAGAGGGGGGTTTGAAATTTTGACTTGTCTACTTAAATATCACCAAAATCTGATCACAAGGTCAATTACGTTCCTGGGTGGGATTGAACCACCAATCTTTTGGTTAATAGCCTTACACACTAACCAATTGCACCACAGAGACACTTTGCAAAAAGTACATACTGACAAAGGCTAATATGCATTCATCAAGAACGTTTCCTAGAAAAACTTTAAAAAGTCAATAATCTGGAGAGTTTTTGTAAGATGTTTCTTCCATCAACCAATGAAGAAACACATTGGTACTTTCCCATGATGAGTGAGTGCTTCAGGATCTCTTGCACTTACATGTGCAGCAGAGTACTGCAATGGAAGCATGCTGGGCCCATAACCCAGAGATAGGCAGATTGAAACTATCCTTTGCTATATGCATTTTTTTTGTTAATTAAAGTAATCCAAAACTGGGATTGATATTTTTGCTCTTTTATTTTTACTTAAAGTACAATAACTTTTACCATTTTAATTTGTTTTAATAGTATATTGACAGTATTGTTTTCTTTCAAAAATCCACTTAATTTTCTTTACCCTATTATTAAAATGGTAATTGACAAAAACAAACTACATTGTCACCAGAAGAGCAATACAAAATGTACAAGTGATATATTAAAATCATCTTTCCAGCTTGAATTTCAATGATGCATTGGGGCAACGATTTTGTGAGAAACATCTTCACCCTTAAATAAAGATTTTCTTAATTCCTTACCTGTGTGCTAATTAGATATCACCTTGTTTTCACATTAAACAGACTTCCACATGAGAAAGCAGCAAGGATGCAGTGGCGTTAATGTTTCCTGGTGTCAACCTGTATTATTTCAGTAGACATTTAAATGAGGATGCATCTTGCTGCCTTTCCAATGAAGCAAGTTTAATTTAGTAATAGGTGAAAAACCATCCCTACAAAGGTGTTAATCAGAGACTTGGCTTTGTGGACACTTTTCAGAGAACAAATTTGTTAGCATAAAAATAAAGCCAGAAAATGAAGAGCTGTTTAATCACTCAATTGAATTTTTTTGCCAGCATATTTCTTTTTCTCTGCAACCCACTGCTAAATTGTGCTTCCTAGATGTTTTTATAAAATCACTGAATCAAATCTTACTCTGATTACATCAGAGAAGGCCAGGTACCCTACACAATAACAGGGGGTATGAAATTTGACTTGTCTACTTAAAGATCACCAAAATCTGATAACAAGGTCAATTACGCCCCTGGGTGGGATTGAACCACCAACCTTTTGGTTAATAGCCGTACACACTAACTGATTGCGCCACAGAGACACTTTGCAAAAGTACATACTGACAAATGCTAATAAGCATTCATCTAAAACGTTTCCTAGAAAAACTTAAAAAAGTCAATAATCTGGAGAGTTTTTGTAAGATGTTTCTTCTATCAACCAACGAAGAAACACATTGGTACTTTCCCATGATGAGTGAGTGCTTCAGGATCTCTTGCACTTACATGTGCAGCAGAGTACAGCAATGGAAGCATGCTGGGCCCATAACCCAGAGGTAGGCAGATTGAAACTATCCTCTGCTATATGCATTTTTTTTTGTTAATTAAAGTAATCCAAAACTGGGATTGATATTTTGGCTCTTTTATTTTTACTTAAAGTACAATAACTTTTACCATTTTAATTTGTTTTAATAGTATATTGACAGTATTGTTTTCTTTCAAAAATCCACTTCATTTTCTTTACCCTATTATTAAAATGGTGATTGACAAAAACAAACTACATTGTCACCAGAAGAGCAATACAAAATGTACAAGTGATATATTAAAATCATCTTTCCATCTTGAATTTCAATGATGCATTGGGGCAACGATTTTGTGAGAAACATCTTCACCCTTAAATAAAGATTTTCTTAATTCCTTACATTAAACAGACTTCCACATGAGAAAGCAGCAAGGATGCAGTGGCGTTAATGTTTCCTGGTGTCAACCTGTATTATTTCAGTAGACATTGAAATGAGGATGCATCTTGCTGCCTTTCCAATGAAGCAAGTTTAATTTAGTAATAGGTGAAAAACCATCCCTACAAAGGTGTTAATCAGAGACTTTGCTTTGTGGACACTTTTCAGAGAACAAATTTGTTAGCATAAAAATAAAGCCAGAAAATGAAGAGCTGTTTAATCACTCAATTGGATTTTTTTGCCAGCATATTTCTTTTTCTCTGCAACCCACTGCTAAATTGTGCTTCCTAGCTGTTTTTATAAAATCACTGAATCAAATCTAACTCTGATTACATCAGAGAAGGCCAGGTACCCTACACCATAACAGGGGGTTTGAAATTTTGACTTGTCTACTTAAAGATCACCAAAATCTGATAACAAGGTCAATTACGTACCTGGGTGGGATTGAACAACCAACCTTTTGGTTAATAGCCGTACACACTAACTGATTGCGCCACAGAGACACATTGCAAAAGTATGTACTGACAAGGGCTAATAAGCATTCATCTAAAACGTTTCCTAGAAAAACTTTAAAAAGTCAATAATCTGGAGAGTTTTTGTAAGATGTTTCTTCCATCAACCAACGAAGAAACACATTGGTACTTTCCCATGATGAGTTAGTGCTTCAGGATCTCTTGCACTTACATGTGCAGCAGAGTACAGCAATGGAAGCATGCTGGGCCCATAACCCAGAGGTAGGCAGATTGAAACTATCCTCTGCTATATGCTTTTTTTTTGTTAATTAAAGTAATCCAAAACTGGGATTGATATTTTGGCTCTTTTATTTTTACTTAAAGTACAATAACTTTTACCATTTTAATTTGTTTTAATAGTATATTGACAGTATTGTTTTCTTTCAAAAATCCACTTAATTTTCTTTACCCTATTATTAAAATGGTAATTGACAAAAACAAACTACATTGTCACCAGAAGAGCAATACAAAATGTACAAGTGATATATTAAAATCATCTTTCCAGCTTGAATTTCAATGATGCATTGGGGCAACGATTTTGTGAGAAACATCTTCACCCTTAAATAAAGATTTTCTTAATTCCTTACCTGTGTGATAATTAGATATCACCTTGTTTTCGCATTAAACAGACTTCCACATGAGAAAGCAGCAAGGATGCAGTGGCGTTAATGTTTCCTGGTGTCAACTTGTATTATTTCAGTAGACATTGAAATGAGGATGCATCTTGCTGCCTTTCCAATGAAGCAAGTTTAATTTAGTAATAGGTGAAAAACCATCCTTACAAAGGTGTTAATCAGAGACTTGGCTTTGTGGACACTTTTCAGAGAACAAATTTGTTAGCATAAAAATAAAGCCAGAAAATGAAGAGCTGTTTAATCACTCAATTGGATTTTTCTGCCAGCATATTTTTTTTCTCTGCAAACCACTGCTAAATTGTGCATCCTAGCTGTTTTTATAAAATCAATGAATCAAATCTAACTCTGATTACATCAGAGAAGGCCAGGTACCCTACACTATAAGAGGGGGTTTGAAATTTTGACTTGTCTACTTAAAGATCACCAAAATCTGATAACAAGGTCAATTACGTCCCTGGGTGGGATTGAACCACCAACCTTTTAGTTAATAGCCGTACACACTAACTGATTGCGCCACAGAGACACTTTATGAAAGTGTATACTGACAAAGGCTAATAAGCATTCATCTAAAACGTTTCCTAGAAAACCTTTAAAAAGTCAATAATCTGGAGAGTTTTTGTAAGATGTTTCTTCCATCAACCAACGAAGAAACACATTGGTACTTTCCCATGATGAGTGAGTGCTTCAGGATCTCTTGCACTTACATGTGCAGCAGAGTACAGCAATGGAAGCATGCTGGGCTCATAACCCAGAGGTAGGCAGATTGAAACTATCCTCTGCTGTATGCTTTTTTTTTTTAATTAAAGTAATCCAAAACTGGGATTGATATTTTGGCTCTTTTATTTTTACTTAAAGTACAATAACTTTTACCATTTTAATTTGTTTTAATAGTATATTGACAGTATTGTTTTCTTTCAAAAATCCACTTAAATTTCTTTACCCTATTATTAAAATGGTAATTGACAAAAACAAACTACATTGTCACCAGAAGAGCAATACAAAATGTACAAGTGATATATTAAAATCATCTTTCCAGCTTGAATTTCAATGATGCATTGGGGCAACGATTTTGTGAGAAACATCTTCACCCTTAAATAAAGATTTTCTTAATTCCTTACCTGTGTGCTAATTAGATATCACCTTGTTTTCGCATTAAACAGACTTCCACATGAGAAAGCAGCAAGGATGCAGTGGCGTTAATGTTTCCTGGTGTCAACTTGTATTATTTCAGTAGACATTGAAATGAGGATGCATCTTGCTGCCTTTCCAATGAAGCAAGTTTAATTTAGTAATAGGTGAAAAACCATCCCTACAAAGGTGTTAATCAGAGACTTGGCTTTGTGGACACTTTTCAGAGAACAAATTTGTTAGCATAAAAATAAAGCCAGAAAATGAAGAGCTGTTTAATCACTCAATTGGATTTTTTTTGCCAGCATATTTTTTTTCTCTGCAACCCACTGCTAAATTGTGCTTCCTAGCTGTTTTTTATAAAATCACTGAATCAAATCTAACTCTGATTACATCAGAGAAGGCCAGGTACCCTACACAATAAGAGGGGGGTTTGAAATTTTGACTTGTCTACTTAAATATCACCAAAATCTGATCACAAGGTCAATTACGTTCCTGGGTGGGATTGAACCACCAATCTTTTGGTTAATAGCCTTACACACTAACCAATTGCACCACAGAGACACTTTGCAAAAAGTACATACTGACAAAGGCTAATATGCATTCATCAAGAACGTTTCCTAGAAAAACTTTAAAAAGTCAATAATCTGGAGAGTTTTTGTAAGATGTTTCTTCCATCAACCAATGAAGAAACACATTGGTACTTTCCCATGATGAGTGAGTGCTTCAGGATCTCTTGCACTTACATGTGCAGCAGAGTACTGCAATGGAAGCATGCTGGGCCCATAACCCAGAGATAGGCAGATTGAAACTATCCTTTGCTATATGCATTTTTTTTGTTAATTAAAGTAATCCAAAACTGGGATTGATATTTTTGCTCTTTTATTTTTACTTAAAGTACAATAACTTTTACCATTTTAATTTGTTTTAATAGTATATTGACAGTATTGTTTTCTTTCAAAAATCCACTTAATTTTCTTTACCCTATTATTAAAATGGTAATTGACAAAAACAAACTACATTGTCACCAGAAGAGCAATACAAAATGTACAAGTGATATATTAAAATCATCTTTCCAGCTTGAATTTCAATGATGCATTGGGGCAACGATTTTGTGAGAAACATCTTCACCCTTAAATAAAGATTTTCTTAATTCCTTACCTGTGTGCTAATTAGATATCACCTTGTTTTCACATTAAACAGACTTCCACATGAGAAAGCAGCAAGGATGCAGTGGCGTTAATGTTTCCTGGTGTCAACCTGTATTATTTCAGTAGACATTTAAATGAGGATGCATCTTGCTGCCTTTCCAATGAAGCAAGTTTAATTTAGTAATAGGTGAAAAACCATCCCTACAAAGGTGTTAATCAGAGACTTGGCTTTGTGGACACTTTTCAGAGAACAAATTTGTTAGCATAAAAATAAAGCCAGAAAATGAAGAGCTGTTTAATCACTCAATTGAATTTTTTTGCCAGCATATTTCTTTTTCTCTGCAACCCACTGCTAAATTGTGCTTCCTAGATGTTTATATAAAATCACTGAATCAAATCTAACTCTGATTACATCAGAGAAGGCCAGGTACCCTACACCATAACAGGGGGTTTGAAATTTGACTTGTCTACTTAAAGATCACCAAAATCTGATAACAAGGTCAATTACGTACCTGGGTGGGATTGAACCACCAACCTTTTGGTTAATAGCCGTACACACTAACTGATTGCGCCACAGAGACACATTGCGGAAGTATGTACTGACAAGGGCTAATAAGCATTCATCTAAAACGTTTCCTAGAAAAACTTTAAAAAGTCAATAATCTGGAGAGTTTTTGTAAGATGTTTCTTCCATCAACCAACGAAGAAACACATTGGTACTTTCCCATGATGAGTTAGTGCTTCAGGATCTCTTGCACTTACATGTGCAGCAGAGTACAGCAATGGAAGCATGCTGGGCCCATAACCCAGAGGTAGGCAGATTGAAACTATCCTCTGCTATATGCTTTTTTTTTGTTAATTAAAGTAATCCAAAACTGGGATTGATATTTTGGCTCTTTTATTTTTACTTAAAGTACAATAACTTTTACCATTTTAATTTGTTTTAATAGTATATTGACAGTATTGTTTTCTTTCAAAAATCCACTTAATTTTCTTTACCCTATTATTAAAATGATAATTGACAAAAACAAACTACATTGTCACCAGAAGAGCAATACAAAATGTACAAGTGATATATTAAAATCATCTTTCCAGCTTGAATTTCAATGATGCATTGGGGCAACGATTTTGTGAGAAACATCTTCACCCTTAAATAAAGATTTTCTTAATTCCTTACCTGTGTGCTAATTAGATATCACCTTGTTTTCGCATTAAACAGACTTCCACATGAGAAAGCAGCAAGGATGCAGTGGCGTTAATGTTTCCTGGTGTCAACTTGTATTATTTCAGTAGACATTGAAATGAGGATGCATCTTGCTGCCTTTCCAATGAAGCAAGTTTAATTTAGTAATAGGTGAAAAACCATCCCTACAAAGGTGTTAATCAGAGACTTGGCTTTGTGGACACTTTTCAGAGAACAAATTTGTTAGCATAAAAATAAAGCCAGAAAATGAAGAGCTGTTTAATCACTCAATTGGATTTTTTTTGCCAGCATATTTTTTTTCTCTGCAACCCACTGCTAAATTGTGCTTCCTAGCTGTTTTTTATAAAATCACTGAATCAAATCTAACTCTGATTACATCAGAGAAGGCCAGGTACCCTACACAATAAGAGGGGGGTTTGAAATTTTGACTTGTCTACTTAAATATCACCAAAATCTGATCACAAGGTCAATTACGTTCCTGGGTGGGATTGAACCACCAATCTTTTGGTTAATAGCCTTACACACTAACCAATTGCACCACAGAGACACTTTGCAAAAAGTACATACTGACAAAGGCTAATATGCATTCATCAAGAACGTTTCCTAGAAAAACTTTAAAAAGTCAATAATCTGGAGAGTTTTTGTAAGATGTTTCTTCCATCAACCAATGAAGAAACACATTGGTACTTTCCCATGATGAGTGAGTGCTTCAGGATCTCTTGCACTTACATGTGCAGCAGAGTACTGCAATGGAAGCATGCTGGGCCCATAACCCAGAGATAGGCAGATTGAAACTATCCTTTGCTATATGCATTTTTTTTGTTAATTAAAGTAATCCAAAACTGGGATTGATATTTTTGCTCTTTTATTTTTACTTAAAGTACAATAACTTTTACCATTTTAATTTGTTTTAATAGTATATTGACAGTATTGTTTTCTTTCAAAAATCCACTTAATTTTCTTTACCCTATTATTAAAATGGTGATTGACAAAAACAAACTACATTGTCACCAGAAGAGCAATACAAAATGTACAAGTGATATATTAAAATCATCTTTCCAGCTTGAATTTCAATGATGCATTGGGGCAACGATTTTGTGAGAAACATCTTCACCCTTAAATAAAGATTTTCTTAATTCCTTACCTGTGTGCTAATTAGATATCACCTTGTTTTCACATTAAACAGACTTCCACATGAGAAAGCAGCAAGGATGCAGTGGCGTTAATGTTTCCTGGTGTCAACCTGTATTATTTCAGTAGACATTTAAATGAGGATGCATCTTGCTGCCTTTCCAATGAAGCAAGTTTAATTTAGTAATAGGTGAAAAACCATCCCTACAAAGGTGTTAATCAGAGACTTGGCTTTGTGGACACTTTTCAGAGAACAAATTTGTTAGCATAAAAATAAAGCCAGAAAATGAAGAGCTGTTTAATCACTCAATTGAATTTTTTTGCCAGCATATTTCTTTTTCTCTGCAACCCACTGCTAAATTGTGCTTCCTAGATGTTTTTATAAAATCACTGAATCAAATCTTACTCTGATTACATCAGAGAAGGCCAGGTACCCTACACAATAACAGGGGGTATGAAATTTGACTTGTCTACTTAAAGATCACCAAAATCTGATAACAAGGTCAATTACGTCCCTGGGTGGGATTGAACAACCAACCTTTTGGTTAATAGCCGTACACACTAACTGATTGCGCCACAGAGACACTTTGCAAAAGTACATACTGACAAATGCTAATAAGCATTCATCTAAAACGTTTCCTAGAAAAACTTAAAAAAGTCAATAATCTGGAGAGTTTTTGTAAGATGTTTCTTCTATCAACCAACGAAGAAACACATTGGTACTTTCCCATGATGAGTGAGTGCTTCAGGATCTCTTGCACTTACATGTGCAGCAGAGTACAGCAATGGAAGCATGCTGGGCCCATAACCCAGAGGTAGGCAGATTGAAACTATCCTCTGCTATATGCATTTTTTTTTGTTAATTAAAGTAATCCAAAACTGGGATTGATATTTTGGCTCTTTTATTTTTACTTAAAGTACAATAACTTTTACCATTTTAATTTGTTTTAATAGTATATTGACAGTATTGTTTTCTTTCAAAAATCCACTTAATTTTCTTTACCCTATTATTAAAATGGTAATTGACAAAAACAAACTACATTGTCACCAGAAGAGCAATACAAAATGTACAAGTGATATATTAAAATCATCTTTCCAGCTTGAATTTCAATGATGCATTGGGGCAACGATTTTGTGAGAAACATCTTCACCCTTAAATAAAGATTTTCTTAATTCCTTACCTGTGTGATAATTAGATATCACCTTGTTTTCGCATTAAACAGACTTCCACATGAGAAAGCAGCAAGGATGCAGTGGCGTTAATGTTTCCTGGTGTCAACTTGTATTATTTCAGTAGACATTGAAATGAGGATGCATCTTGCTGCCTTTCCAATGAAGCAAGTTTAATTTAGTAATAGGTGAAAAACCATCCTTACAAAGGTGTTAATCAGAGACTTGGCTTTGTGGACACTTTTCAGAGAACAAATTTGTTAGCATAAAAATAAAGCCAGAAAATGAAGAGCTGTTTAATCACTCAATTGGATTTTTTTTGCCAGCATATTTTTTTTCTCTGCAACCCACTGCTAAATTGTGCTTCCTAGCTGTTTTTTATAAAATCACTGAATCAAATCTAACTCTGATTACATCAGAGAAGGCCAGGTACCCTACACAATAAGAGGGGGGTTTGAAATTTTGACTTGTCTACTTAAATATCACCAAAATCTGATCACAAGGTCAATTACGTTCCTGGGTGGGATTGAACCACCAATCTTTTGGTTAGTAGCCTTACACACTAACCAATTGCACCACAGAGACACTTTGCAAAAAGTACATACTGACAAAGGCTAATATGCATTCATCAAGAACGTTTCCTAGAAAAACTTTAAAAAGTCAATAATCTGGAGAGTTTTTGTAAGATGTTTCTTCCATCAACCAATGAAGAAACACATTGGTACTTTCCCATGATGAGTGAGTGCTTCAGGATCTCTTGCACTTACATGTGCAGCAGAGTACTGCAATGGAAGCATGCTGGGCCCATAACCCAGAGATAGGCAGATTGAAACTATCCTTTGCTATATGCATTTTTTTTGTTAATTAAAGTAATCCAAAACTGGGATTGATATTTTTGCTCTTTTATTTTTACTTAAAGTACAATAACTTTTACCATTTTAATTTGTTTTAATAGTATATTGACAGTATTGTTTTCTTTCAAAAATCCACTTAATTTTCTTTACCCTATTATTAAAATGGTAATTGACAAAAACAAACTACATTGTCACCAGAAGAGCAATACAAAATGTACAAGTGATATATTAAAATCATCTTTCCAGCTTGAATTTCAATGATGCATTGGGGCAACGATTTTGTGAGAAACATCTTCACCCTTAAATAAAGATTTTCTTAATTCCTTACCTGTGTGCTAATTAGATATCACCTTGTTTTCACATTAAACAGACTTCCACATGAGAAAGCAGCAAGGATGCAGTGGCGTTAATGTTTCCTGGTGTCAACCTGTATTATTTCAGTAGACATTTAAATGAGGATGCATCTTGCTGCCTTTCCAATGAAGCAAGTTTAATTTAGTAATAGGTGAAAAACCATCCCTACAAAGGTGTTAATCAGAGACTTGGCTTTGTGGACACTTTTCAGAGAACAAATTTGTTAGCATAAAAATAAAGCCAGAAAATGAAGAGCTGTTTAATCACTCAATTGGATTTTTTTTGCCAGCATATTTTTTTTCTCTGCAACCCACTGCTAAATTGTGCTTCCTAGCTGTTTTTTATAAAATCACTGAATCAAATCTAACTCTGATTACATCAGAGAAGGCCAGGTACCCTACACAATAAGAGGGGGGTTTGAAATTTTGACTTGTCTACTTAAATATCACCAAAATCTGATCACAAGGTCAATTACGTTCCTGGGTGGGATTGAACCACCAATCTTTTGGTTAATAGCCTTACACACTAACCAATTGCACCACAGAGACACTTTGCAAAAAGTACATACTGACAAAGGCTAATATGCATTCATCAAGAACGTTTCCTAGAAAAACTTTAAAAAGTCAATAATCTGGAGAGTTTTTGTAAGATGTTTCTTCCATCAACCAATGAAGAAACACATTGGTACTTTCCCATGATGAGTGAGTGCTTCAGGATCTCTTGCACTTACATGTGCAGCAGAGTACTGCAATGGAAGCATGCTGGGCCCATAACCCAGAGATAGGCAGATTGAAACTATCCTTTGCTATATGCATTTTTTTTGTTAATTAAAGTAATCCAAAACTGGGATTGATATTTTTGCTCTTTTATTTTTACTTAAAGTACAATAACTTTTACCATTTTAATTTGTTTTAATAGTATATTGACAGTATTGTTTTCTTTCAAAAATCCACTTAATTTTCTTTACCCTATTATTAAAATGGTAATTGACAAAAACAAACTACATTGTCACCAGAAGAGCAATACAAAATGTACAAGTGATATATTAAAATCATCTTTCCAGCTTGAATTTCAATGATGCATTGGGGCAACGATTTTGTGAGAAACATCTTCACCCTTAAATAAAGATTTTCTTAATTCCTTACCTGTGTGCTAATTAGATATCACCTTGTTTTCACATTAAACAGACTTCCACATGAGAAAGCAGCAAGGATGCAGTGGCGTTAATGTTTCCTGGTGTCAACCTGTATTATTTCAGTAGACATTTAAATGAGGATGCATCTTGCTGCCTTTCCAATGAAGCAAGTTTAATTTAGTAATAGGTGAAAAACCATCCCTACAAAGGTGTTAATCAGAGACTTGGCTTTGTGGACACTTTTCAGAGAACAAATTTGTTAGCATAAAAATAAAGCCAGAAAATGAAGAGCTGTTTAATCACTCAATTGAATTTTTTTGCCAGCATATTTCTTTTTCTCTGCAACCCACTGCTAAATTGTGCTTCCTAGATGTTTTTATAAAATCACTGAATCAAATCTTACTCTGATTACATCAGAGAAGGCCAGGTACCCTACACAATAACAGGGGGTATGAAATTTGACTTGTCTACTTAAAGATCACCAAAATCTGATAACAAGGTCAATTACGTCCCTGGGTGGGATTGAACCACCAACCTTTTGGTTAATAGCCGTACACACTAACTGATTGCGCCACAGAGACACTTTGCAAAAGTACATACTGACAAATGCTAATAAGCATTCATCTAAAACGTTTCCTAGAAAAACTTAAAAAAGTCAATAATCTGGAGAGTTTTTGTAAGATGTTTCTTCTATCAACCAACGAAGAAACACATTGGTACTTTCCCATGATGAGTGAGTGCTTCAGGATCTCTCGCACTTACATGTGCAGCAGAGTACAGCAATGGAAGCATGCTGGGCCCATAACCCAGAGGTAGGCAGATTGAAACTATCCTCTGCTATATGCATTTTTTTTTGTTAATTAAAGTAATCCAAAACTGGGATTGATATTTTGGCTCTTTTATTTTTACTTAAAGTACAATAACTTTTACCATTTTAATTTGTTTTAATAGTATATTGACAGTATTGTTTTCTTTCAAAAATCCACTTCATTTTCTTTACCCTATTATTAAAATGGTGATTGACAAAAACAAACTACATTGTCACCAGAAGAGCAATACAAAATGTACAAGTGATATATTAAAATCATCTTTCCATCTTGAATTTCAATGATGCATTGGGGCAACGATTTTGTGAGAAACATCTTCACCCTTAAATAAAGATTTTCTTAATTCCTTACATTAAACAGACTTCCACATGAGAAAGCAGCAAGGATGCAGTGGCGTTAATGTTTCCTGGTGTCAACCTGTATTATTTCAGTAGACATTGAAATGAGGATGCATCTTGCTGCCTTTCCAATGAAGCAAGTTTAATTTAGTAATAGGTGAAAAACCATCCCTACAAAGGTGTTAATCAGAGACTTTGCTTTGTGGACACTTTTCAGAGAACAAATTTGTTAGCATAAAAATAAAGCCAGAAAATGAAGAGCTGTTTAATCACTCAATTGGATTTTTTTGCCAGCATATTTCTTTTTCTCTGCAACCCACTGCTAAATTGTGCTTCCTAGCTGTTTTTATAAAATCACTGAATCAAATCTAACTCTGATTACATCAGAGAAGGCCAGGTACCCTACACCATAACAGGGGGTTTGAAATTTTGACTTGTCTACTTAAAGATCACCAAAATCTGATAACAAGGTCAATTACGTACCTGGGTGGGATTGAACAACCAACCTTTTGGTTAATAGCCGTACACACTAACTGATTGCGCCACAGAGACACATTGCAAAAGTATGTACTGACAAGGGCTAATAAGCATTCATCTAAAACGTTTCCTAGAAAAACTTTAAAAAGTCAATAATCTGGAGAGTTTTTGTAAGATGTTTCTTCCATCAACCAACGAAGAAACACATTGGTACTTTCCCATGATGAGTTAGTGCTTCAGGATCTCTTGCACTTACATGTGCAGCAGAGTACAGCAATGGAAGCATGCTGGGCCCATAACCCAGAGGTAGGCAGATTGAAACTATCCTCTGCTATATGCTTTTTTTTTGTTAATTAAAGTAATCCAAAACTGGGATTGATATTTTGGCTCTTTTATTTTTACTTAAAGTACAATAACTTTTACCATTTTAATTTGTTTTAATAGTATATTGACAGTATTGTTTTCTTTCAAAAATCCACTTAATTTTCTTTACCCTATTATTAAAATGGTAATTGACAAAAACAAACTACATTGTCACCAGAAGAGCAATACAAAATGTACAAGTGATATATTAAAATCATCTTTCCAGCTTGAATTTCAATGATGCATTGGGGCAACGATTTTGTGAGAAACATCTTCACCCTTAAATAAAGATTTTCTTAATTCCTTACCTGTGTGATAATTAGATATCACCTTGTTTTCGCATTAAACAGACTTCCACATGAGAAAGCAGCAAGGATGCAGTGGCGTTAATGTTTCCTGGTGTCAACTTGTATTATTTCAGTAGACATTGAAATGAGGATGCATCTTGCTGCCTTTCCAATGAAGCAAGTTTAATTTAGTAATAGGTGAAAAACCATCCTTACAAAGGTGTTAATCAGAGACTTGGCTTTGTGGACACTTTTCAGAGAACAAATTTGTTAGCATAAAAATAAAGCCAGAAAATGAAGAGCTGTTTAATCACTCAATTGGATTTTTTTTGCCAGCATATTTTTTTTCTCTGCAACCCACTGCTAAATTGTGCTTCCTAGCTGTTTTTTTATAAAATCACTGAATCAAATCTAACTCTGATTACATCAGAGAAGGCCAGGTACCCTACACAATAAGAGGGGGGTTTGAAATTTTGACTTGTCTACTTAAATATCACCAAAATCTGATCACAAGGTCAATTACGTTCCTGGGTGGGATTGAACCACCAATCTTTTGGTTAATAGCCTTACACACTAACCAATTGCACCACAGAGACACTTTGCAAAAAGTACATACTGACAAAGGCTAATATGCATTCATCAAGAACGTTTCCTAGAAAAACTTTAAAAAGTCAATAATCTGGAGAGTTTTTGTAAGATGTTTCTTCCATCAACCAATGAAGAAACACATTGGTACTTTCCCATGATGAGTGAGTGCTTCAGGATCTCTTGCACTTACATGTGCAGCAGAGTACTGCAATGGAAGCATGCTGGGCCCATAACCCAGAGATAGGCAGATTGAAACTATCCTTTGCTATATGCATTTTTTTTGTTAATTAAAGTAATCCAAAACTGGGATTGATATTTTTGCTCTTTTATTTTTACTTAAAGTACAATAACTTTTACCATTTTAATTTGTTTTAATAGTATATTGACAGTATTGTTTTCTTTCAAAAATCCACTTAATTTTCTTTACCCTATTATTAAAATGGTAAGTGACAAAAACAAACTACATTGTCACCAGAAGAGCAATACAAAATGTACAAGTGATATATTAAAATCATCTTTCCAGCTTGAATTTCAATGATGCATTGGGGCAACGATTTTGTGAGAAACATCTTCACCCTTAAATAAAGATTTTCTTAATTCCTTACCTGTGTGCTAATTAGATATCACCTTGTTTTCACATTAAACAGACTTCCACATGAGAAAGCAGCAAGGATGCAGTGGCGTTAATGTTTCCTGGTGTCAACCTGTATTATTTCAGTAGACATTTAAATGAGGATGCATCTTGCTGCCTTTCCAATGAAGCAAGTTTAATTTAGTAATAGGTGAAAAACCATCCCTACAAAGGTGTTAATCAGAGACTTGGCTTTGTGGACACTTTTCAGAGAACAAATTTGTTAGCATAAAAATAAAGCCAGAAAATGAAGAGCTGTTTAATCACTCAATTGAATTTTTTTGCCAGCATATTTCTTTTTCTCTGCAACCCACTGCTAAATTGTGCTTCCTAGATGTTTTTATAAAATCACTGAATCAAATCTTACTCTGATTACATCAGAGAAGGCCAGGTACCCTACACACTAACAGGGGGTATGAAATTTGACTTGTCTACTTAAAGATCACCAAAATCTGATAACAAGGTCAATTACGTCCCTGGGTGGGATTGAACCACCAACCTTTTGGTTAATAGCCGTACACACTAACTGATTGCGCCACAGAGACACTTTGCAAAAGTACATACTGACAAATGCTAATAAGCATTCATCTAAAACGTTTCCTAGAAAAACTTAAAAAAGTCAATAATCTGGAGAGTTTTTGTAAGATGTTTCTTCTATCAACCAACGAAGAAACACATTGGTACTTTCCCATGATGAGTGAGTGCTTCAGGATCTCTTGCACTTACATGTGCAGCAGAGTACAGCAATGGAAGCATGCTGGGCCCATAACCCAGAGGTAGGCAGATTGAAACTATCCTCTGCTATATGCATTTTTTTTTGTTAATTAAAGTAATCCAAAACTGGGATTGATATTTTGGCTCTTTTATTTTTACTTAAAGTACAATAACTTTTACCATTTTAATTTGTTTTAATAGTATATTGACAGTATTGTTTTCTTTCAAAAATCCACTTCATTTTCTTTACCCTATTATTAAAATGGTGATTGACAAAAACAAACTACATTGTCACCAGAAGAGCAATACAAAATGTACAAGTGATATATTAAAATCATCTTTCCATCTTGAATTTCAATGATGCATTGGGGCAACGATTTTGTGAGAAACATCTTCACCCTTAAATAAAGATTTTCTTAATTCCTTACATTAAACAGACTTCCACATGAGAAAGCAGCAAGGATGCAGTGGCGTTAATGTTTCCTGGTGTCAACCTGTATTATTTCAGTAGACATTGAAATGAGGATGCATCTTGCTGCCTTTCCAATGAAGCAAGTTTAATTTAGTAATAGGTGAAAAACCATCCCTACAAAGGTGTTAATCAGAGACTTTGCTTTGTGGACACTTTTCAGAGAACAAATTTGTTAGCATAAAAATAAAGCCAGAAAATGAAGAGCTGTTTAATCACTCAATTGGATTTTTTTGCCAGCATATTTCTTTTTCTCTGCAACCCACTGCTAAATTGTGCTTCCTAGCTGTTTTTATAAAATCACTGAATCAAATCTAACTCTGATTACATCAGAGAAGGCCAGGTACCCTACACCATAACAGGGGGTTTGAAATTTTGACTTGTCTACTTAAAGATCACCAAAATCTGATAACAAGGTCAATTACGTCCCTGGGTGGGATTGAACCACCAACCTTTTAGTTAATAGCCGTACACACTAACTGATTGCGCCACAGAGACACTTTACGAAAGTGTATACTGACAAAGGCTAATAAGCATTCATCTAAAACGTTTCCTAGAAAACCTTTAAAAAGTCAATAATCTGGAGAGTTTTTGTAAGATGTTTCTTCCATCAACCAACGAAGAAACACATTGGTACTTTCCCATGATGAGTGAGTGCTTCAGGATCTCTTGCACTTACATGTGCAGCAGAGTACAGCAATGGAAGCATGCTGGGCTCATAACCCAGAGGTAGGCAGATTGAAACTATCCTCTGCTGTATGCTTTTTTTTTTTAATTAAAGTAATCCAAAACTGGGATTGATATTTTGGCTCTTTTATTTTTACTTAAAGTACAATAACTTTTACCATTTTAATTTGTTTTAATAGTATATTGACAGTATTGTTTTCTTTCAAAAATCCACTTAAATTTCTTTACCCTATTATTAAAATGGTAATTGACAAAAACAAACTACATTGTCACCAGAAGAGCAATACAAAATGTACAAGTGATATATTAAAATCATCTTTCCAGCTTGAATTTCAATGATGCATTGGGGCAACGATTTTGTGAGAAACATCTTCACCCTTAAATAAAGATTTTCTTAATTCCTTACCTGTGTGATAATTAGATATCACCTTGTTTTCGCATTAAACAGACTTCCACATGAGAAAGCAGCAAGGATGCAGTGGCGTTAATGTTTCCTGGTGTCAACTTGTATTATTTCAGTAGACATTGAAATGAGGATGCATCTTGCTGCCTTTCCAATGAAGCAAGTTTAATTTAGTAATAGGTGAAAAACCATCCTTACAAAGGTGTTAATCAGAGACTTGGCTTTGTGGACACTTTTCAGAGAACAAATTTGTTAGCATAAAAATAAAGCCAGAAAATGAAGAGCTGTTTAATCACTCAATTGAATTTTTTTGCCAGCATATTTCTTTTTCTCTGCAACCCACTGCTAAATTGTGCTTCCTAGATGTTTTTATAAAATCACTGAATCAAATCTTACTCTGATTACATCAGAGAAGGCCAGGTACCCTACACAATAACAGGGGGTATGAAATTTGACTTGTCTACTTAAAGATCACCAAAATCTGATAACAAGGTCAATTACGTCCCTGGGTGGGATTGAACCACCAACCTTTTGGTTAATAGCCGTACACACTAACTGATTGCGCCACAGAGACACTTTGCAAAAGTGCATACTGACAAATGCTAATAAGCATTCATCTAAAACGTTTCCTAGAAAAACTTAAAAAAGTCAATAATCTGGAGAGTTTTTGTAAGATGTTTCTTCTATCAACCAACGAAGAAACACATTGGTACTTTCCCATGATGAGTGAGTGCTTCAGGATCTCTTGCACTTACATGTGCAGCAGAGTACAGCAATGGAAGCATGCTGGGCCCATAACCCAGAGGTAGGCAGATTGAAACTATCCTCTGCTATATGCATTTTTTTTTGTTAATTAAAGTAATCCAAAACTGGGATTGATATTTTGGCTCTTTTATTTTTACTTAAAGTACAATAACTTTTACCATTTTAATTTGTTTTAATAGTATATTGACAGTATTGTTTTCTTTCAAAAATCCACTTCATTTTCTTTACCCTATTATTAAAATGGTGATTGACAAAAACAAACTACATTGTCACCAGAAGAGCAATACAAAATGTACAAGTGATATATTAAAATCATCTTTCCATCTTGAATTTCAATGATGCATTGGGGCAACGATTTTGTGAGAAACATCTTCACCCTTAAATAAAGATTTTCTTAATTCCTTACCTGTGTGCTAATTAGATATCACCTTGTTTTCACATTAAACAGACTTCCACATGAGAAAGCAGCAAGGATGCAGTGGCGTTAATGTTTCCTGGTGTCAACCTGTATTATTTCAGTAGACATTGAAATGAGGATGCATCTTGCTGCCTTTCCAATGAAGCAAGTTTAATTTAGTAATAGGTGAAAAACCATCCCTACAAAGGTGTTAATCAGAGACTTTGCTTTGTGGACACTTTTCAGAGAACAAATTTGTTAGCATAAAAATAAAGCCAGAAAATGAAGAGCTGTTTAATCACTCAGTTGGATTTTTTTGCCAGCATATTTCTTTTTCTCTGCAACCCACTGCTAAATTGTGCTTCCTAGCTGTTTTTATAAAATCACTGAATCAAATCTAACTCTGATTACATCAGAGAAGGCCAGGTACCCTACACCATAACAGGGGGTTTGAAATTTTGACTTGTCTACTTAAAGATCACCAAAATCTGATAACAAGGTCAATTACGTACCTGGGTGGGATTGAACAACCAACCTTTTGGTTAATAGCCGTACACACTAACTGATTGCGCCACAGAGACACATTGCAAAAGTATGTACTGACAAGGGCTAATAAGCATTCATCTAAAACGTTTCCTAGAAAAACTTTAAAAAGTCAATAATCTGGAGAGTTTTTGTAAGATGTTTCTTCCATCAACCAACGAAGAAACACATTGGTACTTTCCCATGATGAGTTAGTGCTTCAGGATCTCTTGCACTTACATGTGCAGCAGAGTACAGCAATGGAAGCATGCTGGGCCCATAACCCAGAGGTAGGCAGATTGAAACTATCCTCTGCTATATGCTTTTTTTTTGTTAATTAAAGTAATCCAAAACTGGGATTGATATTTTGGCTCTTTTATTTTTACTTAAAGTACAATAACTTTTACCATTTTAATTTGTTTTAATAGTATATTGACAGTATTGTTTTCTTTCAAAAATCCACTTAATTTTCTTTACCCTATTATTAAAATGGTAATTGACAAAAACAAACTACATTGTCACCAGAAGAGCAATACAAAATGTACAAGTGATATATTAAAATCATCTTTCCAGCTTGAATTTCAATGATGCATTGGGGCAACGATTTTGTGAGAAACATCTTCACCCTTAAATAAAGATTTTCTTAATTCCTTACCTGTGTGATAATTAGATATCACCTTGTTTTCGCATTAAACAGACTTCCACATGAGAAAGCAGCAAGGATGCAGTGGCGTTAATGTTTCCTAGTGTCAACTTGTATTATTTCAGTAGACATTGAAATGAGGATGCATCTTGCTGCCTTTCCAATGAAGCAAGTTTAATTTAGTAATAGGTGAAAAACCATCCTTACAAAGGTGTTAATCAGAGACTTGGCTTTGTGGACACTTTTCAGAGAACAAATTTGTTAGCATAAAAATAAAGCCAGAAAATGAAGAGCTGTTTAATCACTCAATTGGATTTTTCTGCCAGCATATTTTTTTTCTCTGCAAACCACTGCTAAATTGTGCATCCTAGCTGTTTTTATAAAATCAATGAATCAAATCTAACTCTGATTACATCAGAGAAGGCCAGGTACCCTACACTATAAGAGGGGGTTTGAAATTTTGACTTGTCTACTTAAAGATCACCAAAATCTGATAACAAGGTCAATTACGTCCCTGGGTGGGATTGAACCACCAACCTTTTAGTTAATAGCCGTACACACTAACTGATTGCGCCACAGAGACACTTTACGAAAGTGTATACTGACAAAGGCTAATAAGCATTCATCTAAAACGTTTCCTAGAAAAACTTTAAAAAGTCAATAATCTGGAGAGTTTTTGTAAGATGTTTCTTCCATCAACCAACGAAGAAACACATTGGTACTTTCCCATGATGAGTGAGTGCTTCAGGATCTCTTGCACTTACATGTGCAGCAGAGTACAGCAATGGAAGCATGCTGGGCTCATAACCCAGAGGTAGGCAGATTGAAACTATCCTCTGCTGTATGCTTTTTTTTTTTAATTAAAGTAATCCAAAACTGGGATTGATATTTTGGCTCTTTTATTTTTACTTAAAGTACAATAACTTTTACCATTTTAATTTGTTTTAATAGTATATTGACAGTATTGTTTTCTTTCAAAAATCCACTTAAATTTCTTTACCCTATTATTAAAATGGTAATTGACAAAAACAAACTACATTGTCACCAGAAGAGCAATACAAAATGTACAAGTGATATATTAAACTCATCTTTCCAGCTTGAATTTCAATGATGCATTGGGGCAACGATTTTGTGAGAAACATCTTCACCCTTAAATAAAGATTTTCTTAATTCCTTACCTGTGTGCTAATTAGATATCACCTTGTTTTCGCATTAAACAGACTTCCACATGAGAAAGCAGCAAGGATGCAGTGGCGTTAATGTTTCCTGGTGTCAACTTGTATTATTTCAGTAGACATTGAAATGAGGATGCATCTTGCTGCCTTTCCAATGAAGCAAGTTTAATTTAGTAATAGGTGAAAAACCATCCCTACAAAGGTGTTAATCAGAGACTTGGCTTTGTGGACACTTTTCAGAGAACAAATTTGTTAGCATAAAAATAAAGCCAGAAAATGAAGAGCTGTTTAATCACTCAATTGGATTTTTTTGCCAGCATATTTTTTTTCTCTGCAACCCACTGCTAAATTGTGCTTCCTAGCTGTTTTTTATAAAATCACTGAATCAAATCTAACTCTGATTACATCAGAGAAGGCCAGGTACCCTACACAATAAGAGGGGGGTTTGAAATTTTGACTTGTCTACTTAAATATCCCAAAATCTGATCACAAGGTCAATTACGTTCCTGGGTGGGATTGAACCACCAATCTTTTGGTTAATAGCCTTACACACTAACCAATTGCACCACAGAGACACTTTGCAAAAAGTACATACTGACAAAGGCTAATATGCATTCATCAAGAACGTTTCCTAGAAAAACTTTAAAAAGTCAATAATCTGGAGAGTTTTTGTAAGATGTTTCTTCCATCAACCAACGAAGAAACACATTGCTACTTTCCCATGATGAGTGAGTGCTTCAGGATCTCTTGCACTTACATGTGCAGCAGAGTACAGCAATGGAAGCATGCTGGGCCCATAACCCAGAGGTAGGCAGATTGAAACTATCCTCTGCTATATGCATTTTTTTTTGTTAATTAAAGTAATCCAAAACTGGGATTGATATTTTGCCTCTTTTATTTTTACTTAAAGTACAATAACTTTTACCATTTTAATTTGTTTTAATAGTATATTGACAGTATTGTTTTCTTTCAAAAATCCACTTAATTTTCTTTACCCTATTATTAAAATGGTAATTGACAAAAACAAACTACATTGTCACCAGAAGAGCAATACAAAATGTACAAGTGATATATTAAAATCATCTTTCCAGCTTGAATTTCAATGATGCATTGGGGCAACGATTTTGTGAGAAACATCTTCACCCTTAAATAAAGATTTTCTTAATTCCTTACTTGTGTGCTAATTAGATATCACCTTGTTTTCACATTAAACAGACTTCCACATGAGAAAGCAGCAAGGATGCAGTGGCGTTAATGTTTCCTGGTGTCAACTTGTATTATTTCAGTAGACATTGAAATGAGGATGCATCTTGCTGCCTTTCCAATGAAGCAAGTTTAATTTAGTAATATGTGAAAAACCATCCCTACAAAGGTGTTAATCAGAGACTTGGCTTTGTGGACACTTTTCAGAGAACAAATTTGTTAGCATAAAAATAAAGCCAGAAATGAAGAGCTGTTTAATCACTCAATTGGATTTTTTTGCCAGCATATTTCTTTTTCTCTGCAACCCACTGCTAAATTGTGCTTCCTAGCTGTTTTTATAAAATCACTGAATCAAATCTAACTCTGATTACATCAGAGAAGGCTAGGTACCCTACACAATAAGAGGGGTTTTGAAATTTTGACTTGTCTACTTAAATATCACCAAAATCCGATCACAAGGTCAATTACATCCCTGGGTCTGATTGAACCACCAACCTTTTGGTTAATAGCCGAACACACTAACCGATTGCGCCACAGAGACACTTTGCAAAAAGTACATACTGACAAAGGCTAATAAGCATTCATCTAGAACGTTTCCTAGAAAAACTTTAAAAAGTCAATAATCTGGAGAGTTTTTGTAAGATGTTTCTTCCATCAACCAACAAAGAAACACATTGGTACTTTCCCATGATGAGTGAGTGCTTCAGGATCTCTTGCACTTACATGTGCAGCAGAGTACTGCAATGGAAGCATGCTGGGCCCATAACCCAGAGGTAGGCAGATTGAAACTATCCTTTGCTATATGCATTTTTTTTGTTAATTAAAGTAATCCAAAACTGGGATGGATATTTTTGCTCTTTTATTTTTACTTAAAGTACAATAACTTTTACCATTTTAATTTGTTTTAATAGTATATTGACAGTATTGTTTTCTTTCAAAAATCCACTTAATTTTCTTTACCCTATTATTAAAATGGTAATTGACAAAAACAAACTACATTGTCACCAGAAGAGCAATACAAAATGTACAAGTGATATATTAAAATCATCTTTCCAGGTTGAATTTCAATGATGCATTGGGGCAACGATTTTGTGAGAAACATCTTTACCCTTAAATAAAGATTTTCTTAATTCCTTACCTGTGTGCTAATTAGATATCACCTTGTTTTCACATTAAACAGACTTCCACATGAGAAAGCAGCAAGGATGCAGTGGCGTTAATGTTTCCTGGTGTCAACCTGTATTATTTCAGTAGACATTGAAATGAGGATGCATCTTGCTGCCTTTCCAATGAAGCAAGTTTAATTTAGTAATAGGTGAAAAACCATCCTTACAAAGGTGTTAATCAGAGACTTGGCTTTGTGGACACTTTTCAGAGAACAAATTTGTTAGCATAAAAATAAAGCCAGAAAATGAAGAGCTGTTTAATCACTCAATTGGATTTTTCTGCCAGCATATTTTTTTTCTCTGCAACCTACTGCTAAATTGTGCTTCCTAGCTGTTTTTATAAAATCACTGAATCAAATCTAACTCTGATTACATCAGGGAAGGCCAGGTACCCACACCATAACAGGGGGTTTGAAATTTTGACTTGTCTACTTAAATATCACCAAAATCCGATCACAAGGCCAATTACATCCCTGGGTGGGATTGAACCACCAACCTTTTGGTTAATAGCCGAACACACTAACCGATTGCGCCACAGAGACACTTTGCAAAAAGTACATACTGACAAAGGCTAATAAGCATTCATCTAGAACGTTTCCTAGAAAAACTTTAAAAAGTCAATAATCTGGAGAGTTTTTGTAAGATGTTTCTTCCATCAACCAACGAAGAAACACATTGGTACTTTCCCATGATGAGTGAGTGCTTCAGGATCTCTTGCACTTACATGTGCAGCAGAGTACTGCAATGGAAGCATGCTGGGCCGATAACCCAGAGGTAGGCAGATTGAAACTATCCTCTGCTATATGCATTTTTTTTTAATTAAAGTAATCCAAAATTGGGATTGATATTTTAGCTCTTTTATTTTTACTTAAAGTACAATAACTTTTACCATTTTAATTTGTTTAATAGTATATTGACAGTATTGTTTTCTTTCAAAAATTCACTTAATTTTCTTTACCCTATTATTAAAATGGTAATTGACAAAAACAAACTACATTGTCACCAGAAGAGCAATACAAAATGTACAAGTGATATATTAAAATCATCTTTCCAGCTTGAATTTCAATGATGCATTGGGGTAACGATTTTGTGAGAAACATCTTCACCCTTAAATAAAGATTTTCTTAATTCCTTACCTGTGTGCTAATTAGATATCACCTTGTTTTCACATTAAACAGACTTCCACATGAGAAAGCAGCAAGGATGCAGTGGCGTTAATGTTTCCTGGTGTCAACCTGTATTATTTCAGTAGATATTGAAATGACGATGCATCTTGCTGCCTTTCCAATGAAGCAAGTTTAATTTAGTAATAGGTGAAAAACCATCCCTACAAAGGTGTTAATCAGATACTTGGCTTTGTGGACACTTTTCAGAGAACAAATTTGTTAGCATAAAAATAAAGCCAGAAAATGAAGAGCTGTTTAATCACTCAATTGGATTTTTTTGCCAGCATATTTTTTTTCTCTGCAACCCACTGCTATATTCACCATGCAGTATATTGTGTGAATATAGAAGTGTTGGCTGTGTTATGTATTAGAGTAATTATTGCAGCTCCCAGCTAAAATTGCAACAATGTAATTTAGTGACAAGCTGCAGAGATTAACCCTTTCTGTGGCTGCTGCACAACCTCTATTCATATCGCTGAATTCAATTAGGGAGATGTTCTCACCCCGCGAGCAAGCGCAGGTATATGCCACACTTAAATGTATGGGTATGGTCTCCATAAAATGAGCGTAGCCTTGCAGGCAAAGACTACCTTACACCCCAGTTCTTGACCCTGCACCAACAGACCTTGGCCACCACAGGGAAAAAAGTACAGTAATTTCCACCATGTTAAGCCCCACACATTAATGCCCTTTGGAACATATTATGTCACTCACCACAATATCTGTGATACACTATGCCCTACAGTAAAGCTTCTAATTACTTTTACAAAAACTGCTCAATGCTAAGAGTTTCACGTGCTGGGTGTCATGCTCATTGCCAGGGGTTTCACTCTCTGGGTGTCATGCTCATTGCCAGGGGGAACGCAGTAGGAGGTGTTATATAGTAAGCACCACTATGGCATAGTATATAGCATTATATATATTGTGAGCACTGGTGATGTTGAGTGCAGTAGAGCTGCTGCTGGGTAATTACAATTTACTACAACCACCAATATATTCTGCTGCACTATATATATGCAAAGCTAATTCTGCTGGGTAATTACAATTGACTACAACCACCAATATATTCTGCTGCACTATATCTATATTTGCAAAGCTAATTCTGCTGGGTAATTACAATTGACTACAACCACCAATATATTCTGCTGCACTATATCTATATATGAAAAGCTAATTCTGCTGAGTAATTACAATTGACTACAACCACCAATATATTCTGCTGCACTATATCTATATATGCAAAGCTAATTCTGCTGGGTAATGCAAATTGAAACAATATTGCATAGTATGTGATTTTTAAGTACTTTTTTAAAGTTTTGAATGATATAGACCCAGTTTAATCTTTGTGGAATGCCTGGTTGTTTTTAAGGTAATTTATTGCCTGGCATTTGAGGGGGTGGGGTGTGGTTACAGATTTCAATTATTGGTTTCACTTGTAATAGTCTTCTACTTAAGTCCAATGGTGTAGGCTGTGCAAAGCCGTTTAGCTGTGCATTTATTGATCTAAGCGTGCATTTTTATCAAAGCGTGATAAAATTGACACATAACAGCAGCGTTCAATCAGCGTTTATTTATCTTCAGCTGATATCGATTGTGAATTGACGTTTCTTCTCTTCTTGTCACCTACAGGTAATTACAATTGACTACAACCACCAATATATTCTGCTGCACTATATCTATATATGCAAAGCTAATTCTGCTGGGTTATGCAAATTGAAACATTATTGCATAGTATGTGATTTTGAAGTACTTTTTTAAAGTTTTGAATGATATAGACCCAGTTTAATCTTTGTGGAATGCCTGGTTGTTGTTTTTAAGGTAATTTATTGCCTGGCATTTGAGGGGGTGGGGTGTGGTTACAGATTTCAATTATTGGTTTCACTTGTAATAGTCTTCTACTTAAGTCCAATGGTGTAGGCTGTGCAAAGCCATTTGGCTGTGCATTTATTGATCTAAGCGTGCATTTTTATCAAAGCGTGATAAAATTGACACATAACAGCAGTGTTCAATCAGCGTTCAATTGAAGTGAAAAAGAAGGAAAACAGAAGCACACCAATCTAACAAAACAAAGAAAACTGAAGAACTAATAACAAATGTGAGTCACTTACTCCTCAGATCACTCACCTCCTGATTGTTGCATCTGATTACATAGCACAGAACTACCTTACTTGGACATTTCATAAACCATCCATTTCACCTACAAATGCCTGTATCTGTATTATTGTAATTTTGTTTTATAAGCACAGCTGCACCAATGCAATTTTACCTGCAAACACTTAAAACATCTAACATAATTACCATTGCTTCTTAAACCTCTCACAATCCTTTCATTTCTTACACTCCAAATACATTTCTGCACCCACTTTATCTACGCTTTTGACTCATTTCATACTAAATCTACACCCCTTGAGCCTACACTGCTTTTCTCACCTGCATTTCTGCAATTCTTCTGCTCGGATTGCCTTACAGTCTCCTCTCCTACTTCCACTACTTCAACCTATTTACCTACTTAACACTATGTCAAGGTTTTCTTATACTCCTCACATCACTCAGTGTCTACCTAATAATGTATCTTTATCCTTCCCCACTAGTCTCCTCCAACTCCTCCTCTCTCCCCTCCTCTGTCTCCCCTCCATCCCTCTGTTTCCTTCCCCCACCTTTCCTGTTACCCCACTTTCATTCACCTCTGCCCCATGGTCCTGCTACCCCACAACTCAGCCCTGCTCCCTCTCTCCCTTCCCTGTCACCTCCCCACACCCCCATCCACATCACACTGACCTCATTCCCTGCCCACCTCCTGCAGTTTCCCCTCCTAGCTCAGGCACCCGTACCATCACTACTCTCTCATCATCCCTGCCCTCAAAGTTAATCCCACCTCATCGCTACAGCAACCCTGAAAATCTAATTCACATCTCTCCCACAAACTCATACCCCCTATCCTGTGCCCTCTGGAATGCCAGATCTGTTTGTAACAAACTGGTCCCCACTCATGACCTTTTCATTTCCAATTCCCTACACCTACTAGCCATTACTGAAACTTGGATTATGCCCTCTGACACTACTTCTGCTGCTGCTCTCTCTGCTGGGGGCCTTACATTCACACACACACCCCGACCTGGGGGTCGCCATGGGGGTGGTGTTGGGGTCCTTTTACCTTCTAGTTACTCCTACCAACTCATACCACCAGAACCATCCCTTATATTCTCTACATTTGAGGTCCACGCCATATGCCTCTTCCAACCAGTCAATCTTAGAGTAGCTGTCATTTACCGCCCCCCTGGCACTGCTTCCAAATTCATCGACAACTTTGCTTCCTGGCTTCCTCACTTCCTCTCTTCTGACATTCCCACCATTATCCTAGGCGATTTCAACATCCCTATTGACATCCCCACACAATCCCCTGCCTCTAAACTCCTTAACCTCACCTCTTCACTTGGTCTCTCCCAGTGGACCTCCTCACCCTCCCATGTGAATGGGAGCTCACTGGATCTGGTCTTCACTCACCGCTGTGATATTTCTGATTTTTCCAACTCCCCATTTCCCCTCTCTGACCACCACCTGCTCTCCTTCAACCTATCTCTCTCGACTTCCCCATCTCTACCTCCTAAGGCTACCATCACTAAGCGTAACATTGAAGCTATTGACACCACATTCCTTTCCTCTCTGTTTGACTCACTTCTCTCTCCTATTCTCTCTCTCTCATGCCCTGAACAAGCCACTTCCACATACAATGCTTCCCTTACTTCTGCTCTTGACTCTGTTGCTCCACCAACCACTATTCACCCTTGCAAATTAACACCTCAACCCTGGCACACCAAATGCACCAGATATCTGCAAAAATGCTCATGTACTGCTGAGCGACACTGGAGGAAATCACGCTCTAAGGCAGACTTCCTCCATTTCAAACTTATGCTCTCATCCTTCAGTGCTGCCCTTTCTCTTGCTAAACAGTCATACTTCAAGAACCTCATCTCCTCCCAGTCTTCCAACCCCCGGCGCCTCTTTGCCACTCTCAACTCACTCCTCTGCCCACCTCCACCTCGTCTCCCTTCCTCACTCTCTGCTCTTGACTTTGCCACTTACTTCACATCCAAAATTGACTCCATACGTCAGGACATCACATCACACCAGACTATCAGTAACCAGCCTTCTCCCATCCCTTACCAACCCTCCCCATCCCTCGCACCAACTCTGTCATCTTTCTCCCATGCATCTGGAGAGGAAGTCATGGCCCTCATTCGTTCCTGTCCCCTCACCACCTCCCCACTTGACCCTATCCCCTCCCGCCTCCTTTGCCACCTCTCTTCTTCTGCTTGTTCCCATCTTTCCCACCTTCTCAATCTCTCCCTCTCATCAGGCACTGTCCCCTCTGCCTTCAAGCACGCTCTCATCTCTCCTATTCTTAAAAAACCTACCCTTGATCCAAACACTCTCTCCAACTACCGACCCATCTCTCTCCTCCCTTTTGCACCAAACTCCTTGAGCGTATTGTCTACAACCGCCTTACTTCCTTTCTTTCCTCACACTCACTGCTTGACCCATTCCAGTCTGGCTTCCGTCCTCTCCACTCCACTGAAACTGCCCTTACAAAAGTATGCAAAGACCTCCATGCTGCTAAATCTAAGGGACATTACTCTCTACTTATTCTACTTGATCTCTCTGCTGCTTTTGACACTGTGGACCATCCTCTCCTACTGCAAATCCTTCACTCCATTGGTCTGCGTAACACTGCCCTCTCTTGGTTGTCATCCTACCTTTCTGACCGTTCATTCTCTGTCTCCTCTCATGACTCCACCTCCCCCTCACTTCCACTAACTGTAGGGGTACCCCAAGGTTCTGTCCTTGGTCCTCTTCTCTTCTCTCTCTATACGTCCTCACTAGGTAAGCTCATTAGTTCTTTTGGTTTCCAATATCATCTCTATGCTGATGACACTCAAATCTATCTTTCCTCTCCAGACCTCTCCCCTACTCTCCTCACTCGTATCTCCAACTGTCTCTCTGCTATCTCTTCCTGGATGTCCCAGCGCTTTCTTAAACTTAACATGTCTAAGACCGAGCTGATCATCTTCCCTCCCTCCCGCATAATCTCACCTCCTACAATCTCATTATCTATTGATGGCACTACTATCTCCTCTACCCCCCAAGCGCGCTGTCTTGGAGTAATCCATGACTCCTTCCTCTCCTTCAAACCACACATTCAGCACCTCTCACAAACCTGCCGTTTTCATCTAAAAAATATTTCCAGGATCAGACCCTTTCTGACCCAGGATGCTACTAAGATTCTTATCCACTCACTGGTCATCTCCAGACTGGACTGCTGTAATCTCTTCCTGACTGGCATTCCTGACAAATACCTCTCTCCACTCCAATCTATCCTCAATGCTGCTGCCCGGCTCATTTTCCTCACCAAACGCACTACGTCCACCTCTCCTCTCTTACTAGTCCTTCACTGGCTCCCCTTCCCTTTCAGAATCCATTTCAAGCTTCTCACACTTGCTTACAAAGCCCTCACCCACTCCTCTCCCATCTACATCTCTGATCTTATCTCGCTTTACACTCCCACCCGTCCTCTTCGCTCTGCTAATGCACACCGACTCTCCTGCCTACGGATTACTTCCTCCCACTCCTACCTCCAAGATTTTTCACGTGCTGCACCACTTCTCTGGAATTCCCTACCTCTCCCCCTCAGACTCTCCACCTCTCTACAAAACTTCAAACGGGCTCTCAAGACCCACTTCTTCACCAAACCCAGCCAAATCTCATCCTAAACCTCTGTTCCATGCTCTATATGTACCCCATCTGTCTCACCCCTGTCTGTCTACCCCTCCCTTTTAGAATGTAAGCTCTCACGAGCAGGGCCCTCTTCCCTCATGTGCTTACTCTTTTATTACTTTAATAATCTTCAGCTGCACCAAATTCAGCAGTCTTCTGCCACCTGATACTTATTCCAGTGTCATCTGCTGATGTAGCTATGTTTATTTACCCTGTACTTGTCCTATATTGTCGTCAACTGTAAGTTGCTGTTTTCCTGTTTGATGATTTGTTTATGTACTCTGTAATTGGGCACTGCGGAACCCTTGTGGCACCATATAAATAAAGGATAATAATAATAATAAATAATATAATATATAGCAGTACGGTACAGTAGGCCACTGCTCTACCTACCTCTGTGTCGTCAAGTATACTATCCATCCATACCTGTGGTGCATTTTAGAAAAAAACATGTCTCGGCAGAGCAATCTATAAATCCATCATTTTTCAGACAGCAACAGTGGGTATTGTAATAGTCACCCAATCCATCACTTTTATAGGGTTACATGCTACAGCCTGTCTCAATAATTTTACTGTCACGCTGTGTGTGTTTGTGTTTTTATTTGGGTATTTGTTGTTGTTGTAGAACTACAGGTACCAGCAAGCCCATTATTTCCCCGCCTGCTGGTACTTGAGGTTCTCCAAGTACCAGCAAGCGGGGGAGGCTTGCTGGGCCTTGTAGTTCCACAACGAAAAAACAATATTCTTTTTTTACACACATGGCTATCAGCCCGACACCCACCACCCAGGGGTGCTGGGGACAGCCTCGGGCTTCACCCCTGGCCCTTGGGTGCCTCGAGGGGAGGAACCTCTTGATTTAAGGGGTCCCCACTCCTCCAGGGAACCCCGGCCAGGGGTGACTAGTTGGAGGGGTAATGCCAGGGCCGCAGGGACCTACATAAAAGTGTCCCCCGGCTGTGGCATTATCTCTCTGGCTAGTGGAGCCCGGTGCTGGTTTTAAAAATATGGGGGACCCCTACATCAATTGTCCCACGTATTTTTGGAAACTGGACCGGTCTAAGAGCCCGGTGCTGGTTGTCTAAATACGGGGAACCCCTGTCCAATTTTTCCCCCAGTATTTAAATAACCAGGACCGGCTCAAAGAGCCCGAGGCTGGTTATACTAAGGAGGGGGGACCTCACGCATTTTTTTTAACCCATTCAGACCCTTCTCCTTTAAGTTAATGGAAGCCCTGGACAACAAAATTGCATTCATGTCCTCCTCCCTCACCCTTCCCAGTCCCAAACACTCATTTTTTTTTTCTTTAAAAATTTATAATATATAACGAGAACAATGAGCAGGCAGGCAGCGGGCATTGGCGGCATCGGACTGAGATAGAAATTAGTGGTGGAGGGCTGGGTCAGTTGATTGTGGGCGAGTTTGTAAGCCATTGGCGGTGGCAGCGGGTATCGGCTCAGAGGCAGTAGCGGGCATTGGCTAAGGGTCATCGGCAGGATTCGGCGGACATTATGGCTGTAGTGCCTCACTAGCCACTGACCTCACCGCACGCCACTGTGGGACAGATGTAACATGCAGAGAGAGGTAGATTTGGGAGGGGGAATGTCCTAGCATAACTGTTAATTGCAGTGTAATACTGTAATTCAGCTGTGCAGCATTTGTGGCTAAATGTCAAAGAAGCCAGTATTTACCCTGCATGCAAAACAATAAATGTATTTGAACATACCTCCCAACTATCCCAATTTTTGCAGGACAGTCACTTTTTTGGGGAATGTCCAGCTAACCCAAACAACCCCCCCCCTTCCCATGGGGAAGGGGGGGGGGGGTGGAAGGCTCCCTGTAGCTTGTTGCTCTGCAAATATGCACATTGTGGGTAATTCAGACCTGATCGCTAGGGTGTGTTTTTTGCATCCCTGTAATCAGGTAGTTGTCGCCTACAGCGGAAGGGAAAATTTGCTGTGCAGGTGTGTGATCACATGTGCACAAGAGCTGCACAGCTCAGCACTTACTCAGCCATTGAGGTGACGTCACAAATCCTCCCACAAAACGCCGGGTCCCTCCAGTGTTTTTCCGGACACTCCCTAGAAACATTCAGTTGCCACCCACACAAACACCCTCTTCTTGTCAATCTTCTTGTGATCTCCGGACCGTCGCACTTACGCATTGTGGCGCATACGCATGTGCAGTGCAAACCAGATTGCCCGCTGGGTGAAAATAAATTGAAGCGATCTGGTCTGAATAAGCCTCAATCTCTATTCACGGGAGACAGAGGGGCTGGGGCATGGCCAGCAGCTCACAGAGCACCTATAATGACAAAAATGGGAGACATGGCTCATGATCGCGATATACCTGCGAAGGTACGCCCTCTACTGATTGACAGGCAGAGGCATTCGCATTTTCTGCGGGGCACCCGGAGAAAATGTAGGCACACGCACAGGATGGACCCTGCGTATATGCCCCCATCCTCTTCATAGTTTTTGCGGTTGGAACGCGTATTACGATCCAAACTGAATTAGGCCCTATGTCTTATATACACGAGCAGTGTGAAAACATCAATCGATGGGGGTAATTCCAAGTTGATCGCAGCAGGAATTTTGTTAGCAGTTGGGCAAAGCCATGTGTACTGCAGGGGAGGCAGATATAACATGTGCAGAAAGAGTTAGATTTGGGTGAGTTATTTTGTTTCTGTGCAGGGTAAATACTGACTGCTTTATTTTTACACTGCAAATTAGATTGCAGATTGAACACACCACACCCAAATCTAACTCTCTCTGCACATGTTAAATCTGCCTTCCCTGCAGTGCACATAGGTGGTCATTCCGAGTTGTTCGCTCTGTAATTTTCTTCGCATCGCAGCGATTTTCCGCTTAATGCGCATGCGCAATGTTCACACTGCGACTGCGCCAAGTAAATTTGCTATGCAGTTAGGAATATTACTCACGGTTTTTTCATCGTTCTGGTGATCGTAATGTGATTGACAGGAAGTGGGTGTTTCTGGGCGGAAACAGGCCGTTTTAGGGGCGTGTGGGAAAAAATGCTACCGTTTCTGGGAAAAACGCGGGAGTGGCTGGAGAAACGGAGGAGTGTCTGGGCGAACGCTGGGTGTGTTTGTGACGTCAAACCAGGAACGACAAGCACTGAACTGATCGCACTGGCAGAGTAAGTCTCGAGCTACTCAGAAACTGCACAGAGATGTCTTATCGCAATATTGCAAATCTTTCGTTCGCAATTTTAAGATGCTAAGATTCACTCCCAGTAGGCGGCAGCTTAGCGTGTGCAATGCTGCTAAAAGCAGCTTGCGAGCGAACAACTCGGAATGAGGGCCATGGGGGGTAATTCTGAGTTGATCGCAGCAGGATTTTTGTTAGCAGTTGGGCAAAACCATGTGCACTGCATTTACGAACAGATGATTTTTTATATAAATTTTAAAATGTTAGTAAATGTGTGTTCTTTTTTCAACCTGGAAGCCCAACATCGATTAAGATCGATCTTAAATAGACCCCTGGGTTTTAAGGATAACCATGGTTGAGTCCAATGGTTAATTCACATTGACCGAAGTTCTAATTAAGTCACCTGTGCTCAAGCATGATATCCTTAAAATCTGGATTGCAATGACAGCATTTTGGAACTATGCCTAAGGGTTTAATTTTTACATTTATCCACTGACAATAAATCTACCTACAATATCCCTGTAACTGTTATGATTACAGTATTTCACTAAATAATTTAATTTGCTGAACCTTCTGTAAAAAGAAATATTAAGCTGCTGTAATTCCCAGATGCAGCAAATTTGTTAGCTAGTGGGCAAAACCATGTGCACTGCAGGGTTGGGGGGGGGGCAGATATAACATTTGCAGAGAGATTTAGGTGGGTTATATTGTTTGTGTGCAGGGTAAATACTGGCTGTTTTGTTTTTACACTGCAATTTAGATTTCAGTTTGAATACACCGCACCAAAATCTAACTCTCTCTGCACATATTATACACCCCCCCCCCCTGCAGTGTACATGGTTTTAGCTAATAAATTTGCTGCTGTGATCAGATCTGAGTTAAGCCCTATGTATTTGGCACTGGCAAAGGGTTAGAGGCCTTGCTGTAGAGCTCACACCTTTCTTATCATGCATTGTAATATTTCCTATGTCCTGATGTTGTGCTCTCTGCTCCATCCAAGTAAACAGCAATGTAGCATGGCTATCAAAGAGCGTGAAGATTGCAGATTTCCTGGGATTAATGCTAAGGAATGCTATTCCAGAGGCTGCTGCTTTAATTCAAGTGTCACTGGGGTTAAATGGTGTTTTTACCTTAAAAACACAGGTAGAGTATATAGTACAGTGGTAAAGTGGGAGCATGTAGTGCTATTGATTACAGATTTGATGGAGCTTAAACATGGATAAGGTCCATGGCTCTAAGAGTTTATCTTGTGTATCCTTTATTCTTAGTCATGGTCAGATAAGATTAGAAAATACCATTTAAGTGGAAATTTCCTGTTAGCTGTTTTTCAGTTTGCTCAACTGTCTGATTAACTGGTCCTAAAAAAGGACCAAAGGAGCTAAATTGCCCTGTGATCTAGCTAAATTGCCCCAGTTAAAAAAAAAACTAAGCTGCTGTAATTCCTGGATGTTTCCTTACTGCATCAACAGGAAGTGACAAGAAACAATGTAATGTGGAACCGTACAGCAGAAGGGATTGCGGCTACCCCACAATAAGTGCAGCGGAATGTAAGAAGAGGAATTGTTGCTTTGACTGCAGCATTCCCGGGGTTAACTGGTGTTTCTTCAAGTCACAAGGTATGGAGCTGCTGTATAGTTACTCGCAAGTCAGTAGTTGTATGATGCTCACACCTGTTAAACTGGATACACACAGAATGCCCTACACAGGGGGTGAAATGAGCGCACCCCCCCCCACCCCCCGTACGCTCAGCACACATCACGCTGTGCTGAGCGGGGGCAGAGATGTGTGCTGAGCAGTTCGCTCAGCACACATCTCTCCCCAAAATCGGGCCGTGAATACGGACCTTTAAACTGGATCCACACTTAGATTATCTGTCAAATTTTTTTTTTCTAGTTGAAACAAAATTATGCTAATATGTGGCAGCAAATGACAATTGACCATTTGCTCACAAACACTGGAAAACATCCAAAAATGGTCATTTAGATAAATTGGTTAAATCCATTTCATTTAGCTAATTTATCCAAACTACCTTTATTGTATCTCTGTGGGTGAATGATGTGTGGGTCAGTGTTGAGGGTGGTGGAGGAGATGGGTAATAGGCACAGCAGGGTGTGGACAGTCAAATAGTGTGCTTAGAGGTTCAGAGTCATTGTATGAGACTCTGGCAACAGTGACTTGATGAGTCTGGTGTCCATAGGGTGGGACGCATTAACCTTTTTATGCTATTGAAATAGTTCTCCTCCTGACCGACGCAGTTCCTTGCTCCGAGGTTGGTGTATTGTCCTGTTGCAGCGCCTCTCCACTGTGGTCACAGTGAGCTGTGTGGTGTTGCTGGCGCATGCCAATCTCCCCCCAACCTCCCTCTTGCATTTCAGACCTACGTACGCATGATGGGATCTTGTATGATATGCGCGTGTGCTGTAGAGATGAAAGTGGGGGTGAGGAGGCAGATCGTGAGATGGGGAAACTTTGTGGACTGTTAGCGAAGGGGAGCACTGGGCAATCTGAGTTGCAAAGAGGGCAGCAGAAGAGGTTATTGCATGTGCACTGGTGACAGGTCCATCCTTGGTGGCCAGCCTCAGTGGTAAAGGGGTACATGAGCTAGTGTCCCTTGGCCAGCCATGTACCATGGCCACCTCCCTACCTCCTATATATTCTCCCTGATCTGTCACTTTGTTACGGTCTGCTGCTGGCACTGGTGTATCGTCCTGCAGATGCCGTCTCCGCCCATTGCTGTGACTTCCCCCAGAGTTAGCCACACAGAGTGACAGATCTGGGAAAATATATAGGAGATCATTACTTTCACTTGCAGCCTACCTTATTTTTTGCAGCCTAGCATGCTCCTGACCCCTTCTCTCACTAATACTTATACAACATTCATGAACTCATCTTAAGGTTTCTTTATTATTCAGTCACACTGTCTTGGATCCAAACCATTTCCTGTGGCATTGCAGTCAAACAATTGAGCTATTTACCCTTGCATAGAAAGGTATAATCTAAGCTAGAGAATTCTATTTGGAGCTCACCTTGTACTTTGTGAAGAAATAATCAGCTTTGTGGCTGAGCAGATATATGGAGTGTGTGGCTGCACACTGCATTGATCTGCTGAGTTGCAATGCTAATAATTTTTTTTTTGCAAAGTACCAATAGCTTCATTGTGAAGGTGGAAAGAAGGGTGTTACGGCATGGAATGTACAAACTGCGAGACCCTGCTGGTAGCGCCTTTGTCTATTTAGTAGGAAGGGCACGTAACAGCCGGGGGGCAATGGAGGAAGCCCCTTTAGGGCTGGAGCCCGGCGGCAACTGACTCCGTTGTCTCTGGCAGTTCCGCCCCTGGACTAGAGGAATGGTCAAGAACATGGCAACATTTAATGCCAAAAAATGCAAAATCATACACGTCTCAAAAATGCAAAGGCTAACTATAATATTAAGGACATTATAATGGCAAGAGGAAAGCTATCTAAGTATTACTATTTCAGGTGAGCAATGTAACAAAGCAATAGGAAAGGCAAGTCAGATGCTTGTTTGCATAGGTTAAAGAACCAGTAGCAGAAAAAAGTAATACAGGTTGAGTATCCCATATCCAAATATTCCGAAATACGGAATATTCCGAAATACGGACTTTTTTGAGTGAGACTGAGATAGTGAAACCTTTGTGTTTTGATGGCTCAGTGTACACAAACTTTGTTTAATACTCAAAGTTATTAAAAATATTGTATTAAATGAACTTCAGACTGTGTGTTTAAGGTGTATATGAAACATAAATGAATTCTGTGAATGTACACACACTTTGTTTAATGCACAAAGTTATAAAAAATATTGGCTAAAATGACCTTCAGGCTGTGTGTATAAGGTGTATATGAAACATAAATGCCTTCTGTGCTTAGATTTAGGTCCCATCACCATAATATCTCGTTATGGTATGCAATTATTCCAAAATACAGAAAAATCCGATATCCAAAATTCCTCTGGTCCCAAGCATTTTGGATAAGGGATACTCAACCTGTAATGCCACTGTATAGGTCCTTGGTACAGCCACATTTAGAATCCTGTGTTCAGTTCCAGAAGCCATATCTCCAGAAGGCTGTAAATACATTAGGGCAACTAAAATTGTGCATGGCCTACATCACAAAACTTACCTGGAAATACTAAAAAATGTTGATGTGTATAGTTTGGAGAAGGGAAGAGGGAACATACAGTAATAGAAACATTTAAATATATAGGGAGGAATGTAATAGGGTGTGAGAATCAGAAAGTGAGAGATTTTGTGTTTTTTCCTGTTGTTTTTTTTTTTTGTTTGTTTGATTGTTTGTTTTTAAAGTGGCAATCCATTACATGGCAAAACCAGGTTGATATTTGCCATGTAAAGGATTGCCACCGTGGGCATGTGTAGAAGGGGCACTGCTACTGTTGGCATTATGTGTGTAAGCTGCACTGATATGGTGGTTATGTGTATAAAGGGCACTGCGACTGTGGGTATTATTATTATTATTATTATTATTATTATTACATGCGGTGTAATGACAATAAGATAGTGCTACTGTGTGGCGTATTTTGATTTGGGGTGCTATTGTGTGGCCATGCCCCTTCCTTGTGATACCACACCTTCTTTTTTTAAGGTTCGCACTGTCCCTTTATTAAGTATTGGAGAGAGGGCCCAAATTAATAGTTTGCAGGGAGGCGCCAAACACCCTAGCACTGGCCCTTTGGTAGGGGACAGGATTTGCTTCTGCTTGTGCACATATGTTATGATTGCCAGCCAACAGCACTGGTTTTGCCTATAACACTAACTACAAATATTTTGAATTGGTCCTGGACCACCAATCCAAGGCACCCCTGCAAGTGTCCTGAGGCACCCCAGGGTGCAGTTTGAGAACCACTGGTCTAGTGAGTACCCAGGATAATTATTGTAGCTGGTCTGCGGGTAACAGCTCTCAGATCCACTTCTAGAAAAAATGCAGCAATGTAATTTGAGTGACAAACTGCAGAGATGAACCCTTTCTGTGACTGCTGCACAGGGATCACACAAACTCTATTCATAGGGCAGACTTCACTTAGGGGAGATGTTCTCACCCCGCAAAGAAGTGCGAGTATATACCGCACTTACGGTACCATTGGATTTACATATATTTTCTTGCAATACACTATGGGGGTCATTCTGAGTTGATTGCTCGCTAGCAGTTTTTAGCAGCCATGCAAACGCATTGTCGCTGCCCACTGGAGAGTGTATATTCACTTTGGAGAAGTGCGAATACTTGAGTAGCAGAGCGCCTGCAAAATCGTTTCAAAATAAGACCAGCACTGTAGTTACACTTCGTGTGCGTTGATTCTAACAACCGAGGGACGGCTTTTGATGTCACACACCCATTCAGCGAATGCCCAGCCACGTCTGCATTTCTTCTGCCACGCCTGCATTTTTCCAAGCACTCCCTGAAAACGGTCAGTTGACACCCAGAAACGCCCTCTTTCTGTCAATCTCCTTGTGGCCTGTTCTGTGATTGGAATAATCGCTAGAACTAGTGCAAAACCACAATGGACTTTGTACCCGTACGATGCGCATGCACATTACGGAGCATGCGCATGCACAGATTAGCCATTTTTTTTCAACTGATTGCTATGCAGCGAACAACGGCAGCAAGCGATCAACTCGGAATGACCCCCTATATACATAGAAACATGGATTTTTACTGCAGAAATTATGGTTAGTTTAGGGGTATCGGTTAGGGTCAACAGAGGTGTAGCTAGGGGTCCAAGCGCCCCTGGCAAAGTAAGGGACTGGCGCCCCCCCTTTCGATAAAGCATTGCAGTCCATTGGCGGTTACCATGTTGGAGCCACAGCAACTGACCCCCTCCCCCACACGCTGCCCTACATCATCGGCTGGGATTCACTGTTGGTGTGAAGCCACTGGGAACATTCTGGTAGCATTAGCAGCAGTCTGTGTCATAGATAGGGAAGGCAGAAGGTTAACTAGCTAATAGCAGTCTGTTGGCAGCAGAGGCTGGGCGGGGGGCTGAGAATGAGCCAACGCTGATCAGTGTCCAGTCTGCTCAGACAAAAATATTTTGTGATCAGGGCTGGTTCTAGACCAAAGGAGCCAATGGCAAAAATTTCCTTTGGCACCCCCCCCCCCCCCCCCCCACACACACACACACACGCACACCAAAAAAGAACATATCCCAGTTTAACATAACGCTATGTGGTGCAAGGTGTGGAGCTGGTCACTTGTATCAGACCTCTGACATTTGCCTTTTCACCCATATTGCATACTTTTTCTTGCAGGTTGTGTCTTAATTCAAGAAGTGTTCTAAGTACTTCAGCTTAGTATCTTTACTGACCCCTCTTTACCCCACACTACATAACTGACCCCTCTATACCCTACACTACATCACTGACATTTCTATAACCATCACTGCATTACTGACCCCTCTAGAGATGTGCACTTGAAATTTTTCGGGTTTTGTGTTTTGGTTTTGGGTTCGGTTCCGCGGCCGTGTTTTGGGTTCGACCGCGTTTTGGCAAAACCTCACCGAATTTTTTTTTCCGGATTCGGGTGTGTTTTGGATTCGGGTGTTTTTTTCAAAAAACACTAAAAAACAGCTTAAATCATAGAATTTGGGGGTCATTTTGATCCCAAAGTATTATTAACCTCAAAAACCATAATTTCCACTCATTTTCAGTCTATTCTGAACGCCTCACACCTCACAATATTATTTTTAGTCCTAAAATTTGCACCGAGGTCGCTGGATGACTAAGCTAAGCGACCCTAGTGGCCGACACAAACACCTGGCCCATCTAGGAGTGGCACTGCAGTGTCACGCAGGATGGCCCTTCCAAAAAACACTCCCCAAACAGCACATGACGCAAAGAAAAAAAGAGGCGCAATGAGGTAGCTGTGTGAGTAAGCTAAGCGACCCTAGCGGCCGACACAAACACCTGGCCCATCTAGGAGTGGCACCGCAGTGTCACGCAGGATGGCCCTTCCAAAAAACACTCCCCAAACAGCACATGACGCAAAGAAAAAAAGAGGCGCAATGAGGTAGCTGTGTGAGTAAGATAAGCGACCCTAGTGGCCGACACAAACACCTGGCCCATCTAGGAGTGGCACTGCAGTGTCACGCAGGATGGCCCTTCCAAAAAACACTCCCCAAACAGCACATGACGCAAAGAAAAAAAGAGGCGCAATGAGGTAGCTGTGTGAGTAAGATAAGCGACCCTAGTGGCCGACACAAACACCTGGCCCATCTAGGAGTGGCACTGCAGTGTCACGCAGGATGGCCCTTCAAAAAAATACTCCCCAAACAGCACATGACGCAAAGAAAAATGAAAGAAAAAAAGAGGTGGAAGATGGAATTGTCCTTGGGTCCTCCCACCCACCCTTATGTTGTACAAACAGGACATGCACACTTTAACCAACCCATCATTTCAGTGACAGGGTCTGCCACACGACTGTGACTGAAATGACGGGTTGGTTTGGACCCCCACCAAAAAAGAAGCAATTAATCTCTCCTTGCACAAACTGGCTCTACAGAGGCAAGATGTCCACCTCATCATCATCCTCCGATATATCACCGTGTACATCCCCCTCCTCACAGATTATCAATTCATCCCCACTGGAATCCACCATCTCAGCTCCCTGTGTACTTTGTGGAGGCAATTGCTGCTGGTCAATGTCTCCACGGAGGAATTGATTATAATTCATTTTAATGAACATCATCTTCTCCACATTTTCTGGAAGTAACCTCGTACGCCGATTGCTGACAAGGTGAGCGGCGGCACTAAACACTCTTTCGGAGTACACACTTGTGGGAGGGCAACTTAGGTAGAATAAAGCCAGTTTGTGCAAGGGCCTCCAAATTGCCTCTTTTTCCTGCAAGTATAAGTACGGACTGTCTGACGTGCCTACTTGGATGCGGTCACTCATATAATCCTCCACCATTCTTTCAATGGGGAGAGAATCATATGCAGTGCCAGTAGACGACATGTCCGACTCCGTAATCGTTGTCAGGTCCTTCAGTCCGGACCAGATGTCAGCATCAGCAGTCGCTCCAGACTGCCCTGCATCACCGCCAGCGGGTGGGCTCGGAATTCTGAGCCTTTTCCTCGCACCCCCAGTTGCGGGAGAATGTGAAGGAGGAGATGTTGACAGGTCGCGTTCCGCTTGACTTGACAATTTTCTCACCAGCAGGTCTTTGAACCCCAGCAGACTTGTGTGTGCCGGAAAGAGAGATCCAAGGTAGGTTTTAAATCTAGGATCGAGCACGGTGGCCAAAATGTAGTGCTCTGATTTCAACGGATTGACCACCCGTGAATCCTTGTTAAGCGAATTAAGGGCTCCATCCACAAGTCCCACATGCCTAGCGGAATCGCTCTGTGTTAGCTCCTCCTTCAATGTCTCCAGCTTCTTCTGCAAAAGCCTGATGAGGGGAATGACCTGACTCAGGCTGGCAGTGTCTGAACTGACTTCACGTGTGGCAAGTTCAAAGGGCAGCAGAACCTTGCACAACGTTGAAATCATTCTCCACTGCGCTTGAGACAGGTGCATTCCACCTCCTATATCGTGCTCAATTGTATAGGCTTGAATGGCCTTTTGCTGCTCCTCCAACCTCTGAAGCATATATAGGGTTGAATTCCACCTCGTTACCACTTCTTGCTTCAGATGATGACAGGGCAGGTTCAGGCATTTTTGGTGTTGCTCCAGTCTTCTGTACGTGGTGCCTGTACGCCGAAAGTGTCCCGCAATTCTTCTGGCCACCGACAGCATCTCTTGCACGCCCCTCTCGTTTTTTAAATAATTCTGCACCACCAAATTCAAGGTATGTGCAAAACATGGGACGTGCTGGAATTTGCCCATATTTAATGCACACACAATATTGCTGGCGTTGTCCGATGCCACAAATCCACAGGAGAGTCCAATTGGGGTAAGCCCTTCCGCGATGATCTTCCTCAGTTGCCGTAAGAGGTTTTCAGCTGTGTGCGTATTCTGGAAACCGGTGATACAAAGTGTAGCCTGCCTAGGAAAGAGTTGGCGTTTGCGAGATGCTGCTACTGGTGCCGCCGCTGCTGTTCTTGCGGCGGGAGTCCATACATCTACCCAGTGGGCTGTCACAGTCATATAGTCCTGACCCTGCCCTGCTCCACTTGTCCACATGTACGTGGTTAAGTGGACATTGGGTACAACTGCATTTTTTAGGACACTGGTGAGTCTTTTTCGGACATCCGTGTACATTCTCGGTATCGCCTGCCTAGAGAAGTGGAACCTAGATGGTATTTGGTAACGGGGGCACACTACCTCAAGAAATTGTCTAGTTCCCTGTGAACTAACGGCGGATACCGGACGCACGTCTAACACCAACATAGTTGTCAAGGCCTCAGTTATCCGCTTTGCAACAGGATGACTGCTGTGATATTTCATCTTCCTCGCAAAGGACTGTTGGACAGTCAATTGCTTGGTGGAAGTAGTAAAAGTGGGCTTACGACTTCCCCTCTGGGATGACCATCGACTCCCAGCAGCAACAACAGCAGCGCCAGCAGCAGTAGGCGTTACACGCAAGGATGCATCGGAGGAATCCCAGGCAGGAGAGGACTCGTCAGAATTGCCAGTGACATGGCCTGCAGGACTATTAGCTTTCCTGGGGAAGGAGGAAATTGACACTGAGGGAGTTGGTGGGGTGGTTTGCGTGAGCTTGGTTACAAGAGGAAGGGATTTACTGGTCAGTGGACTGCTTCCGCTGTCGCCCAAAGTTTTTGAACTTGTCACTGACTTATTATGAATGCGCTGCAGGTGACGTATAAGGGAGGATGTTCCGAGGTGGTTAATGTCCTTACCCCTACTTATTACAGCTTGACAAAGGCAACACACGGCTTGACACCTGTTGTCCGCATTTCTGTTGAAATACTTCCACACCGAAGAGCTGATTTTTTTGGTATTTTCACCAGGCATGTCAATGGCCATATTCCTCCCACGGACAACAGGTGTCTCCCCGGGTGCCTGACTTAAACAAACCACCTCACCATCAGAATCCTCCTGGTCAATTTCCTCCCCAGCGCCAGCAACACCCATATCCTCCTCATCCTGGTGTACTTCAACACTGACATCTTCAATCTGACTATCAGGAACTGGACTGCGGGTGCTCCTTCCAGCACTTGCATGGGGCGTGCAAATGGTGGAAGGCGCATGCTCTTCACGTCCAGTGTTGGGAAGGTCAGGCATCGCAACCGACACAATTGGACTCTCCTTGTGGATTTGGGATTTCGAAGAACGCACAGTTCTTTGCTGTGCTTTTGCCAGCTTGAGTCTTTTCATTTTTCTAGCGAGAGGCTGAGTGCTTCCATCCTCATGTGAAGCTGAACCACTAGCCATGAACATAGGCCAGGGCCTCAGCCGTTCCTTGCCACTCCGTGTGGTAAATGGCATATTGGCAAGTTTACGCTTCTCCTCCGACAATTTTATTTTAGATTTTTGAGTCCTTTTTTTACTGATATTTGGTGTTTTGGATTTTACATGCTCTGTACTATGACATTGGGCATCGGCCTTGGCAGACAACGTTGCTGGCATTTCATCGTCTCGGCCATGACTAGTGGCAGCAGCTTCAGCACGAGGTGGAAGTCGATCTTGATCTTTCCCTATTTTTGGAACCTCAACATTTTTGTTCTCCATATTTTAATAGGCACAACTAAAAGGCACCTCAGGTAAACAATGGAGATGGATGGATACTAGCATACTTATGGATGACGAGCGACTGCCGACACAGAGGTAGCTACAGCCGTGGACTACCGTACTGTGTCTGCTGCTAATATAGACTGGATGATAATGAGATAAAATTAAAATATATATATATATATATCACACTAGTACTGCAGCCGGACAGGTATATATTATGTAATGACGGACCTGCTGGACACTGTCTGTCAGCACTGCAGACTCCTAAAGTAAGCTACTAGTATCAAGAAGATAGAAAAAAAAAACCACGGGTAGGTGGTATACAATTATGGATGGACGAGCGACTGCCGACACAGAGGTAGCTACAGCCGTGGACTACCGTACTGTGTCTGCTGCTAATATAGACTGGATGATAATGAGATAAAATTAAAATATATATATATATATATATATCACACTAGTACTGCAGCCGGACAGGTATATATTATGTAATGACGGACCTGCTGGACACTGTCTGCAGAATGCGTTTATAAAAACACCACACGACGAGTGTTTAACTTTTTCAGGCAGACAATCACAATATACTGGTGGTCAGCTGACAATCACAATACTGGTGGTCAGTGGTCACTGGTCAGTCACACTGGCAGTTGCACTCTGGCAGCAAAAGTGTGCACTGTACTTAAAATATGTACTCCTGCTATAACTGCTCCCCAGTCTCCCCCACAATTAAGCTGCGTGAGCAGTGAGCACTCAGCACAGTCAGATAATGATATACAGTATTACATATAATGCAGCACACTGGGCTGAGCACAGATATGGTATGTGACTGTGTCACACTGTGTATCGTTTTTTTTCAGGCAGAGAACGGATTAATTAAACTGGTGGTCACTGGTCACACTATCAGCAGCAAGTAGTACTCCTCCTAATAATATGCTCCCCAAAATTTGTGTCTCTCTCTAGTACTCTAGTCTAAACGGAGAGGACGCCAGCCACGTCCTCTCCCTATCAATCTCAATGCACGTGTGAAAATGGCGGCGACGCGCGGCTCCTTATATAGAATCCGAGTCTCGCGATAGAATACGAGCCTCGCGAGAATCCGACAGCGGGATGATGACGTTCGGGCGCGCTCGGGTTAACCGAGTAAGGCGGGAAGATCCGAGTCGCTCGGCCCCGTGTAAAAAAACCTGAAGTTCGGACGGGTTCGGATTCCGAGGAACCGAACCCGCTCATCTCTACCCTCTATACAGTACACTGACCTCTATATACCTGCTAGTACATCCCTGATGCCTATATTCCCTAAGCTAAATCCCTGACGCCTCTATTCCCTACGCTACATCCCTGACGCCTCTATTCCCTATGCTACATCCCTGACGCCTCTATACCCTACGCTACATCCCTGATGCCTCTATTCCCTATGCTACATTCCTGATGCCTCTATAACCTACGCTACATCCCTGACGCCTCTATACCCTACGCTACATCCCTGACGCCTCTATACAGTACAATGCATTACTGATCCGTCTAGACCATACATCCTCATTACATCAGAGAGATAGTGAAACACTGGAAAAAATAAGGATAAAGTGGACTACAGAAACTGATGCTCTAAACAAAGGAGAGAGAGAGAGAGAGAAAAGCACAAGGGAAAGTGGGCAATCGGAACACCATAGAGAGAGGAGAGATAGAAATGCCTGAAAAAGTAAAGGGGGTTGGGTATGGCATCCGGCGCTCGGGATTCCAGCAGTCACATGATACCTAATCCTAATCCTAACCCTCTGGGGGGGTGGCGGATAGGGCTAACCCTCAGGGGGTGGCAGCTAGGACTAACCCCCCCCCCCTCCTAGTGCCTTCCCTAACACCCCCTCCCCCGGTCCTAACCCTCCCTCCAATACTCGCCTTCGGGATGTTGGCTGTCTGTGTGCCGGCACCAGTCTCCCAAGTGGTGTCAGGATTCCAACATCGGTCAAATGACCGCCGGTATACCGTCTGCCGGGATGGTAAATGTATCCTGAGGACAGGTAGTGAGTGTGGAGGGATAGGTGGTTCAGTAAAATGTAACAGCTCAAACTGCGATCATTCACTGATAAATTGATTTATAGCTCTCCCTTTTTAACCATTGCAGTCATAAAAGCAATGTTTTTTAAACTTTTAAATAAAGCTTGTTAGCATCCCCAGCACACTGTATATGCTGGGAGATGTATTTCTCAATATGAAAACATTTAATTACTGTATGAACTCTAATTCCCCAACTGAAACCTCTCACAAACACACACTCCTAAATCTAGTACACACACACACATTTCCCCAGTACTGACAACTCTCATCACTTCCACACACTGACAACTCCCTCCTGCTCCTCTCCCCACTGACACTGACAGCTCCCTCACAGTCACACACATCCTCCACCCCCCCACACACACACTGATAGCACACATGCACAAATCCCCCCCTCCTCGACACTAACTGTCACGGACTGCTTGGGCAGCAGGGGGCAGGCTCTGACTTGAAGTGCTGAAATTCAACAGCTCTCTCGAACTTGCAAGGCATGGCTGTGCAGCTGTCTCCAGCCATCTCCTTGCCCACTGTGTAATTTGTGGCGTTCTCTGATGTTCCCCGCTCTGCCTCTACAACCGGCACATAATGTACAGCAGTGGTGACTCCTGAGTATGGGCCTGGAGAACTCCGCCTACCGGGGGGTAGGGATTAATAATTTCAAAGGGGCAGAGCTAGGAGTGAAGCAGTGGACAGCAGTTGAGGGGCGTTTCAAACTGTGACAGGGTTGGGACAATTTCAGTATCCTTTTCTCACCGTCTAATTGGTCAGTCCCACGCTGATTGCCATAGCGCCCTTTCGAGACTGCAGAACTCTATCCCTTAGCCACGGTTGGCACAGCTGGATGGTGCCCCTGGCAAGTGCCATCCTGGCCAAGGGGTAGATACGCCCCTGAGGGTCAGGGCCAGCAACAGAAATCTCGGGGCCCAGTACACTGATATCTCTGGGGCCCCCTCAACCCCCCCCCCTTAACTTGGCAGAGAGATCTTTAAAAAAAAATGGAGCCTTTGACTCGGACCGTCAGTGAGGCCGGCAGGTGGTTTTCATACTGGGCTATCCAGCTCTTCGGTGGCGGTGGCAGGGACATTCAGAAAAGGGCCAGCACAGCAACATGCATAATAATGGCAATACAGTATGGACCACAGGGACTGGACAAAGTGATGGGGTAAAAGGAGGGGGGAGGGTTTAGTTGGCCTGTTAATTGTTTTCCTGCTTAAATTGAGCAGTTGGTGGATACACTTTAAAAAGCAATATTGGCACTGTGGCCCCATTATTTCTGTTCTTAATACTTGGAGCCCTGAACAAGTGTCCCCTTTGTCCCCCCTGTCACCGGGCCTGTTCAGGCGTTACCTATGGAGAAGCTGCGACATGACATCCTAGGACACGATACTGCACCATGCATCACCATTATATTTCAGTGTGCCTTGTCAATATTTAAATCTTGTTCTGTGTGACGTGAGTTGTAAATGGTTGAAAATCTCTGTGCTACAGTATCGTCACCATGTAGTTATAACAACACCGCAAAACCACCAAAAGACGTGTTTTGGTAGAGGGACTGCTGGAGGGGCCCATTGGGGCCCCCAGTTTGCTACCCCACCCCGGTATACCTGTGCTGTAGCCAGTGGAAGGGGCACTATCTTCCCGGTGATCTCTTCGGGAAGATGGTGCCGCACATAGAAAGCAAAGACTCTGGCTGCACTCTCCTGCCCTCGCTCTAAGCAAGGTGATCGGGCCACAAAAGGACCCCTGTCGGACCCCGGCCTGTGGGCCACAAAAGGATGCATTGGGGGCGGCATGCGGCCCATGGGTTTGACACCCCTGCCCTAGAGTATCACAATTTGTTTCACGGCACCCCTAGGCCAAAGTTTTTTTTATTGAGAAATTCAGAAAAAAATATAAAATTAAGTAAATTGTGTTTATAGCATGTCATCCTCAGGTTCAGTTATGTTGTGAGGGAATGGTTTTGCCAATTTAATAAAGTATAAATAATTTTAATTGGTCCTGGACCACCAAACTATGCTACCAGTGCAAGAACCCCAGTTTGGAAACTACTGCTATAAAATAAACCTTTTTTGTTTTTTTTAAACTACATGTAATACACCTTAGATCTCAGTTCCTAAAAGGTTTTAAACCTTTGCATACAGTAAACTACACATATTTAAAAATCCTACACCGGGCACAAGTGCTCACGGGCCAATTTCATGGCAGTCTTGGATAGGAGGGCATTGTGGATTCACCAAGGGAATGCTGATGCTGACTCCAAGAAGAAAGGGAGTCTCTTCCCTATGAAGGTGAAGCCTTGTTTGGCGACGGCCTAGTTAATTTGATCTCGGCAGCTCCCGCAGGTAAGTCATCCTTCTTGCCCTATGTTCCCTCTCAACGGATGAAGACGCATCATTATCTGACGCAGTCATTTCGGCCCAATAGATATGCAAGAAGTTAAGATTCCCCTTTCTTTGCAGGTAGAGGAAGGAAAAGAGGGAAGATGTCTGTAGCCTCTTCAAGATCGCAGGAGCAGAGATCGTCCTCTGCTTTTGCCAAATCCACTGCATGACGCTGGGGCTCTCTTGCAGGAGCCCGCACCAGTGGGGGGCACGTCTAAAACTCTTCAGTCAGTTCTGGATTCATTCGGACCTGGACTCGTGGGCTTTACAAATAGTGTCCCAAGGGTACAAACTGCGGTTTCAAGACGTTCCCCCTCACCGATTGTTCAAATCAGCCTTAGTCAGCAGGGAGAAGGTTTTTATTCAAGCCTCTTCGTGGTCCCGAAGCCGGACGGCTCAGTCAGACCAATCTTAAATCTGAAATCCCTTAATTTCTACCTAAAGAAATTCAATTTCAAGATGGAATCTCTCAGGGTAGTGATCTCCAGTCCGGGGGATAAAGGAGATTTCATGGTTTTGGTAGACATAAAGGATGCCTACTTATATGTTCCCATTTAGCCACTGCATCAAGCTACCTGAGGTTTGCAATTCAGGATTGTCATTACCAATTTCAGACGTTGCCGTTTGGTATGTCCACGGCTCCGAGGATTTTCACCAGGGTGATGGCGGAAATGATGGTTCTCCTTCGCAAGCAAGGAGTCACAATTATCCCGTACTTGGATGATCTCCTGATAAAGGCGAGATCCAGGGACCAGTTGGTGCAAAACATCTACTCTCCCTGACAGTTCTTCAACAACATGGTTGGCTCCTAAACTTGCCAAAATCGCAGTTGGTCCCAATGACGCGGATGTTGTTTTTGGGAGTGATACTGGACACAGAAGAGGTTTTCTTCTAGTGGAAAGGCTCTGGAGATCCAGAGTCTGGTCAAACAAATTCTGAAACCAGCAAGAGTGTTAATCCATCAATGCATTCAGTTGCTGGGGAAGATGGTTGCGGCCTACGAGGCCATTCAGTTTGGCAGGTTCCATGCCAGAGTGTTCCAGTGGGACCTGTTGGACAAGTGGTCCGGATCCCACCTACACATGCACCGGAGGATAATCCTGTCTTCCAAGACCAGAATCTCACTCCATTGGTGGCTGCACAGTTCTCACCACCTAGAGGGGCGATGGTTCGGGATCCAGGACGGGATCCTAGGGACCACGGATGCAACCCTCTGAGGCTGGAGAGCAGTCACACAGGGGGAAAACATCCAAGGAAGATGGTCAAGTCTTCCTTGGATGTTTTCATCTCCACATAAATGTTCTGGAGTTAAGGGCCATTTAATAACTGCAGACACAGTACGCACTGGGACGGGTGCCCAGCATCCTCTACGGACTAAGAGAAAAGGATTTACCGGTAGGTATTAAAATCCTATTTTCTCTAACGTCCTAGAGGATGCTGGGAACTCCGTAAGGACCATGGGCATAGACGGGCTCCGCAGGAGACATGGGCACTTTAAGAAAGACTTTAGTTCTGGGTGTGCACTGGCTCCTCCCTCTATGCCCCTCCTCCAGACCTCAGTTTGATACTGTACCCAGTGGAGACTGGGTGCTTTTCAGGAGCTCTCCTGAGCTTTCTGACAGAAAGTATTTTGTTAGGTTTTTAATTTTCAGGGAGCACTGCTGGCAACAGACTCCCTCATCGAGGGACTGAGGGGAGAGAAGCAGCCCTACTCTCTGAGTTGCAAGGTCCTGCTTCTTAGGCTACTGGACACCATTAGCTCCAGTGGGATTGGTACGCAGGATCTCACCCTCGCCGTCCGTCCCAGAGCCGCGCCGCCGTCCCCCTTGCAGAGCCGGAAGATAGAAGCCGGGTGAGTATGAGAAGAAAAGAAGACTTCAGAGGCGGCAGAAGACTTCATGATCTTCACTGAGGTAACGCACAGCACTGCAGCTGTGCGCCTTTGCTCCCATACACCTCACATACTCCGGTCACTGTAAGGGTGCAGGGCGCAGGGGGGGCGCCCTGGGCAGCAATATAAACCTCTTTCGCAAAAATATAACATATATACAGCTGGGCACTTTATATATGTATAAGCCCCCACCAATTTTACAGTTTAAGCGGGACAGAAGCCCGCCTCCGAGGGGGCGGGGCTTCTCCCTCAGCACTCACCAGCGCCATTTTTTCTCCACAGCACCGCTGAGAGGAAGCTCCCCGGACTCTACCCTGCTTATACCACGTTAGACAAGAGGGTTGAAAAGAGGGGGGGGGGCACATAATTCGCAAATTACATACAGCAGCACTACTGGGCAAACATTAAGTTACTGTTTTATTCCTGGGTTATATAGCGCTGGGGGTTGTGCTGGCATACTCTCTCTCTGTCTCTCCAAAGGGCCTTGTGGGGAAACTGTCTTCAGAAAAAGCATTCCCTGTGTGTGTAGTGTGTCGGTACACGTGTGTCGACATGTCTGAGGAAGAAGGCTATATTAGAGAGGAGCGGGAGCAAATGAATGTGGTGTCTCCGCCGACAGCTGATTGGATGGATATGTGGAATGTTTTAAATGCTAGTGTAAACTCATTGCACAAAAGATTAGACAAGGCAGAAGCTTTGGGACAGTCAGGATTTAAACCCATGCCTGATCCTATGTTGCAGGGACTGTCAGGGTCTCATAAGCGCCCACTATCCCAGATTGTTGACACAGATACCGACACGGATTCTGACTCCAGTGTCGATTACGATGATGCAAAGTTACAGCCAAAATTGGCAAAATCCATTCGATTTATGATTATGGCAATAAAAGATGTTTTGCACATCACAGAGGAACCCCCTGTCGCTGACAAGAGGGTACATATGTACAAGGGAAAGAAGCCTGAGGTAACCTTTCCCCCCTCACACGAGCTGAACGAGTTATGTGAAAAAGCTTGGGAATCTCCAGATAAAAGACTGCAGATTTCCAAAAGGATTCTTATGGCGTATCCTTTCCCATCAACGGATAGGTTACGATGGGAATCCTCCCCTAGGGTGGACAAAGCATTAACACGCTTATCCAAGAAGGTAGCCCTCCCGTCCCAGGATACGGCTACCCTCAAAGAGTGTGCTGACCGCAAACAGGAGATTACCCTGAAGTCCATTTATACACATTTTTGGGGAGGCTGCTGGCAACAGTCTCCCTGCTTCGTGGAACTTAGGGGAGATAAGTATGACCAACTTCTAGTGAGTTCAATGGCTCTGCTTCTGGCTGACAGGACACCATTAGCTCCTGAGGGTGCTGATCGCTGGGTACGCCTAGATGCCCACTCCCGTAGCCTGCCATCACCCCCTTACAGAGCCAGAAGTCAGAAGACAGGCGAGTAGCAGAAGAACAGAAGACTTCTTCTCCAGTGACGGCATTCTGAGGTACCACGCAGCGAGCGGAATGCTGTGCGCCATGCTTCCACACAAACACAGGCACTGCAGGGTGCAGGGCATGTGGGTGGGTGGGGGGTGGGGCACCCTGGGCAGCATAAATTCCTCACAAAAGGCAGGCAAAAGTGGACATTAGTGCCTGGGCACTGTCCTTACCCCGCCAGCGTAATTAATTATTTGCTACTTAGGCTACTGGACACCATTAGCTCCAGTGGGATTGGTACGCAGGATCTCACCCTCGCCGTCCGTCCCAGAGCCGCGCCGCCGTCCCCCTCGCAGAGCCGGAAGATAGAAGCCGGGTGAGTATGAGAAGAAAAGAAGACTTCAGAGGCGGCAGAAGACTTCATGATCTTCACTGAGGTAACGCACAGCACTGCAGCTGTGCGCCTTTGCTCCCATACACCTCACATACTCCGGTCACTGTAAGGGTGCAGGGCGCAGGGGGGGCGCCCTGGGCAGCAATATAAACCTCTTTCGCAAAAATATAACATATATACAGCTGGGCACTTTATATATGTATAAGCCCCCACCAATTTTACAGTTTAAGCGGGACAGAAGCCCGCCTCCGAGGGGGCGGGGCTTCTCCCTCAGCACTCACCAGCGCCATTTTTTCTCCACAGCACCGCTGAGAGGAAGCTCCCCGGACTCTACCCTGCTTATACCACGTTAGACAAGAGGGTTGAAAAGAGGGGGGGGGGCACATAATTCGCAAATTACATACAGCAGCACTACTGGGCAAACATTAAGTTACTGTTTTATTCCTGGGTTATATAGCGCTGGGGTGTGTGCTGGCATACTCTCTCTCTGTCTCTCCAAAGGGCCTTGTGGGGAAACTGTCTTCAGAAAAAGCATTCCCTGTGTGTGTAGTGTCTCGGTACACGTGTGTCGACATGTCTGAGGAAGAAGGCTATATTAGAGAGGAGCGGGAGCAAATGAATGTGGTGTCTCCGCCGACAGCTGATTGGATGGATATGTGGAATGTTTTAAATGCTAGTGTAAACTCATTGCACAAAAGATTAGACAAGGCAGAAGCTTTGGGACAGTCAGGGTGTGTAGTGCTGTAGCGGCATGGACAAATACCTTATCTGAGGGGATGGATAGCCTAGACAAGGATACTATTTTATTGACCCTGGGGTATATAAGAGATGCTGTCCTATATATGTGTGTATGCAAACTACAGGTGGTGCTGCAGGGCCCACACCCTTTTACTTGTCTTGTAGAGCAGCTCTGAAGCTGTTACAGTGCCCAGCTGCTGCAAGAAATCAGCTTGAATGCTTCAGGGGCTTGGGCATGGCCAACATGAGCCCCACACCGAAGGAGGGTGGGGGTGTTTAATGCAAACTTGGGGTTATACAAGCGCCGCAAAAGGCCGCCATGCCCTGCATGCCCCTTTTCTCTTTTCATATACAGATGAGGGTTCCAGCCAACTTTGGCCCACTGCTTGGATGACATCACCGTATGCAAATCCGTCTGCTGCAGACCTTCCCCCAGGAATGCTTGCAATAGTTGTTGCATATGGTTTAATGTCTGAGGGTGCTTCAGTATTAGGCAGCCTTCCGCCCTCCCATGTTCATCTGAAAAGATGTGGTCTCCCTGCAGTTGTTGTCCCCAGACGAGTTCCCTTGTGCTTCCTCAGTTAAATCTCCTTAACTTGACGGGGGTGTGCCCGAGCAGCCGCCCTCCCCAGCCCTATCCCAACACATACTTATCTTGCATATGAGATCTCTTGATCATGAAGATAGTTCTCACAGGTTGAGGTTCATCCTGGCCCCGCTCCCCGCTGGAGATCGCTGATGGGGACAGCAGCGGGGCTTCAGCAGAAGGGTGAGTATGTGTGGCCAGAGACCTCCCTTCCCATGTGCAGGCCTGCAGAGTCTGCCGCGCAGGATGGGGCATGTGGCACTCTCCCTCCCAGGGGCTCTTCCAGATGTAGCTCCTCAGCAGTATGTTTCCCGGGCTGCGCGGCGCTCTCCCCGACTGGCATCCGCCCTGGAACACTGCCTTCCTCAACGCAACATCAGCAGGGGGCCCTGGCCTCATCACCATCCCAGGTCTTTCTCATGTATGTATCATGTATGTGTGTGTGATATATGTATGAATCATATATGTTTGTGATATATATATATATTCCATAGACAAAAAACCTTACGGTTTCACATGTCCCATTAAGGCTTCTTAGACATGATCGAAATTTCAGAAACCTGTTGTAACTCTTCCACTCAAACTCCAAAAAGCAATGAAATTCCGATCATTAAGGCTGACGCCTTAATGGACGTGTTCCTTGCGCAATACAGATATGGTATGCCATCACAGCCTGTGGGTAAGTGCAGATTCAGCACTCTCACAGAGTGAGATTGCTGTCACTCACACAATGGTGGAGCTGCTAATTCACAGATTTGTGTGCTCATTGGAATACACACATGCAGTCTATGCAACTGAAGGTCTGAGCAGTTTTGTGGTGCTCCCATCCCACACAGTGCCCACAACCATCCCATTCAGTCAACACAACAAAGCCACCTTGTTACAACATCCTTCTAACTCCATACATCCATCTCACTTAGTATACACATTTAGCTCCCTCAAACATCTTGGTTAATTGCTAAACTATAATACCCCATCTACGGTCTATGCATCTACACTTACTTCCCCTATACACCCCCATGCTGCCCGGTCTTCCCCAATCCCTACTGCTGTGTTCTCCCATCTGTGCTAGTCTGTACTAACTTATCTGTACCATCTGTCTTTCCCCACCTGTGCATTGTCTGTACCACCGTTTCCTTCTCTCTGTGCTGCTCAGTGTTTCCTTCTTCAACGTCACTCTGCCTCCTCCAGTACATGGCACACTGTCTTCTCTCCCATCTGCACCAGTTTTCTACCCATCCATGCCAGTGTTTTCAACCCATCTGCACCATTTCCCCCATCTGCACCGCTCTGTCTCCCTCCCCATACTTGCTGCTTAATCTACCCCCTATCCACACCACTCTTACCCTATTCATGTAGCTGACATCCTGAAGGTAAATTTAGTGGATCCTGCGCTCTTGGCAGGGGGATAACCGCCACAGCCCACCCCCCAGTGGTCCGGAAACGCCTCCGTTGTGCAGACCATGCCCTGCCAATGGCATTCTAACGCTGTTTGCACGCCCCCCTCATTCCCCGCAACCACCTCTGCCTATCAATCAGGCAGGGTGATAGCATCTCACTGGGCTCCTGGGGTACGCACGCACCTCACAAACTAATTCAGACTGCAATCGCTGCTGCTGCTGCTGCGGTCTGAATTACCCCCTGTGTTTCTCTGTCCCCCCATTAGTGCTGCTTAGTGTTCCCTCTATCCACACACTTCTGTTCCCCCATCCACACCGCTCTCCTCCCTCCAATCAACAACACTCTTACCTCATCTGAGCAGCTTTGTCTTCCGCTCAGACCTTCAGTTGCATAGACTGCATGTGTGTATTCCAATGAGCACACAAATCTGTGAATTAGCAGCTCCACCATTGTGTGAGTGACAGCAATCTCACTCTGTGAGAGTGCTGAATCTGCACTTACCCACAGGCTGTGATGGCATACCATATCTGTATTGCGCAAGGAACACGTCCATTAAGGCGTCAGCCTTAATGATCGGAATTTCATTGCTTTTTGGAGTTTGAGTGGAAGAGTTACAACAGGTTTCTGAAATTTCGATCATGTCTAAGAAGCCTTAATGGGACATGTGAAACCGTAAGGTTTTTTGTCTATGGAATTTCATCGCTTTTTTTAAATTTATTTTTTTTATTCAGAAATGTAAAATTTCACTGTAAGAATAAACATTTGATTTTTTAAATGTTTAATGAAAATGTTCGTATAACATCACTGTTCTGTGCAAAATTATTTTATTAACCAAACCAAATTGTTTAAGGTCCGTACACACTTAACGATTTAATGAGCGACGTCGCTCATTTTATCGTTAAGTGTGTATGCAGCCAGCGACAAACGATGCGCGGCCCCGCGGGTCGGCAACAATCTTCGCTGTCGGTAGGGCATGCAGGAAGGATGTGGACTGTCGTCCACGACCTTCATGCAGGGCTGGCGGGGGCGTGACGTCACTGAGCGATATGAGCGGTCATATCGCTCAGTGTGTACAGTCGGCCGCCGGCCGGCCCGGGAGGGGAAACATTAGACGATGTAGCTCACAGAGCGACATCGTTTAATGTGTACGGGCCTTTAGACTTTGGTCAAAATATTTTGCTGCCATTGCAGCTGATGCAGGGAGGGGGGTAGGCGGCAGCAGCCTGTAACTGAGGCTGGAGGTAGGCGTGAAATGCATTGCTTGTACGTGTGAGTGCGTGGTGTCAGGTGCTGCGCGTGTATATGTGTGTGTGTGTCAGGTGCTGCCTGTGTATGTGTGTGTCAGCTCCTGTGTGTATGTGTGTGTCAGGTGCTGCGTGTATATATGAGTGTGTCTGATGGTGCGTGTGTATGCGTCAGCTGCCGCACGTGTGTGTGTGTGTGTCAGGTGTTGCGGGTGTATATGTTTGTGAGTATCAGGTGCTCCGCGTGTGTACAAGTGTATGTCTGGTGCTGTGCATGAATACGTATGTCTGTGTCAGGTGCTGCGCGTGTACATGAGTGTGCATTAGGTGCTGAGCGTGTACATGAGTGTGCATCAGGTGCTGCGTGTGTACATGAGTGTGCGTCAGGTGCTGCGCGTGTACATGTGTGTGCGTCAGGTGCTGCGCGTGTACATGTGTGTGAGTAAGGCACTGCGTGTGTATGTGTGTGTCTGATGGTGTGCGTGTATATGTATGTGTCAGGTGCTGCGTGTATATGCATGTGTCAGGTGCTGCGTGTATATGCATGTGTCAGGTGCTGCGTGTATATGCATGTGTCAGGTGCTGCGTGTATATGCATGTGTCAGGTGCTGCGTGTATATGCATGTGTCAGGTGCTGCGTGTATATGCATGTGTCAGGTGCTGCGTGTATATGCATGTGTCAGGTGCTGCGTGTATATGCATGTGTCAGGTGCTGCGTGTATATGCATGTGTCAGGTGCTGCGTGTATATGCATGTGTCAGGTGCTGCGTGTTTATTTTATTGTGTCTGATGGTACGTGTGTGTGTCAGGTGCCGCACGTGTATATGTGTGTGTGCCAGGTGTTGCGCGTGTATGTGTGGGTCAGGTGCTGCATGTTTATTTTATTGTGTCTGATGCTACGTGTGTGTGTGTCAGGTGCCGCACGTGTATGTGTGTGTGTCAGGTGTTGCGCGTGTATGTGTGGGTCAGGTGCTGCATGTTTATTTTATTGTGTCTGATGCTACGTGTGTGTGTGTGTGTGTGTCAGGTGCCGCACGTGTATGTGTGTGTGTCAGGTGTTGCGCGTGTATGTGTGTGTCAGGTGCCGCGCGTGTATGTGTGTGTCAGGTGCCGTTCCCCTTCTTCCCATCCCAGCTCTCTCTGTAGAATACAGCTCTGCACCCAGAGAGAGGGAAAGACTAGGGGGCTGATCACTGCACTGCTCACTTTTTGGTCATGAGTTTGGCCTCCTGTTTCTTCCAGTGCTGTGTTCCTGCAGCCTAGCCCTCCCTGTTGTGCCAGAGAATCAGCCCTTCCTTCCCCTGACAGAGAGAGAGAGCCCGAGGCAGAGACACTCTTCCCGTAGCTGGCCTACCCCCAGTACTTCAGCACTGGCCATGCGGCAGTCAACAAAGGAGACCAGCAGGGGGTTCAGGCAGCATCAGCAGTGGCCGCAGCTGGATCGGGGAGGCCTGCAGTGTCTGAGGTGGGCAACACTTCCTCCGCCGCTGTCACCTTCCCCTGCCGGAGAGAAAGCCAGAGACATACCCTTCCCGCAGCTGGGATACCCCTAGTACCTCAGCGCTGGACAGGCAGAAGTCTATGGAGGGGACCGGCAGGGGTTTCGGGCCGCAGCAGTAGCAGCGGCCGCAGTCAGATCAGGGAGGCCTGCAGGGTCAGAACTGGGCAGCACTTCCACCAACACTGTCACCTCTGTGCTGGGCATGTACACCAGTCCGTACGGACGGAGGTGTCCACAACAGGCAGCAGTATAATGAGTCAGACAAACTCATTACACGCTGCCCACTGCTGCGCCGCATGCCCTCGATGGAGGAAGCCTAGATGCGGTCCCCAGCGGCAGCGAGGGAGAAGGGTGATCACATCACCCTTCAACCCGGCACCTCACAATCAGCTGGGGATCTGCAGTAGCTTCATCTCTCTCTTCCTCTCCCTCTCTGACAGCACAGCAGCCCCTCTGGGTCCCATGTAGCTCTGCCCCCCTGCTCACAGTTCACTCGGCCTCTCCTGATTAAAAAGAAAATAAGAGCCTGACCTGCTGCTCAGATGCGAGGAGGGGACGGGCGGTAGGTCCTCTGTGAGTACACTACACAGTCAAAATTAACTCTGACTCCTCACAACAGTGTGGACTGCAGGCGACGTCAGATGCCAATTTGGGTGTGCTTGCCGCACTACCTGCCCATCAAGCCCAACGTGGCATTTTGTATTAGGAACCCTATAACAGCATTCCGACATCCCTCCCTATGACGCTGCCATCCATACACTGCCGCTCTCATACATCCGTACACCGCCACTCTCATACATCCGCACACTGCCGCTCTCACACAACTGTACACTGTTGCTCTCATACATCCATACACTGCCGCTCTCATACATCCGTACAACCTCGCTCTCATACATCCGTACAACCCCGCTCTCATACATCCGTACAACCCCGCACTCTTACAGCCGCACTCTTACAGCCGCACACCATCGCACTCATACAGCCGCACACCGACGCAGTTATACAGCCGTACATTGCCGCTCTCATACATCCGCACACTGCCGCTCACATCTATACATACATAGCCTCCATACATCTACACATCCAATCCCCGCGCAAGGGAACACTGAAATCACTATCACTTTTCCCCGGGGTGTGACCACAGCCAGCCACTACTCCGGCCACCTTCTTGTGACACCAAAATGCATCTTACCTATCATCAGGGTGGTGCTGCTGCTGGGGGCAGGTTGCTGCCTCAGTCTCCTAGTTGGTGCTGCGATTGGAGGGGGTACTGCTTCCCTGTGCTGCCACTGTCTCCCGGATCATCGTGCCGCTGGCTGAATTGCAGCTTGACGCTACTGCTGCCGGGAGTAACAGCTTCCTGACTGTTGTTGCTGGTGGCTGCCTACTGCTCATTGCCGCCGGAACACTGACCGGCTCGGCAGTGATGCTGGCGGAGGAGTAGTGGCGGTGGGGTGGTGCCTGCTCCCTTCCCTCGAGCATGCCGCAGTGTAAAAAAATAAATAATAGAGAGCATACCAGGGTGAGAGTCTGTATGGATCACAGTGATTACACGGGGCACAGCATAAGGACACCTTGCTGTGAGGGGCTCTGCCCACACAGATTGCTGCACCCTCTCTGATGTCAGCCGCTGCCCTCTCGTTCTCTGGGCGGCCAGTTCCAGTGTGAGGTAGGAGAGGAAGAGAACACACAGGTGTTAGGCGCCGTGGTCCGCGATGTCCTCGCGGCCCGGCGCCTAGCAACTAGGGACGCCGAGCGTGCTAGCCGCCGGCTCCCTAGCAACGCTAGGACGCCGGGCGCGCTGAGCCGCCTGGACCCTAGCAACGGGGACGCCACGGACGGACTGCGCTCCCCTTGCAGGGTCAATCAAGTGAACTACACACACACACTTGTCTTCTGGTCGTGCAGCAAGGCAGCTGCACGGCATTGTGCTAATCAGGCTCTGAACTTCTGATTGAAGGACTCCCTGCTAAATACCTTCTCAGTGCTTCACACAGACGCCGGTAATAGCTTCCTGCATGCTGCTTTGGTTTGCTGACGTCTGTTCCAGTTCTGCTGTGTCCGGTCATTCCTGTCCTCAGAGTTCCTGAATCTTAGTGTTGTCATCTCTTCCCAAGGAGTCTTCCAGTCCTCATTTACCCGCAACAGTCGCTAGAGGATCTCGTGTGGTTTTCGTGAGTGGCGGCTCTGCCGCGTGCTGCGGCCTAGGCCGCTTTATTTTGTATTCTGTGTTGGTGCATTTGCGGAGGTTTACGCTCCCACACTCCTCTCCGGAACTCGCCGGTGCCAGGTAGAAGAGTGGACAAGTGGGTATTTTGGTTGTCCTTTTCCCTGGCGGTTTTCCGCACATACTCTAGTTTAAAGTTAGTTTTGAGCCCCTGGCTTTGTTGTTTAGTAGAGGGCCCCTTGTTATCACCCTGTCTCGGATTTCTCTTTGTCTCCCATTAAGACCTGAGGGGGCATCGGAGTTGGGCAGACGTAATCCGCCCTTCAAACGCGGCTGCCATGGGCCCAAGCAACCATAGTCTCGCAAGAGATTTCTGACAGCGCGGGCGAGACAACGGAGATAGGGCGCCAGGGGCTATTCCCGTTCCCACTCCCTTTCCAAGCATTACGTTCCAGTACTCAGGTCCTTGCTATAAGATATCCCCAGACCAGAGTATTGGAATCATAACAGGAGAGCAGCCCTGATATATAACAGAGGTGGAAGTTCTATAGGCAGCAGAGACGGAGACCAGCCAGCCAGTCTCCCAGTGCCCTGATCACTACACGCCGCCAGCACAGCATTACAGGAGGGTCCTATAGTGCTGCCCTGAGCTAACAGGTGTGTGTACCAGTGTGCTGCGCCCTGGTGTCTCTGAGAGGGGTGAGGTCACCGTGCCGCTTTAGTATATGGCTTTTCCTTAGTACTGTAAGTTACAGCCCTGCACTAGTAGTGGCAACTCTGCCCTATGTGAACCTGTGAGGTTATTTTCCTATTTACAGAATAACCGGGGAGAAGGCGGCCATATTGCGGCTCTCAAGAGAAGGCACTCTAGTACACCCCCTGCTGGCGGCCACTGCGCTGGCGCAACAAATTGAAATGCCCGATCTCTATAATGGGGCATATTTCTCTTAATTAAAAAAAACCTGTAACTTTCTGAAAAACCACAACCCCAAAAGGCACTTCACAGGGACATGCTCTATCTAATAAAACAAACCCCAAGTCATATATATATATATATATATATAATAAGATTTTACTCACCGGTAAATCCATTTCTCGTAGTCCGTAGTGGATGCTGGGACTCCGTAAGGACCATGGGGAATAGCGGCTCCGCAGGAGACTTGGCACAACTAAAGAGAGCTTTAGGACTACCTGGTGTGCACTGGCTCCTCCCCCTATGACCCTCCTCCAGACCTCAGTTAGGATACTGTGCCCGGAAGAGCTGACACTAAGGAAGGATTTTGAATCCCGGGTAAGACTCATACCAGCCACACCAATCACACCGTACAACTCGTGATATTATACCCAGTTAACAGTATGACAACAACGGAGCCTCTGCACAGATGGCTCTCAACAATAACCCTTTTGTTAACAATAACTATGTACAAGTACTTGGGATGGGCGCCCAGCATCCACTACGGACTACGAGAAATAGATTTACCGGTGAGTAAAATCTTATTTTCTCTGACGTCCTAAGTGGATGCTGGGACTCCGTAAGGACCATGGGGATTATATCAAAGCTCCCAAACGGGAGGGAGAGTGCGGATGACTCTGCAGCACCGAATGAGCGAACTCCAGGTCCTCCTCAGCCAGGGTGTCAAACTTGTAAAATCTTGCAAATGTGTTTGACCCCGACCAAGTAGCAGCTCGGCAAAGTTGTAAAGCAGAGACCCCTCGGGCAGCCGCCCAAGAAGAGCCCACCTTCCTCGTGGAATGGGCTTTTACTGATCTAGAATGCGGCAGTACCGCCGCAGAATGACAGTCCTGTACCACAAATCTGAATTACTCCTGGTGAGGAGAGTAAATGGGGACATGCAGGTAAGCATCCTTGATGTCCAGTGATACCATGTAATCCCCTTCCTCCAGGCTTGAGATAACCGCCCTGAGCGATTCCATCTTGAACTTGAACCGTTTTATATACGTGTTCAAAGATTTAAAATTTAAAATGGGTCTCACCGAACCGTCCGGTTTCGGTACCACAAACATTGTGGAATAGTAACCCCTTCCTTGTTGAAGGAGGGGTACCTTGACTATCACCTGCTGCAAATACAGCTTGTGAATTTGCCTCTATCACAGCCTCCCTGTCCAAGGGAGATGTTGGCAAGGCAGATTTTAGGAAACGGCGAGGGGGAGACGTCTCGAATTCCAGCTTGAATCCCTGAGACACTACTTGTAGAATCCAGGGATCCACCTGTGAGCAAGCCCACTGATTGCTGAAGCACTTGAGACGGGCCCCCACCGCACCTGGCTCCACCAGTGGAGCCCCAGCGTCATGCTGTGGACTTAGCGGAAGCGGGGGAGGACTTTTGTTCCTGGGAACTGGCTGTATGTATATATATATATATATATATGCACACACACTCATGTATATACATGTATACACAAATACACGTATGTACATGTTTATGTATGTATAATACACTGAGTACATTATATTTATGAATTAATTGCTTCCCGATTCTGCAGCAGCATCATCAGCACCATCAGTGTTACTCACAGTCACTTCACACTGACTGCTGCACAACACATCACTTAATTTCCGGGCCGCCCGCCACCTGGTGAAGAGACATGGGAGATGAAGGACCAGCAGTGCCACGTTGAGCGGAAGTATTGTGAATTAGTTACCCACACACTCCTTGTGACACCTGCTCCCCGTCTGCCCTCCCACCCGCCGCCTGCCATCCGGAACCCGCACTGACAAGTAAGTCTCAGCAGAATGTGTCTGCCGGCGGCTCCCAGTCCCCCCTAGAGGAACACTGCCAGTGGTGTGGCAGCCGCGGCACACTAGGACTGAGAGACCGCAGCGGGAGGAAAGCACGGGTGGGCGGGAGGAGAGCATAGGCGGACATCACCACGTCACATTGCAAGGTGACACCAGTCCCCCCAGTGAGGCCGCCGACGAATGCACTCAGCATAGTATTAGCAGCAGGCAGAGGGGGGGCGGGCGCAGTGGTGGTGGGAGGTACGGAAATGAGCTACAGGCTAGGCTCCACCGATCACACACTCAGCGATCACTGTGCCACAGCAAGCGTGGCGTGCAGCGGTGCTGGACATTAGGGAGTGCCTGTGCGCACCAGGCACCCCCTGTACGGACGCCTATGCGCTACCACCCCCCATATGCCACACTACATCACTATGCTATAGCCCTCCCATATGCTGCACTTCATAGTTACACTATACCCCCCATACAACATACTACATCACCACACTACACTACTCACAATAAAATTAAAACATCCCAGTTCCTCATTCTTAATGAGCTCACGTGAGTTCTCTCCCCAACGGAGCTCCAGACCAAGTAACAATGAAGACACCAGCAGCGTGTAGGGGGCAGGCCTGGTCCACTTGTCAGGAGAGAGCAGTCACTGGAGGGTAAGAAGGGGGCGGGGCCTAGTCCTACAGACGGGAGAGAGCACAGACAGGAGAGAGCAAGGTACAGGGGTAGAAGGGGATGGCTGATGTGAAGAAGGGGGCGGGGCCTATTCTTGCATCCTTTCAAAATTCGACTTTTTAAAATTCGACATTTGACAAATTCGACTTTTCTGCAATGGTACAAATGCGGCAATTCAACAAAAGTATATTCAATTGAAGTTTGTAAATTCGACAACAGTGCTTTTAAACAGTAAATTCGTCATTTTCAATCCGCCACACTTTGCAGGTGGAATCTAATAAAAAATAATATTTTTTTGGGGTAATAGCATATCTATTTATATTAGAAGGGATTAGGTACTTGGTTTGTCTTTTTTGGAGGCACAAGTATTATTTATATATTTTTTAAAAGATTATTATTATTTTTATTTTTTTTTAAATGGAATGTGAAAAACCCGGAAAAGAAAAATTGCGTGGGGTCCCCCCTCCAAAGCATAACCAGCCTCGGGCTCTTCGAGCCGGTCCTGGTTCTAAAAATCCGGGGGAAAAACGGACAGGGGATCCCCCGTATTTTTAAAACCAGCTCCGGGCTCTGCGCCTGGTGCTGGTGCAAAAAATACGGGGGACAAAAAGAGTAGGGTCCCCCATTATTTTTACACCAGCATCGGGCTCCACTAGCTGGACAGATAATGCCACAGCCGGGGGTCACTTTTATACAGTGCCCTGCGGCCGTGGCATTAAATATCCAACTAGTCACCCCTGGCCGGGGTACCCTGGGGGAGTGGGGACCCCTTCAATCAAGGGGTCCCCCCCCCAGCCACCCAAGGGCAAGGTGTGAAGCCCGAGGCTGTCCCCCCCATCCAAGGGCTGCGGATGGGAGGCTGATAGCCTTGAGAAAATTGAAAGAATATTGTTTTTTCCAGTAGTACTACAAGTCCCAGCAAGCCTCCCCCGCAATCTGGTACTTTGAGAACCACAAGTACCAGCATGCGGGAGAAAAACGGGCCCGCTGGTACCTGTAGTTCTACTGGGGAAAAAATACCCAAATAAAAACAGGACACAGACACCGTGAAAGTATAACTTTATTTCACACCTGCCGACACACACATACTTACCTATGTTGACACGAAGCAGTCGGTCCTCTTCTCCAAGTAGAATCCACGGGTACCTGAAAATAAAAGATAATTATACTCACCTGATCCAGGTTCCAGATTAAATCCACGTACTTGGCAAAACAACAAACCGAACACCCGGACCAGACGGACTGAAAGGGGTCCCATGTTTACACATGGGACCCCTTTCCACGAATGCAGACATCCGAATCTCGCGGGAATCCGACAGCGGGATGATGACTTTCGGGCGCGCTCGGGTTAGTCGAGCAAGGCGGGAAGGTTCGAACCTGCCTCGGACCCATGTAAAATGGGTGAAGTTCGGGGGGTCCGGATTCCGACGAACCGAACCCACTCATCACTAGTATGTACGTGTGTGTCAGGTGCCGTGCGCGTACGTACGTACGTACGTACGTACGTGTCAGGTGTCGTGCGTGTGTGTGTGTGTGTCAGGTGGCGCGTACCTACATGTGTGTATGTCAGGTGCTGTGCATGTGTGTACGTACACGCGTGTATGTGTCAGGTGCCGCGCGTGTACGTGTGTGTGTGTGTGTGTGTGTGTGTGCCAGGAGCCACGCGTGTACATGCGTGAGGGTGTCAGGAGCCGCGCATATACGTACATACGTGTAGGTTTCAGGTGCCGCGCGTATACATACGTGTGTGTGTCAGGAGCCGAGCGTGTACGTACATGTGTGTGTGTCAGGAGCAAAGCGCGTGTGTGTCAGGAGCCACACGTGTGCATACGTGTGTGTGTCAGGTGCCACACATGTACGTACGTACGTACGTGTGTGTGTGTGTGTCAGGTGCCGCGCGTGTACGTGTGTGTGTCAAGTGCCGCGTGTGTACGTACGTATGTGTGTGCCTGGAGCCGCGCGTGTACATACATGTGTGTGTGTGTGTCTCAGGTGCTGTACGTGTATGTGTGTGTCTCAGGTGCTGCACGTGTATATGTGTGTATTTCAGGTGCTGCATTTGTATGCGTCAGCTGCCACGTGGGTGTCAGGTGTTGAGCGTGTATGTGTTTGTGTCAGCTGTCGCATCTGTATGTGTGTGACTGTCAGGTGCTGCGCGTGTATGTGTGTGTCAGGTGCTGTTCATGTATGTGGGAGTGGCAGGTGCAGCATGTGTATATATGTGTGAGTGGCAGGTGCTGCGTGTGTATACGAGTGTGTGTGAGGTGCTGCGAGTGTATGTGTGTGTTAGGTGCTCTGAGTGTATATGATTGTGTGTCAGGTGCTGTGCGTGTGTGCGTTAAATGCCACATGTATATATGTGTGTCAGGTGCTGTGTGTGTGTGTGTGTGTGTCAGGTGCTGCATGTTTGTATGTGTGTGTGTGTCAGGTGCTGCATGTCTGTATGTGTGTGTGTGTGTGTGTGTCAGGCGCTGCATGTCTGTGTGTGTGTGTGTGTGTGTGTGTCAGGTGCTGCATGTCTGTATATGTGTGTGGGTGTGTCAGGTGATGCATGTCTGTGTGTGTGGGTGTGTCAGGTGATGCATGTGTGTGTGTGTGGGTGTGTCAGGTGCTGCATGTCTGTGTGTGTGTGTGTGTGTGTGTCTGTCAGGTGCAGCATGTGTGTGTCAGGTGCTGCATGTCTGCGTGTGTGTGTGTGTCAGGCGCTGTATGTCTGCGTGTGTGTGTCAGGTGCTGCATATCTGTGTCAGGTGCTGTGTGTGTGTGTGTGTGCGTGTGTGTCAGGTGCTGTGTGTCTGCGTGTGTGTCAGGTGCTGCGTGTCTGCGTGTGTGTCAGGCGCTGCGTGTCTGCGTGTGTGTCAGGCGCTGTGTGTCTGCGTGTGTGTCAGGCGCTGCGTGTCTGCGTGTGTGTCAGGCGCTGCGTGTCTGCGTGTGTGTCAGGCGCTGCGTGTGTGTCAGGCGCTGCGTGTGTGTCAGGCGCTGCGTGTCTGCGTGTGTGTCAGGCGCTGCGTGTGTGTCAGGCGCTGCGTGTATGCGTGTGTGTCAGGCGCTGCGTGTCTGCGTGTGTGTCAGGCGCTGCGTGTGTGTCAGGCTCTGCGTGTGTGTCAGGCGCTGCGTGTGTGTCAGGCGCTGCGTGTGTGTCAGGCGCTGCGTGTGTGTCAGGCGCTGCGTGTCTGCGTGTGTGTCAGGCGCTGCGTGTCTGCGTGTGTGTCAGGCGCTGCGTGTGTGTGTCAGGTGCTGCGTGTGTGTGTGTCAGATGCTGCGTGTCTGCGTGTGTGTCAGGTGCTGCGTGTGAGCATGTCAGGTGCTGCGTGTGTCAGGAGCATGTGAGTGTCAGGTGCGTGTGTGTGTCAGGCGCTGCGTGTGTCAGGCGCTGCCTGTGCGTGTGCGTGTGTGTCAGGCGCTGCCTGTGCGTCAGGCGCTGCGTGTCTGTGTGTGTCAGGCGCTGCGTGTCTGTGTGTGTCAGGCGCTGCGTGTGTGTCAGGCGCTGCCTGTGCGTGTGTGCCAGGCGCTACCTGTGCGTGTGTGCCAGGCGCTGCCTGTGCGTGTGTGCCAGGCGCCGCGTGTCTGTCAGGTGCCGCGTGTGCGTCAGGCGCCGCGTGTGCGTCAGGCGCCGCGTGTCTATGTGCGTCAGGCGCCGCGTGTCTATGTGCGTCAGGCGCCGCGTGTGAGTGTGTGCGTGTGTGTCAGGTCCGTGTGAGTGTCAGGTGCTGCGTCTGTGTGTGCGTGTGTCAGGTGCTGCGTGTGTGTCAGGTGCTGCGTGTGAGTGTGTGCGCGTGTGTCAGGTCCGTGTGAGTGTCAGGTGCTGTGTGTGTGTGTGTCAGGTGCTGTGTGTGTGCGTGTGTGTCAGGTGCTGTGTGTGTGTGTGTGTGTGTGTGTCAGGTGCTGTGTGTGTGCGTGTGTGTCAGGCGCTGCATATGCGTATGCGTGTCAGGCGTTGCATGTCTGTGTGTGTCAGGCGCTGCGTGTCTGGGGGGGGTGGCCGGACACACAGCAGAGAGGGGGGGGGGGTGGCTGGACACACAGCAGAGAGGGGAGGGTGACCGGACACACGGCAGGGAGGGGAGGGGGTAGGGGGTGGCCGAACACAGCAGGAAGAGGGGGGAGTTGCCGAACACACAGCAGGGGAGGGGATGGTGGCCAGACAAACAGCAGGGGAGGGGAGGGGGGGGGTAGGCCGGACACACAGCAGGTGAGGGGGGTGGGGGGTGGCTGGACACACAGCAGGGAGGGGGGGGTAGGCAGGACACACAGCAGGGGAGGGGAGGGTGGCCGGACAAACAGCAGGGAGGGGGGGGGGGTAGGCTGGACACACAGCAGGGGAGGGGGGGTGGCTGGACACACAGCAGGTGAGGGGGGGGCTGGACACACAGCAGGTGAGGGGGGGGGGCTGGAAACACAGCAGGTGAGGGGGGGGGCTGGACACACAGCAGGTGAGGGGGGGGGGCTGGACACACAGCAGGTGAGGGGGGGCTGGACACACAGCAGGTGAGGGGGGGGCTGGATACACAGCAGGTGAGGGGGGGGGCTGGACACACAGCAGGTGAGGGGGGGGCTGGACACGCAGCAGGTGAGGGGGGGCTGGACACGCAGCAGGTGAGGGGGGGGGGGCTGGACACGCAGCAGGTGAGGGGGGGGGCTGGACACGCAGCAGGGGAGGGGGGGGGTAGGCCGGACACACAGCAGGGGAGGGGAGGGTGGCCGGACACACAGCAGGGGAGGGGAGGGTGGCCGGACACACAGCAGGGGAGGGGAGGGTGGCCGGACAAACAGCAGGGAGGGGGGGGGTAGGCCGGACAAACAGCAGGGAGGGGGGGGGGGGTAGGCCGGACACACAGCAGGGGAGGAGGGGGGGGCTGGACACACAGCAGGTGAGGGGGGGGCTGGACACACAGCAGGTGAGGGGGGGGTAGGCCGGACACACAGCAGGGAGGGGGGGGGGTGGGCCGCCGGACACACAGCAGGGGAGGGGAGGGTGGCCGGACAAACAGCAGGGGAGGGGGGGGGTAGGCCGGACACACAGCAGGTGAGGGGGGGGGTGGCTGGACACACAGCAGGTGAGGGGGGGGTCTGGACACACAGCAGGGAGGGGGGGGGTAGGCCGGACAAACAGCAGGGAGGGGGGGGGTAGGCCGGACACACAGCAGGGAGGGGGGGGGGGCTGGACACACAGCAGGGGGGGGGTAGGCCGGACACACAGCAGGTGAGGGGGGTGGTGGCTGGACACACAGCAGGGAGGGGGGGGGGTAGGCCGGACACACAGCAGGTGAGGGGGGGGGGCTGGACACACAGCAGGTGAGGGGGGGGGGCTGGACACACAGCAGGTGAGGGGGGGGTAGGCCGGACACACAGCAGGTGAGGGGGGGGGTGGCTGGACACACAGCAGGGAGGGAAGGGGGTAGGGGGGTGGCCTTATTATAATAACCGTGTGGGGGAGGAGTCTGCGGCGGTGGGTGAATGAGATGTGGGGGCAGGCTGCTAAGGGTGCAGGGGAGGAGGGGAAGGGAGCCGGATGGATCTGAATGTGAGCCGCACGTAAGGGACCATACTGATCCTCCCCACCTCAGCCCGCTGGTGCTGCTGCTGCTGCCTGACTTCTTCCGTGCAGCACAGCTGTCTTCTCCGGCTGCCGCTCCCGCACCCGCTTCAGGTGTGGGGGTACCACACCGCTCAGTAGGCAAGCGCTGTCAGTCAGGAGTCAGCGCTGCACCGGATGTCTCTTCTGGATGTCCTCTGACTTTCTCCTGCGGCGCAACTCCAGCTATTCCTCCCGCTGCGGCTCCCACTTCGGGTAAGGGGACCATATTGCTCAGTAGTGAGCACTTTCGGTAAGCCTGCGGCTGCTATGCCGCTACCCCTCTCCTCCAGAGTCCTAATGGGTCGCTGCAGTCTGTAAGGGACCGCAGGTGCACACACCCAGGAACCGCTGGCTCTCCTCCCGCCGCCAGCAGCTACTTTTATAACCTCAGCCTGCACGAGACCCCTTCCCTCACTCACTCTCGCTCTCCTGGCGGCCACTGCGCAGCCGCAACAAATTGAAAAGCCCTATCTCTATAATGGGGCATATTTCTCTTAATTAAAAAAAACCCTATAACTTTCTGAAAAACCACAACCCCAAAAGGCACTACACTGGGGCATACTCTATCTAGTAAAACAAACCCCAAGTCTTAATTCGTCCTCTATCCGGAGTTATGCCTTCCCAAAAAATATCTAATTCACTCTATAGGAAAACGGTGTCAAAAAGCCACAAAGGAAGTCACAGAAAAAAACTGACAGTTGGAACTTTACGTTACTCCCAATTCCTCATTTTTTATTATTTTGCCCTGAAATTTGGCATGCAGCACCGGGTGACGATTCTACACGCCCATGCCAAATTTCAGCTCAGTACGTCCAATCAGTTTTGAGGTGTAGCCCCTCAAACACCATGCCCCCATCTCAGAAGTTCCCTATGGGAGAATTCCGTTTGTTCGATTCAGCCTTAATATAAGGGCACGACCGTGCCCTTATAATATCTATCTATCTATCTATCTATCTATCTATCGTATGTGTGTGTATATATACATCTATACATACATGCGCTAACACCTGGACATACACTGATGTACCCACACCTAATATCCATACATACACGCCCTGACACCTGGACATACACCAACATTCCCACACCTGCATCTATACATACACATGCTGACACCTGGACATACACCAACATACAAGCACCTGCATCTATATATACACGCGCTGACAAATGGACATACACCGACGTACCCACACTTGCATCTATACATACATGCACTGACATCTGGACATACAAGCACCTGCATCTATACATACACGCGCTGACACCTGAACCTACACTGACCTTCCCACACCTGCATCTATACATACACATTCTGACACCTGGACATACACAGACGTACCCACACCTGCATCTATACATACACGCGTTGACACCTGGACGTACACTGACGTACACACACCTACATCTATATATGCATGGATGCAAATGTGGGTACGTCTGTATACGTCCAGGTGTTAGCATGTGTATGTATAGATGTTAGGTGTGGGTACATCAGTGTATGTCCAGGTGTCAGCACATGTATGTATAGATTCACATGTGGGTAAGCCGGTGTACGTCCACGTGTCAGCATGTGTAGGTATAGATGCAGGTGTGGGTACGTTGGTGTACGTTTAGGGGTCAGCGTGTTAATGTATAGATGTTGGTGTGTGTATGTCAGTGTACGTACAGATATAGGTGTGTGTGTATGTATGTATGTATGTATGTATGTATGTATGTATATATGTATGTATATGTATAGAGGAAGGTGTGATACATACATATAACACATACATGATAGATACATACATATATCACACACACGATAGATAGATAGATAGATAGATAGATAGATAGATAGATAAAACACATACATACAAGATAGATACATACATACATACATGATAGATACATATATATACACACACATACGATAGATAGATATGTAGCCCTGTAAACATAAATAAATACTAAGGAGGAGATACATGATGATCTCTGTTGTATGAGGCTTATATTAAATATATATAGTATATATAATATTTATCTAATGCCTGTGTACATATATCAACTATATAATATGTAAATACTGCCTTTGTAAATATATGAAATATATTCCCAATGTTGATGTAACCATTGTGCTGTATATATAAATATTTGGGGGTTTGTGGGGGTGAACGGGGACAGGGAACATTAAGGGTGTTAATAGGTACTGTGGTACCGTGACACGAGCAGGATTAGAGAGAAGCTGCCAGAAGGTCTCGTGCTGACTGATGCCCGGATTGGGAGAGCCGTTGAGAGAAGCTCGAGACGGAGCTGAGGAGAGCGGCACGAGTTGTTCTGAGGAGAGAGCCCCGGTGACGGAGCTGAGGTGAGCCCGACAAGACGCTGCTGAGAAGAGAGGCAGGGGACGGGGCTGATGCAAAGAGTCGGGAGACGGAGATAAGGAGCACATCTCTATAGGGTGCTGCGGAGAGCTGCCTGAGCTATAGCGATAATAAGCTGGCCATACGGAGACGAGCAGACTGAAAGAGGACACCCGGGAGAGGAGTGTGAGGGAGGTGCCAAGTATACCCGGAGTTGATGACCGGGGGTACATACCCTGTTGGTAAGCGCTCAAAATACCTACTTAAGGGCTCCTGGAGATAGCGATGCTGGCTGTGAGGTGACGAGGAAAAAAAAATGGATATTCTGTCTAACTGCCGGAAAGGAAGTCCTGGTGTCAAGAATAGTAAAGTCAGTCAGAGAGGAGGGGGGCTGGAAGCTGGAGAAGCTGATCACAAGTTAAGCTGTCTCCCTCTAGGGGTAGCATACTCCCTCTACAGCAGACTGATGTAATTGGGGGAGATACTTATATAACATATGCCATCCTGATCCCTCCAACAATGAGAGGAGAGAGGGGAATTATTCACAGGAGACAGCTGAAATTTCAGTAATATACTACAGCCCCCAAAGACGCTAGGTATCATTTTGGTAACCTCCTTGGGTGCCACGAACCCTCCCAATACGAGATTTAAAATTGGGACTATTTTAAATAACTCTTGATACTCAGTCAATAACTTGAAGCAATACTGACAAAACATTACCTTAATTGAACTCTGCATTGCTCCTAACTCACCGTATTATCGTGCCCTCTCGGGGATTGATACGCTTTGTGCACTGATTGTACTGTGGAAGTATATAGGACAGTTGGTAATGGACATAAATGCCATCGTCCCATTGAGAGAATTAGTTCAGTGGGGAATTATTCACCCAAAAGTGCGCTGGTTTTGAGTCATAAATAGACTTAAAGTAAAGTAAATGTTAAAAGTTTACCCCAAGCGAATAATGAAGATGGTATTAGTCACACTTTGAAAGGGCACCCGGAGACTATAAATTGGTATATCACAAGTGGAAATTCTAGGATATATCCTCATCCTGCCCACCATAGACCAGCCAGAAGCCTCGATCCTGGGAATTGTTTCACTGGTCTCTTCAGGAGGATTTCTGACCAGTTCCCCCTCTAGATTGACCTTATTGAGAACTTTAATAAATATGACTCTATCCGTCCTTCCTATTCCATAAGAGGATTACTGCCAGAGTATCTAAGGTAAATTGGGCCCCAACTGTGCACCAACGATAAAAAACGGGTATACCCACACACATACAACTGATAATGCATTGTGAATTATAAAGTTATAGTAGCTAGATTGATAATCTAATGGATACACTTAGTTAGAATAACTTGTTATATGGTATATCAGGTAACCTGTTATGTACCCAAATATCTGTTATGAAATTATATCTTTCTTCTGCAGAGAAAAAATGTTAGTTGTTGATATAATTTGAACTTACAGTTAAAAAGTGCTTACTCTGAAAACACGAGAACATGAGAAGGTAATAACATCATATTAATAAATACTTACCGTTGAAGTGGACCATTTGTAACAGTCATCTGAATATCCCAACTCTGAAAAAATAGAAACAAAGACAACAAAGGTAACTTAAACATATTGACCAACCCACAAGTGACACAGTAAATATACCACTATTTGCAATAGCTTTCCCAAGCAAGCCTGGGTTGGAACAATAACTGCTTGGGTGGAGGCACTCTGTCATAGCTCTTGAGTACCCCTTGAGGTGAAATAAGGGTTACATTTGGAGGCACTGCTGAGATCCCGACCAACGAGAACACCTTTAGGAGATACCGGTTCCTTTTGGATCATGGAGGAGGTTACGGTGACTGATATCTATAGATGGTGTATGGAGAAGGGAGTGGAACCTCTCTGCAGTTTTGCTATTATAGGACTATTTTCCTCTGTCAATGATGACTCAGTACTACGGGCAGTGGGAAACCTTTATGGCATCAGTCAGCCATGCATAGTGGATCGGTGGAAAGGACAATCTGGTGATACCTATGCTCTTCTTATTAGTAACCGGAACCCATTGGACAAGACGTTAATCCCCTTCAGGGTAGTGTTGGAGGGGGTTGTTGGGGGAAAAGTACAATTATTGTGGCCAGAAGGGGAGGAGATGGTAGCCGCAGAGGCCATCTCGAGAGGTGATGTTGGTACTGGACCTCTGTTGGTAGGTGATTGTCCCCCTATGGCTAACGCAGAAGATTCATCAATGACTAAGGAGGAAGTCACAGGAAAAGGAGTGGAAGCGGTGGTAGATAAGATGGTTAGCCAATTGGAGCGTTGGCATTATGAGGGAGGATACCGTAGACTACGAATATTTTCGGGAATTACCCCAGTACCTACCGGAGAGGAAAATTATGACACCTGGCGAGAAGCTGCTATTCAACATTCGGAGGAATGGCACTGCCCCGAACACATAAAAAAACAGCGAATAGTAGAGAGCTTAAGAGGGCCCGCTATGAGGGTAATACAAGCTACTAGGAGGAGTAAAGCCACTGCTACTTTGATGGATTACATTGAAGCTCTGGATTTCTCATATGGAACCCTTGAGGATGTTGGAGATTTATTAGCCCGACTCAATAGGACATATCAGGAGTCGGGGGAGACGTTGACTCATTATATTTATCGGGTGGATCGTCTGATTTACCAGATTGTAGACAAAGGAGGTATTGATAAGGGGGTAGTAGATGAGCGCCGTATGACACAGGTGCTAAAAGGGGCGTTAACCACCCATCCTGTTGCCCAAAGATTACGTTGTACCAGGGCTCTTGGACATCCGCCTACTTTGACCGAATTGGTCAAAGAAGTTAAGTTAGAAGAAATTCAAATAGATAATAGAGAAAAGAATATTAAAAGAGTGAAAGTGGTATTACCTACTCCATCCCCTCCTACGATGGATGAGAGGCTGTTGAAACTGCTCGAAGAACAAAATAAAAAAATTGATCAACTGATTGCTCTGCAATCAACCCCACAGCCTACTCAAGGTTGGCCCGTCAGTAGAGGGAGGGGAGTGACCTCGGGAAGTAGGAGTCGGAACCCCATCATATGTTACAGCTGTGGGCAACCAGGGCATAGATCTTTCGAATGCCCAGGTATGGGAGCAGGCCATAGAGGAAATGCAACTCAGTCCACACTTCAATTAGACAATCAACGGGAAAACTTCAGTGGGAGTGCTGTGACCCCCTCACAGGCTCCCCAATTATAAACGTTCGAGCAATGGGGAGTGCACAGTGGGCGGACTATATCCCAGAGAATCTTATGGGTCCTGCCCCCCTTGTGAAAGCTATGATTAACGGCCACGGTTGTATGATATTAATGGACAGCGGGTCTCAAGTGTCAATCGTTTTCGAATCCTGGTACCGTGAACACTTGGCTGACGTCCCTATTCACCCCCTCAGTGGTCTCACCGTATGGGGATTAAGCGAACAAAAATACCCTTATTTAGGGTATATTATTACCCAAATTTCATTCGAACCCGGACTGATCGCCCATAATGAAACCGTACCGTTGATAGCATTAGTATGCCCCGATTCCCCAGGGGATAATGGGCAGTTACCAGCAATTGTGGGCACTAATACCCATATGTATAAAAATCTTATCCGATGGTGTGAGAAACAGGAGAAGGATACTAGGCGGCATGCGATTGAACAACCACGAGATGGGGAGTATGGGTGTCACCGGATAGAAAGTCATCTGATGAACAGTAATGGAAGTTTGGCCCTTGGGATTGATGAACATAAGACTTTCGATATAGCTTCGTGTTTTCAGGGGAGTGATATTACAAGTGAGAACAAAACCATACTAATAGAACAGCTTCAGTTGAGGGAAGCTGTCTTTTCTCACAGTGATTGGGACCTAGGGACGGCTACTGGAGTGGAGCACCATATTACGCTGAATGATGACACCCCTTTCAGGGAAAGGTCTCGGCGGATAGCCCCGGCAGACTTTGAAGACTTAAGGGCACATCTGCGTAGTCTACTAGAAAATCAAGTAATAGCCGATTCAGAGAGCCAGTATGCTTCCCCCATTGTGGTAGCCCGTAAGAAAAGCGGGGAGATCCGGTTATGTATAGACTACCGCACTTTAAATAGTAGGACAGTACCGGACCAATACACCGTACCAAAGGTGGATGAAGCCTTAAATTGCTTACAAGGGAGTAACTGGTTCTCGGTATTAGATTTACGTTGCGGATACTACCAGATACCGATGAGCAGAGCAGACCGTGCTAAAACCGCATTCATATGCCCCATCGGCTTCTTCGAATTTCTAAAAATGCCGCAAGGAATTAGAGGAGCTCCTGCCACTTTTCAGAGGACTATGGAAAAGACGGTAGGGGACATGTGCTACCGTGAAGTACTGGTATATCTCGACGATATTATTGTCTTTGGAAAAGATCTAGAAGAGCACAATGAACGACTGATAAAGGTGCTAGATCGACTTCAGGCCCGAGGATTAAAGCTGTCCATTGAAAAATGTAAATTCTGCCGGGCATCAGTTAAATACTTAGGGCATATTGTGAGTAGAGACGGGATAGCTACCGATCCTGACAAGGTAGGAACCGTTAAGAAATGGCCCCGACCAGATAACCTCAAGGATTTGAGATCCTTCCTGGGGTTCTGTGGCTACTATAGGAAGTTTGTACCCCAATACTCTAGAGTAGCACAACCCTTAACGGAACTAACCCGGGGTTATCCTCCTGTCAATAAACAGGGTAGGATTAACATGGTTGACAGTAATAAACCTTCTTATTTTAAACCTAGGGAGCCTTTTGGGACCAGATGGACAACCCAGTGCGATGAGGCATTTAACAAATTGAAAGACAGCCTAACAATGTCTCCTGTATTGGCCTATGCTAAACCCGACCTCCCATATGAAGTACATGTAGATGCCTCTTTTGAAGGACTGGGGGGAGTATTGTACCAGTTACAAGAACAGCAATTGCGACCCATTTCCTATGTAAGCCGGGGACTGTCGCGAAGTGAGAAAAACTACGCGGTCCATAAGTTGGAGTTTCTGGCGCTAAAATGGGCAGTGAGTGAGAAGTTCCACGATTATTTGTATGGGGTCCCGTTCACTGTACAGACGGACAATAACCCCCTCACATACATCCAGACTTCGGCTAAACTGGACGCCACTGGTCATAGGTGGTTAGCGGCCCTTACCAATTATGAATTCGTTATTAAATATCGTCCCGGAAGTAGCAATCAAGATGCAGATGCATTGTCCAGAATGCCGCATGGTAAGGGCAGTACTATAGAAGAACAAGATGAATGGGTCGAAGTGCCTGCTGCCGCTGTCAACAGGGTATGTCAACAGATAAGCAACAATAGGTATGTGGATTCGGCAGCTATAGCTGTATTAGGTGCTTCAGATTCAGCCATACCCCCCGTCTACTGTAGAGTAAGTCGCTCTGAATTAGCGGGGATGGACATCATCACCCGAGAACAATTGGCTCATGCCCAGCGGGAGGACATCGATATAGCCTATATCCTGAGGAGGATAGAAGATCCTACCCTATTGGTAAACCGATCCCAGATGTCAAGGGAATCCCAAGTACTATGGCGACAACGACGGAAATTCAGCCTAAAAAACGGAATACTATATCGGAGGGTTCGGAGAAGCAATGGACTATGCAAACTCCAGATCATCCTGCCTAAAAGATATAAGCAAATGGTGTTGGAAGCATTGCATGATAAGCATGGGCACCTCGGATATGACAAAACCCAAGGATTAATAGCAGATCGGTTCTTCTGGCCTTATATGAATCGTGATATCGACCACTTCTGCCGAACGTGCGGGAATTGCATTCTCAGGAAGACACTACCCATAACTCATCTTCCGTTAGTGAACATCCAGAGCTCGGGACCGTTGGAATTGATATGCATCGATTTCTTGAAGTTGGAAGGTCCTGGGGGAAAAGACAGCCATATACTTGTGGTAACCGACCATTTCACCCGCTACGCTCAAGCGTATATAACAGCTAATCAAACTGCATCTACTGTTGCCCGAACATTGTGGGACAAATTCTTTGTGCACTATGGGCTCCCGGTGAGAATACATTCAGATCAGGGACGGGAATTTGAGAGTCGACTCATTGAAGAATTGTGTCAATGTTGTGGGATACAAAAGTCGAGGACCACTCCGTACCATCCCCAAGGGGGATCCTCAGCCTGAACGCTTCAATCGGACTCTATTGAATATGCTTGGAACATTGAACCCTAAACGGAAAGATCACTGGCATCCCCATGTATCACCTTTGGTGCATGCATACAATTGCACCAGGAACGAAGCTACTGGATTTACGCCCTATTATCTTATGTTTGGGCGAGAAGCCAGGCTACCGATCGATGTATGTTTAGGTACTCAGGTAAACACCAACGGGGCGTCGTCACACACTCAGTACGTTAAGCAACTCCGAAAGCAGTTGAAGGAGGCCTATCAGCTAGCCCAAGCCTCAGCTCACAAGTTAGAAAATAAAAACAATGATCTAGGTGGTCCACCGGTAAAGGAGCAGCGTTTAGAGGCCGGAGACCGAGTGCTGCTACGATCACTGGGATCCTCCAAGAAACAGAAATTGAATAATCGATGGAGGTCAGAGACCTATATTGTAATCAAGCAGCTCCCTAATATCCCAGCATATCAGATAAGGCGGGCAGACGGGCAGGGTCCCATAGTAACCTATCACCGACAACACTTGCTCCCTATTGCACAAGACATCCGCTGGGAGACGATGGAAAGTGAGGAACGAATGAAGGAAAAAGAATGCAAGTTTATGGCTTGCCCCCCAAGTGATAATATAAACAGGGATGAGGATGATGATGAAGAGTGGAACGAATACGTCCCTGGCTATTGTTACAAGGATGGGGATAATTGGGAAAGGGAGCAAGTTCTGAGTAAGGACTCTCCGGAGCGTAAACATTTGGAAATTGAATTATCAGGCCCCTCCAGCGAGTGGGAAACAGATGAAAAAGGTAGATCAGAAGGGGGAGACTGGAGGTCGGAGGAGGAGATGGAAGGTATAGAGAATGTTGAGGAGAATGATGATGTTATGATGGAGCGAGCAGTAAGGTCTCCTCGACCAAAAAGGATTCGGAAACCCCCTAGGATACTCACCTATGATCAGTTAGGAACCCCAACTGAAATTCCCTTGGTATTGCACCCCCATATGGTGATGTCATGGCCATATTTTGGAGGGAATATAATCAGTAATATCTAGTAGGAACATTGGAATGTATATGTATGTGGTGAAATACAATTAACTTTAAAAAAGCGTAAATGTACTCACCAGGGGGAGAGTGTAGCCCTGTAAACATAAATAAATACTAAGGAGGAGATACATGATGATCTCTGTTGTATGAGGCTTATATTAAATATATATAGTATATATAATATTTATCTAATGCCTGTGTACATATATCAACTATATAATATGTAAATACTGCCTTTGTAAATATATGAAATATATTCCCAATGTTGATGTAACCATTGTGCTGTATATATAAATATTTGGGGGTTTGTGGGGGTGAACGGGGACAGGGAACATTAAGGGTGTTAATAGGTACTGTGGTACCGTGACACGAGCAGGATTAGAGAGAAGCTGCCAGAAGGTCTCGTGCTGACTGATGCCCGGATTGGGAGAGCCGTTGAGAGAAGCTCGAGACGGAGCTGAGGAGAGCGGCACGAGTTGTTCTGAGGAGAGAGCCCCGGTGACGGAGCTGAGGTGAGCCCGACAAGACGCTGCTGAGAAGAGAGGCAGGGGACGGGGCTGATGCAAAGAGTCGGGAGACGGAGATAAGGAGCACATCTCTATAGGGTGCTGCGGAGAGCTGCCTGAGCTATAGCGATAATAAGCTGGCCATACGGAGACGAGCAGACTGAAAGAGGACACCCGGGAGAGGAGTGTGAGGGAGGTGCCAAGTATACCCGGAGTTGATGACCGGGGGTACATACCCTGTTGGTAAGCGCTCAAAATACCTACTTAAGGGCTCCTGGAGATAGCGATGCTGGCTGTGAGGTGACGAGGAAAAAAAAATGGATATTCTGTCTAACTGCCGGAAAGGAAGTCCTGGTGTCAAGAATAGTAAAGTCAGTCAGAGAGGAGGGGGGCTGGAAGCTGGAGAAGCTGATCACAAGTTAAGCTGTCTCCCTCTAGGGGTAGCATACTCCCTCTACAGCAGACTGATGTAATTGGGGGAGATACTTATATAACATATGCCATCCTGATCCCTCCAACAATGAGAGGAGAGAGGGGAATTATTCACAGGAGACAGCTGAAATTTCAGTAATATACTACAGCCCCCAAAGACGCTAGGTATCATTTTGGTAACCTCCTTGGGTGCCACGAACCCTCCCAATACGAGATTTAAAATTGGGACTATTTTAAATAACTCTTGATACTCAGTCAATAACTTGAAGCAATACTGACAAAACATTACCTTAATTGAACTCTGCATTGCTCCTAACTCACCGTATTATCGTGCCCTCTCGGGGATTGATACGCTTTGTGCACTGATTGTACTGTGGAAGTATATAGGACAGTTGGTAATGGACATAAATGCCATCGTCCCATTGAGAGAATTAGTTCAGTGGGGAATTATTCACCCAAAAGTGCGCTGGTTTTGAGTCATAAATAGACTTAAAGTAAAGTAAATGTTAAAAGTTTACCCCAAGCGAATAATGAAGATGGTATTAGTCACACTTTGAAAGGGCACCCGGAGACTATAAATTGGTATATCACAAGTGGAAATTCTAGGATATATCCTCATCCTGCCCACCATAGACCAGCCAGAAGCCTCGATCCTGGGAATTGTTTCACTGGTCTCTTCAGGAGGATTTCTGACCAGTTCCCCCTCTAGATTGACCTTATTGAGAACTTTAATAAATATGACTCTATCCGTCCTTCCTATTCCATAAGAGGATTACTGCCAGAGTATCTAAGGTAAATTGGGCCCCAACTGTGCACCAACGATAAAAAACGGGTATACCCACACACATACAACTGATAATGCATTGTGAATTATAAAGTTATAGTAGCTAGATTGATAATCTAATGGATACACTTAGTTAGAATAACTTGTTATATGGTATATCAGGTAACCTGTTATGTACCCAAATATCTGTTATGAAATTATATCTTTCTTCTGCAGAGAAAAAATGTTAGTTGTTGATATAATTTGAACTTACAGTTAAAAAGTGCTTACTCTGAAAACACGAGAACATGAGAAGGTAATAACATCATATTAATAAATACTTACCGTTGAAGTGGACCATTTGTAGCAGTCATCTGAATATCCCAACTCTGAAAAAATAGAAACAAAGACAACAAAGGTAACTTAAACATATTGACCAACCCACAAGTGACACAGTAAATATACCACTATTTGCAATAGCTTTCCCAAGCAAGCCTGGGTTGGAACAATAACTGCTTGGGTGGAGGCACTCTGTCATAGCTCTTGAGTACCCCTTGAGGTGAAATAAGGGTTACAGATAGATAGATAGATAGATAGATAGATACATACATATATATATATCACAAACATATATGATTCATACATATATCACACACACATACATGATACATACATGAGAAAGACCTGGGATGGTGATGAGGCCAGGGCCCCCTGCTGATGTTGCGTTGAGGAAGGCAGTGTTCCAGGGCGGATGCCAGTCGGGGAGAGCGCCGCGCAGCCCGGGAAAAATACTGCTGAGGAGCTACATCTGGAAGAGCCCCTGGGAGGGAGAGTGCCACATGCCCCATCCTGCGCGGCAGACTCTGCAGGCCTGCACATGGGAAGGGAGGTCTCTGGCCACACGTACTCACCCTTCTGCTGAAGCCCCGCTGCTGTCCCCATCAGCGCTCTCCAGCGGGGAGTGGGGCCAGGATGAACCTCAACCTGTGAGAACTATCTTCATGATCAAGAGATCTCATATGCAAGATAAGTATGTGTTGGGATAGGGCTGGGGAGGGTGGCTGCTCGGGCACACCCCCGTCAAGTTAAGGAGATTTAACTGAGGAAGCACAAGGGATCTCTCGTCTGGGGACAACAACTGCAGGGAGACCACATCTTTTCAGATGAACATGGGAGGGCGGAAGGCTGCCTAATACTGAAGCACCCTCAGACATTAAACCATATGCAACAACTATTGCAAGCATTCCTGGGGGAAGGTCTGCAGCAGACGGATTTGCATACGGTGATGTCATCCAAGCAGTGGGCCAAAGTTGGCTGGAACCCTCATCTGTATATGAAAAGAGAAAAGGGGCATGCAGGGCATGGCGGCCTTTTGCGGTGCTTGGATAAACCCAAGTTTGCATTAAACACCCCCACCCTCCTTCGGTGTGGGGCTCATGTTGGCCATGCCCAAGCCCCTGAAGCATTCAAGCTGATTTCTTGCAGCAGCTGGGCACTGTAACAGCTTCAGAGCTGCTCTACAAGACAAGTAAAAGGGTGTGGGCCCTGCAGCACCACCTGTAGTTTGCATACACACATATATAGGACAGCATCTCTTATATGCCCCAGGGTCAATAAAATAGTATCCTTGTCTAGGCTATCCATCCCCTCAGATAAGGTATTTGTCCATGCCGCTACAGCACTACACACCCAGGCCGACGCAATTGCCGGTCTGAGTAAGGTACCTGAATGTGTATAAATGGACTTCAGGGTAATCTCCTGTTTGCGGTCAGCACACTCTTTGAGGGTAGCCGTATCCTGGGACGGGAGGGCTACCTTCTTGGATAAGCGTGTTAATGCTTTGTCCACCCTAGGGGAGGATTCCCATCGTAACCTATCCGTTGATGGGAAAGGATACGCCATAAGAATCCTTTTGGAAATCTGCAGTCTTTTATCTGGAGATTCCCAAGCTTTTTCACATAACTCGTTCAGCTCGTGTGAGGGGGGAAAGGTTACCTCAGGCTTCTTTCCCTTGTACATATGTACCCTCTTGTCAGCGACAGGGGGTTCCTCTGTGATGTGCAAAACATCTTTTATTGCCATAATCATAAATCGAATGGATTTTGCCAATTTTGGCTGTAACTTTGCATCATCGTAATCGACACTGGAGTCAGAATCCGTGTCGGTATCTGTGTCAACAATCTGGGATAGTGGGCGCTTATGAGACCCTGACAGTCCCTGCAACATAGGATCAGGCATGGGTTGAAACCCTGACTGTCCCAAAGCTTCTGCCTTGTCTAATCTTTTGTGCAATGAGTTTACACTAGCATTTAAAACATTCCACATATCCATCCAATCAGCTGTCGGCGGAGACACCACATTCATTTGCTCCCGCTCCTCTCTAATATAGCCTTCTTCCTCAGACATGTCGACACACGTGTACCGACACACTTCACACACAGGGAATGCTTTTTCTGAAGACAGTTTCCCCACAAGGCCCTTTGGAGAGACAGAGAGAGAGTATGCCAGCACACCCCCCAGCGCTATATAACCCAGGAATAAAACAGTAACTTAATGTTTGCCCAGTAGTGCTGCTGTATGTAATTTGCGAATTTTGTGCCCCCCCCCCCCCCCTCTTTTCAACCCTCTTGTCTAACGTGGTATAAGCAGGGTAGAGTCCGGGGAGCTTCCTCTCAGCGGTGCTGTGGAGAAAAAATGGCGCTGGTGAGTGCTGAGGGAGAAGCCCCGCCCCCTCGGAGGCGGGCTTCTGTCCCGCTTAAACTGTAAAATTGGTGGGGGCTTATACATATATAAAGTGCCCAGCTGTATATATGTTATATTTTTGCGAAAGAGGTTTATATTGCTGCCCAGGGCGCCCCCCCTGCGCCCTGCACCCTTACAGTGACCGGAGTATGTGAGGTGTATGGGAGCAAAGGCGCACAGCTGCAGTGCTGTGCGTTACCTCAGTGAAGATCATGAAGTCTTCTGCCGCCTCTGAAGTCTTCTTTTCTTCTCATACTCACCCGGCTTCTATCTTCCGGCTCTGCGAGGGGGACGGCGGCGCGGCTCTGGGACGGACGGCGAGGGTGAGATCCTGCGTACCAATCCCACTGGAGCTAATGGTGTCCAGTAGCCTAAGAAGCAGGACCTTGCAACTCAGAGAGTAGGGCTGCTTCTCTCCCCTCAGTCCCTCGATGAGGGAGTCTGTTGCCAGCAGTGCTCCCTGAAAATTAAAAACCTAACAAAATACTTTCTGTCAGAAAGCTCAGGAGAGCTCCTGAAAAGCACCCAGTCTCCACTGGGTACAGTATCAAACTGAGGTCTGGAGGAGGGGCATAGAGGGAGGAGCCAGTGCACACCCAGAACTAAAGTCTTTCTTAAAGTGCCCATGTCTCCTGCGGAGCCCGTCTATGCCCATGGTCCTTACGGAGTCCCCAGCATCCTCTAGGACGTTAGAGAAAATAGGATTTTAATACCTACCGGTAAATCCTTTTCTCTTAGTCCGTAGAGGATGCTGGGCACCCGTCCCAGTGCGTACTGTGTCTGCAGTTATTAAATGGCCCTTAACTCCATAACATTTATGTGGAGATGAAAACATCCAAGGAAGACTTGACCATCTTCCTTGGATGTTTTCCCCCTGTGTGACTGCTCTCCAGCCTCAGAGGGTTGCATCCGTGGTCCCTAGGATCCCGTCCTGGATCCCGAACCATCGCCCCTCTAGGTGGTGAGAACTGTGCAGCCACCAATGGAGTGAGATTCTGGTCTTGGAAGACAGGATTATCCTCCGGTGCATGTGTAGGTGGGATCCGGACCACTTGTCCAACAGGTCCCACTGGAACACTCTGGCATGGAACCTGCCAAACTGAATGGCCTCGTAGGCCGCAACCATCTTCCCCAGCAACTGAATGCATTGATGGATTAACACTCTTGCTGGTTTCAGAAATTGTTTGACCAGACTCTGGATCTCCAGAGCCTTTCCACTAGAAGAAAACCTCTTCTGTGTCCAGTATCACTCCCAAAAACAACATCCGCGTCATTGGGACCAACTGCGATTTTGGCAAGTTTAGGAGCCAACCATGTTGTTGAAGAACTGTCAGGGAGAGTAGATGTTTTGCACCAACTGGTCCCTGGATCTCGCCTTTATCAGGAGATCATCCAAGTACGGGATAATTGTGACTCCTTGCTTGCGAAGGAGAACCATCATTTCCGCCATCACCCTGGTGAAAATCCTCGGAGCCGTGGACAGACCAAACGGCAACGTCTGAAATTGGTAATGACAATCCTGAATTGCAAACCTCAGGTAGCTTGATGCAGTGGCTAAATGGGAACATATAAGTAGGCATCCTTTATGTCTACCAAAACCATGAAATCTCCTTTATCCCCCGGACTGGAGATCACTACCCTGAGAGATTCCATCTTGAAATTGAATTTCTTTAGGTAGAAATTAAGGGATTTCAGATTTAAGATTGGTCTGACTGAGCCGTCTGGCTTCGGGACCACGAAGAGGCTTGAATAAAAACCTTCTCCCTGCTGACTAAGGCTGATTTGAACAATCGGTGAGGGGGAACGTCTTGAAACCGCAGTTTGTACCCTTGGGACACTATTTGTAAAGCCCACGAGTCCAGGTCCGAATGAATCCAGAACTGACTGAAGATTTTTAGACGTGCCCCCCACTGGTGCGGGCTCCTGCAAGAGAGCCCCAGCGTCATGCAGTGGATTTGGCAAAAGCAGAGGACGATCTCTGCTCCTGCGATCTTGAAGAGGCTACAGACATCTTCCCTCTTTTCCTTCCTCTACCTGCAAAGAAAGGGGAATCTTAACTTCTTGCATATCTATTGGGCCGAAATGACTGCGTCAGATAATGATGCGTCTTCATCCGTTGAGAGGGAACATAGGGCAAGAAGGATGACTTACCTGCGGGAGCTGCCGAGATCAAATTAACTAGGCCGTCGCCAAACAAGGCTTCACCTTCATAGGGAAGAGACTCCCTTTCTTCTTGGAGTCAGCATCAGCATTCCCTTGGTGAATCCACAATGCCCTCCTATCCGAGACTGCCATGAAATTGGCCCGTGAGCACTTGTGCCCGGTGTAGGATTTTTAAATATGTGTAGTTTACTGTATGCAAAGGTTAAAAACCTTTTAGGAACTGAGATCTAAGGTGTATTACATGTAGTTTAAAAAAACCAAAAACGGTTTATTTTATGGCAGTAGTTTCCAAACTGGGGTTCTTGCACTGGTAGCATAGTTTGGTGGTCCAGGACCAATTAAAATTATTTATACTTTATTAAATTGGCAAAACCATTCCCTCACAACATAACTGAACCTGAGGATGACATGCTATAAACACAATTTACTTAATTTTATATTTTTTTCTGAATTTCTCAATAAAAAAAAACTTTGGCCTAGGGGTGCCGTGAAACAAATTGTGATACTCTAGGGCAGGGGTGTCAAACCCATGGGCCGCATGCCGCCCCCAATGCATCCTTTTGTGGCCCACAGGCCGGGGTCCGACAGGGGTCCTTTTGTGGCCCGATCACCTTGCTTAGAGCGAGGGCAGGAGAGTGCAGCCAGAGTCTTTGCTTTCTATGTGCGGCACCATCTTCCCGAAGAGATCACCGGGAAGATAGTGCCCCTTCCACTGGCTACAGCACAGGTATACCGGGGTGGGGTAGCAAACTGGGGGCCCCAATGGGCCCCTCCAGCAGTCCCTCTACCAAAACACGTCTTTTGGTGGTTTTGCGGTGTTGTTATAACTACATGGTGACGATACTGTAGCACAGAGACTTTCAACCATTTACAACTCACGTCACACAGAACAAGATTTAAATATTGACAAGGCACACTGAAATATAATGGTGATGCATGGTGCAGTATCGTGTCCTAGGATGTCATGTCGCAGCTTCTCCATAGGTAACGCCTGAACAGGCCCGGTGACAGGGGGGACAAAGGGGACACTTGTTCAGGGCTCCAAATATTAAGAACAGAAATAATGGGGCCACAGTGCCAATATTGCTTTTTAAAGTGTATCCACCAACTGCTCAATTTAAGCAGGAAAACAATTAACAGGCCAACTAAACCCTCCCCCCTCCTTTTACCCCATCACTTTGTCCAGTCCCTGTGGTCCATACTGTATTGCCATTATTATGCATGTTGCTGTGCTGGCCCTTTTCTGAATGTCCCTGCCACCGCCACCGAAGAGCTGGATAGCCCAGTATGAAAACCACCTGCCGGCCTCACTGACGGTCCGAGTCAAAGGCTCCATTTTTTTTTAAAGATCTCTCTGCCAAGTTAAGGGGGGGTTGAGGGGGCCCCAGAGATATCAGTGTACTGGGCCCCGAGATTTCTGTTGCTGGCCCTGACCCTCAGGGGCGTATCTACCCCTTGGCCAGGATGGCACTTGCCAGGGGCACCATCCAGCTGTGCCAACCGTGGCTAAGGGATAGAGTTCTGCAGTCTCGAAAGGGCGCTATGGCAATCAGCGTGGGACTGACCAATTAGACGGTGAGGGAAGGATACTGAAATTGTCCCAACCCTGTTACAGTTTGAAACGCCCCTCAACTGCTGTCCACTGCTTCACTCCTAGCTCTGCCCCTTTGAAATTATTAATCCCTACCCCCCGGTAGGCGGAGTTCTCCAGGCCCATACTCAGGAGTCACCACTGCTGTACATTATGTGCCGGTTGTAGAGGCAGAGCGGGGAACATCAGAGAACGCCACAAATTACACAGTGGGCAAGGAGATGGCTGGAGACAGCTGCACAGCCATGCCTTGCAAGTTCGAGAGAGCTGTTGAATTTCAGCACTTCAAGTCAGAGCCTGCCCCCTGCTGCCCAAGCAGTCCGTGACAGTTAGTGTCGAGGAGGGGGGGATTTGTGCATGTGTGCTATCAGTGTGTGTGTGGGGGGGTGGAGGATGTGTGTGACTGTGAGGGAGCTGTCAGTGTCAGTGGGGAGAGGAGCAGGAGGGAGTTGTCAGTGTGTGGAAGTGATGAGAGTTGTCAGTACTGGGGAAATGTGTGTGTGTGTACTAGATTTAGGAGTGTGTGTTTGTGAGAGGTTTCAGTTGGGGAATTAGAGTTCATACAGTAATTAAATGTTTTCATATTGAGAAATACATCTCCCAGCATATACAGTGTGCTGGGGATGCTAACAAGCTTTATTTAAAAGTTTAAAAAACATTGCTTTTATGACTGCAATGGTTAAAAAGGGAGAGCTATAAATCAATTTATCAGTGAATGATCGCAGTTTGAGCTGTTACATTTTACTGAACCACCTATCCCTCCACACTCACTACCTGTCCTCAGGATACATTTACCATCCCGGCAGACGGTATACCGGCGGTCATTTGACCGATGTTGGAATCCTGACACCACTTGGGAGACTGGTGCCGGCACACAGACAGCCAACATCCCGAAGGTGAGTATTGGAGGGAGGGTTAGGACCGGGGGAGGGGGTGTTAGGGAAGGCACTAGGAGGGGGGGGGGTTAGTCCTAGCTGCCACCCCCTGAGGGTTAGCCCTATCCGCCACCCCCCCCCCAGAGGGTTAGGATTAGGATTAGGTATCATGTGACTGCTGGAATCCCGAGCGCCGGATGCCATACCCAACCCCCTTTACTTTTTCAGGCATTTCTATCTCTCCTCTCTCTATGGTGTTCCGATTGCCCACTTTCCCTTGTGCTTTTCTCTCTCTCTCTCTCTCCTTTGTTTAGAGCATCAGTTTCTGTAGTCCACTTTATCCTTATTTTTTCCAGTGTTTCACTATCTCTCTGATGTAATGAGGATGTATGGTCTAGAGGGATCAGTAATGCATTGTACTGTATAGAGGCGTCAGGGATGTAGCGTAGGGTATAGAGGCGTCAGGGATGTAGCGTAGGTTATAGAGGCATCAGGAATGTAGCATAGGGAATAGAGGCATCAGGGATGTAGCGTAGGGTATAGAGGCGTCAGGGATGTAGCATAGGGAATAGAGGCGTCAGGGATGTAGCGTAGGGAATAGAGGCGTCAGGGATTTAGCTTAGGGAATATAGGCATCAGGGATGTACTAGCAGGTATATAGAGGTCAGTGTACTGTATAGAGGGTAGAGATGAGCGGGTTCGGTTCCTCGGAATCCGAACCCGCCCGAACTTCAGGTTTTTTTACACGGGGCCGAGCGACTCGGATCTTCCCGCCTTGCTCGGTTAACCCGAGCGCGCCCGAACGTCATCATCCCGCTGTCGGATTCTCGCGAGGCTCGTATTCTATCGCGAGACTCGGATTCTATATAAGGAGCCGCGCGTCGCCGCCATTTTCACACGTGCATTGAGATTGATAGGGAGATGACGTGGCTGGCGTCCTCTCCGTTTAGACTAGAGTACTAGAGAGAGACACAAATTTTGGGGAGCATATTATTAGGAGGAGTACTACTTGCTGCTGATAGTGTGACCAGTGACCACCAGTTTAATTAATCCGTTCTCTGCCTGAAAAAAAACGATACACAGTGTGACACAGTCACATACCATATCTGTGCTCAGCCCAGTGTGCTGCATTATATGTAATACTGTATATCATTATCTGACTGTGCTGAGTGCTCACTGCTCACACAGCTTAATTGTGGGGGAGACTGGGGAGCAGTTATAGCAGGAGTACATATTTTAAGTACAGTGCACACTTTTGCTGCCAGAGTGCAACTGCCAGTGTGACTGACCAGTGAACACTGACCACCAGTATTGTGATTGTCTGCTGACCACCAGTATATTGTGATTGTCTGCCTGAAAAAGTTAAACACTCGTCGTGTGGTGTTTTTATAAACGCATTCTGCAGACAGTGTCCAGCAGGTCCGTCATTACATAATATATACCTGTCCGGCTGCAGTACTAGTGTGATATATATATATATATATATATATATATATATATATATATATTAATTTTATCTCATTATCATCCAGTCTATATTAGCAGCAGACACAGTACGGTAGTCCACGGCTGTAGCTACCTCTGTGTCGGCAGTCGCTCGTCCATCCATAATTGTATACCACCTACCCGTGTTTTTTTTTTTTCTATCTTCTTGATACTAGTAGCTTACTTTAGGAGTCTGCAGTGCTGAGTCTGACAGACAGTGTCCAGCAGGTCCGTCATTACATAATATATACCTGTCCGGCTGCAGTACTAGTGTGATATATAATATATATATATTTTAATTTTATCTCATTATCATCCAGTCTATATTAGCAGCAGACACAGTACGGTAGTCCACGGCTGTAGTTACTTCTGTGTCGGCAGTCGCTCGTCCATCCATAATTGTATACCACCTACCCGTGGTTTTTTTTTTCTATCTTCTTGATACTAGTAGCTTACTTTAGGAGTCTGCAGTGCTGACAGACAGTGTCCAGCAGGTCCGTCATTACATAATATATACCTGTCCGGCTGCAGTACTAGTGTGATATATATATATATATATATATATATATATATATATATATATATTAATTTTATCTCATTATCATCCAGTCTATATTAGCAGCAGACACAGTACGGTAGTCCACGGCTGTAGCTACCTCTGTGTCGGCAGTCGCTCGTCCATCCATAATTGTATACCACCTACCCGTGTTTTTTTTTTTTCTATCTTCTTGATACTAGTAGCTTACTTTAGGAGTCTGCAGTGCTGAGTCTGACAGACAGTGTCCAGCAGGTCCGTCATTACATAATATATACCTGTCCGGCTGCAGTACTAGTGTGATATATAATATATATATATATTTTAATTTTATCTCATTATCATCCAGTCTATATTAGCAGCAGACACAGTACGGTAGTCCACGGCTGTAGTTACTTCTGTGTCAGCTGTCGCTCATCCATCCATAATTGTATACCACCTACCCGTGGTTTTTTTTTTCTATCTTCTTGATACTAGTAGATTACTTTAGGAGTCTGCAGTGCTGACAGACAGTGTCCAGCAGGTCCGTCATTACATAATATATACCTGTCCGGCTGCAGTACTAGTGTGATATATATATATATATATATATATATTTTTTTTTTTATTTTATCTCATTATCATCCAGTCTATATTAGCAGCAGACACAGTACGGTAGTCCACGGCTGTAGCTACCTCTGTGTCGGCAGTCGCTCGTCATCCATAAGTATACTAGTATCCATCCATCTCCATTGTTTACCTGAGGTGCCTTTTAGTTGTGCCTATTAAAATATGGAGAACAAAAATGTTGAGGTTCCAAAAATAGGGAAAGATCAAGATCGACTTCCACCTCGTGCTGAAGCTGCTGCCACTAGTCATGGCCGAGACGATGAAATGCCAGCAACGTTGTCTGCCAAGGCCGATGCCCAATGTCATAGTACAGAGCATGTAAAATCCAAAACACCAAATATCAGTAAAAAAAGGACTCAAAAATCTAAAATAAAATTGTCGGAGGAGAAGCGTAAACTTGCCAATATGCCATTTACCACACGGAGTGGCAAGGAACGGCTGAGGCCCTGGCCTATGTTCATGGCTAGTGGTTCAGCTTCACATGAGGATGGAAGCACTCAGCCTCTCGCTAGAAAAATGAAAAGACTCAAGCTGGCAAAAGCACAGCAAAGAACTGTGCGTTCTTCGAAATCCCAAATCCACAAGGAGAGTCCAATTGTGTCGGTTGCGATGCCTGACCTTCCCAACACTGGACGTGAAGAGCATGCGCCTTCCACCATTTGCACGCCCCCTGCAAGTGCTGGAAGGAGCACCCGCAGTCCAGTTCCTGATAGTCAGATTGAAGATGTCAGTGTTGAAGTACACCAGGATGAGGAGGATATGGGTGTTGCTGGCGCTGGGGAGGAAATTGACCAGGAGGATTCTGATGGTGAGGTGGTTTGTTTAAGTCAGGCACCCGGGGAGACACCTGTTGTCCGTGGGAGGAATATGGCCATTGACATGCCTGGTGAAAATACCAAAAAAATCAGCTCTTCGGTGTGGAAGTATTTCAACAGAAATGCGGACAACAGGTGTCAAGCCGTGTGTTGCCTTTGTCAAGCTGTAATAAGTAGGGGTAAGGACGTTAACCACCTCGGAACATCCTCCCTTATACGTCACCTGCAGCGCATTCATAATAAGTCAGTGACAAGTTCAAAAACTTTGGGCGACAGCGGAAGCAGTCCACTGACCAGTAAATCCCTTCCTCTTGTAACCAAGCTCACGCAAACCACCCCACCAACTCCCTCAGTGTCAATTTCCTCCTTCCCCAGGAATGCCAATAGTCCTGCAGGCCATGTCACTGGCAATTCTGACGAGTCCTCTCCTGCCTGGGATTCCTCCGATGCATCCTTGCGTGTAACGCCTACTGCTGCTGGCGCTGCTGTTGTTGCTGCTGGGAGTCGATGGTCATCCCAGAGGGGAAGTCGTAAGCCCACTTTTACTACTTCCACCAAGCAATTGACTGTCCAACAGTCCTTTGCGAGGAAGATGAAATATCACAGCAGTCATCCTGTTGCAAAGCGGATAACTGAGGCCTTGACAACTATGTTGGTGTTAGACGTGCGTCCGGTATCCGCCGTTAGTTCACAGGGAACTAGACAATTTCTTGAGGTAGTGTGCCCCCGTTACCAAATACCATCTAGGTTCCACTTCTCTAGGCAGGCGATACCGAGAATGTACACGGACGTCCGAAAAAGACTCACCAGTGTCCTAAAAAATGCAGTTGTACCCAATGTCCACTTAACCACGTACATGTGGACAAGTGGAGCAGGGCAGGGTCAGGACTATATGACTGTGACAGCCCACTGGGTAGATGTATGGACTCCCGCCGCAAGAACAGCAGCGGCGGCACCAGTAGCAGCATCTCGCAAACGCCAACTCTTTCCTAGGCAGGCTACGCTTTGTATCACCGGTTTCCAGAATACGCACACAGCTGAAAACCTCTTACGGCAACTGAGGAAGATCATCGCGGAAGGGCTTACCCCAATTGGACTCTCCTGTGGATTTGTGGCATCGGACAACGCCAGCAATATTGTGTGTGCATTAAATATGGGCAAATTCCAGCACGTCCCATGTTTTGCACATACCTTGAATTTGGTGGTGCAGAATTATTTAAAAAACGAGAGGGGCGTGCAAGAGATGCTGTCGGTGGCCAGAAGAATTGCGGGACACTTTCGGCGTACAGGCACCACGTACAGAAGACTGGAGCAACACCAAAAATGCCTGAACCTGCCCTGTCATCATCTGAAGCAAGAAGTGGTAACGAGGTGGAATTCAACCCTATATATGCTTCAGAGGTTGGAGGAGCAGCAAAAGGCCATTCAAGCCTATACAATTGAGCACGATATAGGAGGTGGAATGCACCTGTCTCAAGCGCAGTGGAGAATGATTTCAACGTTGTGCAAGGTTCTGCTGCCCTTTGAACTTGCCACACGTGAAGTCAGTTCAGACACTGCCAGCCTGAGTCAGGTCATTCCCCTCATCAGGCTTTTGCAGAAGAAGCTGGAGACATTGAAGGAGGAGCTAACACAGAGCGATTCCGCTAGGCATGTGGGACTTGTGGATGGAGCCCTTAATTCGCTTAACAAGGATTCACGGGTGGTCAATCCGTTGAAATCAGAGCACTACATTTTGGCCACCGTGCTCGATCCTAGATTTAAAACCTACCTTGGATCTCTCTTTCCGGCACACACAAGTCTGCTGGGGTTCAAAGACCTGCTGGTGAGAAAATTGTCAAGTCAAGCGGAACGCGACCTGTCAACATCTCCTCCTTCACATTCTCCCGCAACTGGGGGTGCGAGGAAAAGGCTCAGAATTCCGAGCCCACCCGCTGGCGGTGATGCAGGGCAGTCTGGAGCGACTGCTGATGCTGACATCTGGTCCGGACTGAAGGACCTGACAACGATTACGGAGTCGGACATGTCGTCTACTGGCACTGCATATGATTCTCTCCCCATTGAAAGAATGGTGGAGGATTATATGAGTGACCGCATCCAAGTAGGCACGTCAGACAGTCCGTACTTATACTGGCAGGAAAAAGAGGCAATTTGGAGGCCCTTGCACAAACTGGCTTTATTCTACCTAAGTTGCCCTCCCACAAGTGTGTACTCCGAAAGAGTGTTTAGTGCCGCCGCTCACCTTGTCAGCAATCGGCGTACGAGGTTACTTCCAGAAAATGTGGAGAAGATGATGTTCATTAAAATGAATTATAATCAATTCCTCCGTGGAGACATTGACCAGCAGCAATTGCCTCCACAAAGTACACAGGGAGCTGAGATGGTGGATTCCAGTGGGGATGAATTGATAATCTGTGAGGAGGGGGATGTACACGGTGATATATCGGAGGATGATGATGAGGTGGACATCTTGCCTCTGTAGAGCCAGTTTGTGCAAGGAGAGATTAATTGCTTCTTTTTTGGTGGGGGTCCAAACCAACCCGTCATTTCAGTCACAGTCGTGTGGCAGACCCTGTCACTGAAATGATGGGTTGGTTAAAGTGTGCATGTCCTGTTTGTACAACATAAGGGTGGGTGGGAGGGCCCAAGGACAATTCCATCTTCCACCTCTTTTTTTCTTTAATTTTTCTTTGCGTCATGTGCTGTTTGGGGAGTATTTTTTTGAAGGGCCATCCTGCGTGACACTGCAGTGACACTCCTAGATGGGCCAGGTGTTTGTGTCGGCCACTAGGGTCGCTTATCTTACTCACACAGCTACCTCATTGCGCCTCTTTTTTTCTTTGCGTCATGTGCTGTTTGGGGAGTGTTTTTTGGAAGGGCCATCCTGCGTGACACTGCAGTGCCACTCCTAGATGGGCCAGGTGTTTGTGTTGGCCACTAGGGTCGCTTATCTTACTCACACAGCTACCTCATTGCGCCTCTTTTTTTCTTTGCGTCATGTGCTGTTTGGGGAGTGTTTTTTGGAAGGGCCATCCTGCGTGACACTGCGGTGCCACTCCTAGATGGGCCAGGTGTTTGTGTCGGCCGCTAGGGTCGCTTAGCTTACTCACACAGCTACCTCATTGCGCCTCTTTTTTTCTTTGCGTCATGTGCTGTTTGGGGAGTGTTTTTTGGAAGGGCCATCCTGCGTGACACTGCAGTGCCACTCCTAGATGGGCCAGGTGTTTGTGTCGGCCACTAGGGTCGCTTAGCTTAGTCATCCAGCGACCTCGGTGCAAATTTTAGGACTAAAAATAATATTGTGAGGTGTGAGGCGTTCAGAATAGACTGAAAATGAGTAGAAATTATGGTTTTTGAGGTTAATAATACTTTGGGATCAAAATGACCCCCAAATTCTATGATTTAAGCTGTTTTTTAGTGTTTTTTGAAAAAAACACCCGAATCCAAAACACACCCGAATCCGAAAAAAAAAATTCGGTGAGGTTTTGCCAAAACGCGGTCGAACCCAAAACACGGCCGCGGAACCGAACCCAAAACCAAAACACAAAACCCGAAAAATTTCAAGTGCACATCTCTAGAGGAGTCAGTAATGCAGTGATGGTTATAGAAAGGTCAGTGATGTAGTGTAGGGTATAGAGGGGTCAGTTATGTAGTGTGGGGTAAAGAGGGGTCAGTAAAGATACTAAGCTGAAGTACTTAGAACACTTCTTGAATTAAGACACAACCTGCAAGAAAAAGTATGCAATATGGGTGAAAAGGCAAATGTCAGAGGTCTGATACAAGTGACCAGCTCCACACCTTGCACCACATAGCGTTATGTTAAACTGGGATATGTTCTTTTTTGGTGTGTGTGTGTGTGTGGGGGGGGGGGGGGGGGGTGCCAAAGGAAATTTTTGCCATTGGCTCCTTTGGTCTAGAACCAGCCCTGATCACAAAATATTTTTGTCTGAGCAGACTGAACACTGATCAGCGTTGGCTCATTCTCAGCCCCCCGCCCAGCCTCTGCTGCCAACAGACTGCTATTAGCTAGTTAACCTTCTGCCTTCCCTATCTATGACACAGACTGCTGCTAATGCTACCAGAATGTTCCCAGTGGCTTCACACCAACAGTGAATCCCAGCCGATGATGTAGGGCAGCGTGTGGGGGAGGGGGTCAGTTGCTGTGGCTCCAACATGGTAACCGCCAATGGACTGCAATGCTTTATCGAAAGGGGGGGCGCCAGTCCCTTACTTTGCCAGGGGCGCTTGGACCCCTAGCTACACCTCTGTTGACCCTAACCGATACCCCTAAACTAACCATAATTTCTGCAGTAAAAATCCATGTTTCTATGTATATAGGGGGTCATTCCGAGTTGATCGCTTGCTGCCGTTGTTCGCTGCGTAGCAATCAGTTGAAAAAAAATGGCTAATCTGTGCATGCGCATGCTCCGTAATGTGCATGCGCATCGTACGGGTACAAAGTCCATTGTGGTTTTGCACTAGTTCTAGCGATTATTCCAATCACAGAACAGGCCACAAGGAGATTGACAGAAAGAGGGCGTTTCTGGGTGTCAACTGACCGTTTTCAGGGAGTGCTTGGAAAAATGCAGGCGTGGCAGAAGAAATGCAGACGTGGCTGGGCATTCGCTGGATGGGTGTGTGACATCAAAAGCCGTCCCTCGGTTGTTAGAATCAACGCACACGAAGTGTAACTACAGTGCTGGTCTTATTTTGAAACGATTTTGCAGGCGCTCTGCTACTCAAGTATTCGCACTTCTCCAAAGTGAATATACACTCTCCAGTGGGCAGCGACAATGCGTTTGCATGGCTGCTAAAAACTGCTAGCGAGCAATCAACTCAGAATGACCCCCATAGTGTATTGCAAGAAAATATCTGTAAATCCAATGGTACCGTAAGTGCGGTATATACTCGCACTTCTTTGCGGGGTGAGAACATCTCCCCTAAGTGAAGTCAGCCCTATGAATAGAGTTTGTGTGATCCCTGTGCAGCAGTCACAGAAAGGGTTCATCTCTGCAGTTTGTCACTCAAATTACATTGCTGCATTTTTTCTAGAAGTGGATCTGAGAGCTGTTACCCGCAGACCAGCTACAATAATTATCCTGGGTACTCACTAGACCAGTGGTTCTCAAACTGCACCCTGGGGTGCCTCAGGACACTTGCAGGGGTGCCTTGGATTGGTGGTCCAGGACCAATTCAAAATATTTATAGTTAGTGTTATAGGCAAAACCAGTGCTGTTGGCTGGCAATCATAACATATGTGCACAAGCAGAAGCAAATCCTGTCCCCTACCAAAGGGCCAGTGCTAGGGTGTTTGGCGCCTCCCTGCAAACTATTAATTTGGGCCCTCTCTCCAATACTTAATAAAGGGACAGTGCGAACCTTAAAAAAAGAAGGTGTGGTATCACAAGGAAGGGGCATGGCCACACAATAGCACCCCAAATCAAAATACGCCACACAGTAGCACTATCTTATTGTCATTACACCGCATGTAATAATAATAATAATAATAATAATAATAATACCCACAGTCGCAGTGCCCTTTATACACATAACCACCATATCAGTGCAGCTTACACACATAATGCCAACAGTAGCAGTGCCCCTTCTACACATGCCCACGGTGGCAATCCTTTACATGGCAAATATCAACCTGGTTTTGCAATGTAAAGGATTGCCACTTTAAAAACAAACAATCAAACAAACAAAAAAAAAAAACAACAGGAAAAAACACAAAATCTCTCACTTTCTGATTCTCACACCCTATTACATTCCTCCCTATATATTTAAATGTTTCTATTACTGTATGTTCCCTCTTCCCTTCTCCAAACTATACACATCAACATTTTTTAGTATTTCCAGGTAAGTTTTGTGATGTAGGCCATGCACAATTTTAGTTGCCCTAATGTATTTACAGCCTTCTGGAGATATGGCTTCTGGAACTGAACACAGGATTCTAAATGTGGCTGTACCAAGGACCTATACAGTGGCATTACAGGTTGAGTATCCCTTATCCAAAATGCTTGGGACCAGAGGAATTTTGGATATCGGATTTTTCTGTATTTTGGAATAATTGCATACCATAACGAGATATTATGGTGATGGGACCTAAATCTAAGCACAGAAGGCATTTATGTTTCATATACACCTTATACACACAGCCTGAAGGTCATTTTAGCCAATATTTTTTATAACTTTGTGCATTAAACAAAGTGTGTGTACATTCACAGAATTCATTTATGTTTCATATACACCTTATACACACAGTCTGAAGTTCATTTAATACAATATTTTTAATAACTTTGAGTATTAAACAAAGTTTGTGTACACTGAGCCATCAAAACACAAAGGTTTCACTATCTCAGTCTCACTCAAAAAAGTCCGTATTTCGGAATATTCCGTATTTCGGAATATTTGGATATGGGATACTCAACCTGTATTACTTTTTTCTGCTACTGGTTCTTTAACCTATGCAAACAAGCATCTGACTTGCCTTTCCTATTGCTTTGTTACATTGCTCACCTGAAATAGTAATACTTAGATAGCTTTCCTCTTGCCATTATAATGTCCTTAATATTATAGTTAGCCTTTGCATTTTTGAGACGTGTATGATTTTGCATTTTTTGGCATTAAATGTTGCCATGTTCTTGACCATTCCTCTAGTCCAGGGGCGGAACTGCCAGAGACAACGGAGTCAGTTGCCGCCGGGCTCCAGCCCTAAAGGGGCTTCCTCCATTGCCCCCCGGCTGTTACGTGCCCTTCCTACTAAATAGACAAAGGCGCTACCAGCAGGGTCTCGCAGTTTGTACATTCCATGCCGTAACACCCTTCTTTCCACCTTCACAATGAAGCTATTGGTACTTTGCAAAAAAAAAAATTATTAGCATTGCAACTCAGCAGATCAATGCAGTGTGCAGCCACACACTCCATATATCTGCTCAGCCACAAAGCTGATTATTTCTTCACAAAGTACAAGGTGAGCTCCAAATAGAATTCTCTAGCTTAGATTATACCTTTCTATGCAAGGGTAAATAGCTCAATTGTTTGACTGCAATGCCACAGGAAATGGTTTGGATCCAAGACAGTGTGACTGAATAATAAAGAAACCTTAAGATGAGTTCATGAATGTTGTATAAGTATTAGTGAGAGAAGGGGTCAGGAGCATGCTAGGCTGCAAAAAATAAGGTAGGCTGCAAGTGAAAGTAATGATCTCCTATATATTTTCCCAGATCTGTCACTCTGTGTGGCTAACTCTGGGGGAAGTCACAGCAATGGGCGGAGACGGCATCTGCAGGACGATACACCAGTGCCAGCAGCAGACCGTAACAAAGTGACAGATCAGGGAGAATATATAGGAGGTAGGGAGGTGGCCATGGTACATGGCTGGCCAAGGGACACTAGCTCATGTACCCCTTTACCACTGAGGCTGGCCACCAAGGATGGACCTGTCACCAGTGCACATGCAATAACCTCTTCTGCTGCCCTCTTTGCAACTCAGACTGCCCAGTGCTCCCCTTCGCTAACAGTCCACAAAGTTTCCCCATCTCACGATCTGCCTCCTCACCCCCACTTTCATCTCTACAGCACACGCGCATATCATACAAGATCCCATCATGCGTACGTAGGTCTGAAATGCAAGAGGGAGGTTGGGGGGAGATTGGCATGCGCCAGCAACACCACACAGCTCACTGTGACCACAGTGGAGAGGCGCTGCAACAGGACAATACACCAACCTCGGAGCAAGGAACTGCGTCGGTCAGGAGGAGAACTATTTCAATAGCATAAAAAGGTTAATGCGTCCCACCCTATGGACACCAGACTCATCAAGTCACTGTTGCCAGAGTCTCATACAATGACTCTGAACCTCTAAGCACACTATTTGACTGTCCACACCCTGCTGTGCCTATTACCCATCTCTTCCACCACCCTCAACACTGACCCACACATCATTCACCCACAGAGATACAATAAAGGTAGTTTGGATAAATTAGCTAAATGAAATGGATTTAACCAATTTATCTAAATGACCATTTTTGGATGTTTTCCAGTGTTTGTGAGCAAATGGTCAATTGTCATTTGCTGCCACATATTAGCATAATTTTGTTTCAACTAGAAAAAAAAAATTTGACAGATAATCTAAGTGTGGATCCAGTTTAAAGGTCCGTATTCACGGCCCGATTTTGGGGAGAGATGTGTGCTGAGCGAACTGCTCAGCACACATCTCTGCCCCCGCTCAGCACAGCGTGATGTGTGCTGAGCGTACGGGGGGTGGGGGGGGGCGCTCATTTCACCCCCTGTGTAGGGCATTCTGTGTGTATCCAGTTTAACAGGTGTGAGCATCATACAACTACTGACTTGCGAGTAACTATACAGCAGCTCCATACCTTGTGACTTGAAGAAACACCAGTTAACCCCGGGAATGCTGCAGTCAAAGCAACAATTCCTCTTCTTACATTCCGCTGCACTTATTGTGGGGTAGCCGCAATCCCTTCTGCTGTACGGTTCCACATTACATTGTTTCTTGTCACTTCCTGTTGATGCAGTAAGGAAACATCCAGGAATTACAGCAGCTTAGTTTTTTTTTTTTTTTAACTGGGGCAATTTAGCTAGATCACAGGGCAATTTAGCTCCTTTGGTCCTTTTTTAGGACCAGTTAATCAGACAGTTGAGCAAACTGAAAAACAGCTAACAGGAAATTTCCACTTAAATGGTATTTTCTAATCTTATCTGACCATGACTAAGAATAAAGGATACACAAGATAAACTCTTAGAGCCATGGACCTTATCCATGTTTAAGCTCCATCAAATCTGTAATCAATAGCACTACATGCTCCCACTTTACCACTGTACTATATACTCTACCTGTGTTTTTAAGGTAAAAACACCATTTAACCCCAGTGACACTTGAATTAAAGCAGCAGCCTCTGGAATAGCATTCCTTAGCATTAATCCCAGGAAATCTGCAATCTTCACGCTCTTTGATAGCCATGCTACATTGCTGTTTACTTGGATGGAGCAGAGAGCACAACATCAGGACATAGGAAATATTACAATGCATGATAAGAAAGGTGTGAGCTCTACAGCAAGGCCTCTAACCCTTTGCCAGTGCCAAATACATAGGGCTTAACTCAGATCTGATCACAGCAGCAAATTTATTAGCTAAAACCATGTACACTGCAGGGGGGGGGGGTGTATAATATGTGCAGGGAGAGTTAGATTTTGGTGCGGTGTGTTCAAACTGAAATCTAAATTGCAGTGTAAAAACAAAACAGCCAGTATTTACCCTGCACACAAACAATATAGCCCACCTAAATCTCTCTGCAAATGTTATATCTGCCCCCCCCCCAACCCTGCAGTGCACATGGTTTTGCCCACTAGCTAACAAATTTGCTGCATCTGGGAATTACAGCAGCTTAATATTTCTTTTTACAGAAGGTTCAGCAAATTAAATTATTTAGTGAAATACTGTAATCATAACAGTTACAGGGATATTGTAGGTAGATTTATTGTCAGTGGATAAATGTAAAAATTAAACCCTTAGGCATAGTTCCAAAATGCTGTCATTGCAATCCAGATTTTAAGGATATCATGCTTGAGCACAGGTGACTTAATTAGAACTTCGGTCAATGTGAATTAACCATTGGACTCAACCATGGTTATCCTTAAAACCCAGGGGTCTATTTAAGATCGATCTTAATCGATGTTGGGCTTCCAGGTTGAAAAAAGAACACACATTTACTAACATTTTAAAATTTATATAAAAAATCATCTGTTCGTAAATGCAGTGCACATGGTTTTGCCCAACTGCTAACAAAAATCCTGCTGCGATCAACTCAGAATTACCCCCCATGGCCCTCATTCCGAGTTGTTCGCTCGCAAGCTGCTTTTAGCAGCATTGCACACGCTAAGCTGCCGCCTACTGGGAGTGAATCTTAGCATCTTAAAATTGCGAACGAAAGATTTGCAATATTGCGATAAGACATCTCTGTGCAGTTTCTGAGTAGCTCGAGACTTACTATGCCAGTGCGATCAGTTCAGTGCTTGTCGTTCCTGGTTTGACGTCACAAACACACCCAGCGTTCGCCCAGACACTCCTCCGTTTCTCCAGCCACTCCCGCGTTTTTCCCAGAAACGGTAGCATTTTTTCCCACACGCCCCTAAAACGGCCTGTTTCCGCCCAGAAACACCCACTTCCTGTCAATCACATTACGATCACCAGAACGATGAAAAAACCGTGAGTAATATTCCTAACTGCATAGCAAATTTACTTGGCGCAGTCGCAGTGTGAACATTGCGCATGCGCATTAAGCGGAAAATCGCTGCGATGCGAAGAAAATTACAGAGCGAACAACTCGGAATGACCACCTATGTGCACTGCAGGGAAGGCAGATTTAACATGTGCAGAGAGAGTTAGATTTGGGTGTGGTGTGTTCAATCTGCAATCTAATTTGCAGTGTAAAAATAAAGCAGTCAGTATTTACCCTGCACAGAAACAAAATAACTCACCCAAATCTAACTCTTTCTGCACATGTTATATCTGCCTCCCCTGCAGTACACATGGTTTTGCCCAACTGCTAACAAAATTCCTGCTGCGATCAACTTGGAATTACCCCCATCGATTGATGTTTTCACACTGCTCGTGTATATAAGACATAGGGCCTAATTCAGTTTGGATCGTAATACGCGTTCCAATTGCAAAAACTATGAAGAGGATGGGGGCATATACGCAGGGTCCATCCTGTGCGCGTGCCTACATTTTCTCCGGGTGCCCCGCAGAAAATGCGAATGCCTCTGCCTGTCAATCAGTAGAGGGCGTACCTTCGCAGGTATATCGCGATCATGAGCCATGTCTCCCATTTTTGTCATTATAGGTGCTCTGTGAGCTGCTGGCCATGCCCCAGCCCCTCTGTCTCCCGTGAATAGAGATTGAGGCTTATTCAGACCAGATCGCTTCAATTTATTTTCACCCAGCGGGCAATCTGGTTTGCACTGCACATGCGTATGCGCCACAATGTGTAAGTGCGACGGTCCGGAGATCACAAGAAGATTGACAAGAAGAGGGTGTTTGTGTGGGTGGCAACTGAATGTTTCTAGGGAGTGTCCGGAAAAACACTGGAGGGACCCGGCGTTTTGTGGGAGGATTTGTGACGTCACCTCAATGGCTGAGTAAGTGCTGAGCTGTGCAGCTCTTGTGCACATGTGATCACACACCTGCACAGCAAATTTTCCCTTCCGCTGTAGGCGACAACTACCTGATTACAGGGATGCAAAAAACACACCCTAGCGATCAGGTCTGAATTACCCACAATGTGCATATTTGCAGAGCAACAAGCTACAGGGAGCCTTCCACCCCCCCCCCCTTCCCCATGGGAAGGGGGGGGGGTTGTTTGGGTTAGCTGGACATTCCCCAAAAAAGTGACTGTCCTGCAAAAATTGGGATAGTTGGGAGGTATGTTCAAATACATGTATTGTTTTGCATGCAGGGTAAATACTGGCTTCTTTGACATTTAGCCACAAATGCTGCACAGCTGAATTACAGTATTACACTGCAATTAACAGTTATGCTAGGACATTCCCCCTCCCAAATCTACCTCTCTCTGCATGTTACATCTGTCCCACAGTGGCGTGCGGTGAGGTCAGTGGCTAGTGAGGCACTACAGCCATAATGTCCGCCGAATCCTGCCGATGAACCTTAGCCAATGCCCGCTACTGCCTCTGAGCCGATACCCGCTGCCACCGCCAATGGCTTACAAACTCGCCCACAATCAACTGACCCAGCCCTCCACCACTAATTTCTATCTCAGTCCGATGCCGCCAATGCCCGCTGCCTGCCTGCTCATTGTTCTCGTTATATATTATAAATTTTTAAAGAAAAAAAAAATGAGTGTTTGGGACTGGGAAGGGTGAGGGAGGAGGACATGAATGCAATTTTGTTGTCCAGGGCTTCCATTAACTTAAAGGAGAAGGGTCTGAATGGGTTAAAAAAAATGCGTGAGGTCCCCCCTCCTTAGTATAACCAGCCTCGGGCTCTTTGAGCCGGTCCTGGTTATTTAAATACTGTGGGAAAAATTGGACAGGGGTTCCCCGTATTTAGACAACCAGCACCGGGCTCTTAGACCGGTCCAGTTTCCAAAAATACGTGGGACAATAGATGTAGGGGTCCCCCATATTTTTAAAACCAGCACCGGGCTCCACTAGCCAGAGAGATAATGCCACAGCCGGGGGACACTTTTATGTAGGTCCCTGCGGCCCTGGCATTACCCCTCCAACTAGTCACCCCTGGCCGGGGTTCCCTGGAGGAGTGGGGACCCCTTAAATCAAGAGGTTCCTCCCCTCGAGGCACCCAAGGGCCAGGGGTGAAGCCTGAGGCTGTCCCCAGCACCCCTGGGTGGTGGGTGTCGGGCTGATAGCCATGTGTGTAAAAAAAGAATATTGTTTTTTCGTTGTGGAACTACAAGGCCCAGCAAGCCTCCCACGCTTGCTGGTACTTGGAGAACCTCAAGTACCAGCAGGCGGGGAAATAACGGGCTTGCTGGTACCTGTAGTTCTACAACAACAAAAAATACCCAAATAAAAACACAAACACACACAGCGTGACAGTAAAATTATTGAGACAGGCTGTAGCATGTGGGTGCATGTAACCCTATAAAAGTGATGGATTGGGTGACTATTACAATACCCACTGTTGCTGTCTGAAAAATGATGGATTTATAGATTGCTCTGCCGAGACATGTTTTTTTCTAAAATGCACCACAGGTATGGATGGATAGTATACTTGACGACACAGAGGTAGGTAGAGCAGTGGCCTACTGTACCGTACTGCTATATATTATATTATTTATTATTATTATTATCCTTAATTTATATGGTGCCACAAGGGTTCCGCAGTGCCCAATTACAGAGTACATAAACAAATAATCAAACAGGAAAACAGCAACTTACAGTTGACGACAATATAGGACAAGTACAGGGTAAATAAACATAGCTACATCAGCAGATGACACTGGAATAAGTATCAGGTGGCAGAAGACTGCTGAATTTGGTGCAGCTGAAGATTATTAAAGTAAGAAAAGAGTAAGCACATGAGGGAAGAGGGCCCTGCTCGTGAGAGCTTACATTCTAAAAGGGAGGGGTAGACAGACAGGGGTGAGACAGATGGGGTACATAGAGAGCATGGAACAGAGGTTTAGGATGAGATTTGGCTGGGTTTGGTGAAGAAGTGGGTCTTGAGAGCCCGTTTGAAGTTTTGTAGAGAGGTGGAGAGTCTGAGGGGGAGAGGTAGGGAATTCCAGAGAAGTGGTGCAGCACGTGAAAAATCTTGGAGGTAGGAGTGGGAGGAAGTAATCCGTAGGCAGGAGAGTCGGTGTGCATTAGCAGAGCGAAGAGGACGGGTGGGAGTGTAAAGCGAGATAAGATCAGAGATGTAGATGGGAGAGGAGTGGGTGAGGGCTTTGTAAGCAAGTGTGAGAAGCTTGAAATGGATTCTGAAAGGGAAGGGGAGCCAGTGAAGGACTAGTAAGAGAGGAGAGGTGGACGTAGTGCGTTTGGTGAGGAAAATGAGCCGGGCAGCAGCATTGAGGATAGATTGGAGTGGAGAGAGGTATTTGTCAGGAATGCCAGTCAGGAAGAGATTACAGCAGTCCAGTCTGGAGATGACCAGTGAGTGGATAAGAGTCTTAGTAGCATCCTGGGTCAGAAAGGGTCTGATCCTGGAAATATTTTTTAGATGAAAATGGCAGGTTTGTGAGAGGTGCTGAATGTGTGGTTTGAAGGAGAGGGAGGAGTCAAGGATTACTCCAAGACAGCGCGCTTGGGGGGTAGAGGAGATAGTAGTGCCATCAATAGATAATGAGATTGTAGGAGGTGAGATTATGCGGGAGGGAGGGAAGATGATCAGCTCGGTCTTAGACATGTTAAGTTTAAGAAAGCGCTGGGACATCCAGGAAGAGATAGCAGAGAGACAGTTGGAGATACGAGTGAGGAGAGTAGGGGAGAGGTCTGGAGAGGAAAGATAGATTTGAGTGTCATCAGCATAGAGATGATATTGGAAACCAAAAGAACTAATGAGCTTACCTAGTGAGGACGTATAGAGAGAGAAGAGAAGAGGACCAAGGACAGAACCTTGGGGTACCCCTACAGTTAGTGGAAGTGAGGGGGAGGTGGAGTCATGAGAGGAGACAGAGAACGAATGGTCAGAAAGGTAGGACGACAACCAAGAGAGGGCAGTGTTACGCAGACCAATGGAGTGAAGGATTTGCAGTAGGAGAGGATGGTCCACAGTGTCAAAAGCAGCAGAGAGATCAAGTAGAATAAGTAGAGAGTAGTGTCCCTTAGATTTAGCAGCATGGAGGTCATTGCATACTTTTGTAAGGGCAGTTTCAGTGGAGTGGAGAGGACGGAAGCCAGACTGGAATGGGTCAAGCAGTGAGTGTGAGGAAAGAAAGGAAGTAAGGCGGTTGTAGACAATACGCTCAAGGAGTTTGGAGGCAAAAGGGAGGAGAGAGATGGGTCGGTAGTTGGAGAGAGTGTTTGGATCAAGGGTAGGTTTTTTAAGAATAGGAGAGATGAGAGCGTGCTTGAAGGCAGAGGGGACAGTGCCTGATGAGAGGGAGAGATTGAGAAGGTGGGAAAGATGGGAACAAGCAGAAGAAGAGAGGTGGCAAAGGAGGCGGGAGGGGATAGGGTCAAGTGGGGAGGTGGTGAGGGGACAGGAACGAATGAGGGCCATGACTTCCTCTCCAGATGCATGGGAGAAAGATGACAGAGTTGGTGCGAGGGATGGGGAGGGTTGGTAAGGGATGGGAGAAGGCTGGTTACTGATAGTCTGGTGTGATGTGATGTCCTGACGTATGGAGTCAATTTTGGATGTGAAGTAAGTGGCAAAGTCAAGAGCAGAGAGTGAGGAAGGGAGACGAGGTGGAGGTGGGCAGAGGAGTGAGTTGAGAGTGGCAAAGAGGCGCCGGGGGTTGGAAGACTGGGAGGAGATGACGTTCTTGGAGTATGACTGTTTAGCAAGAGAAAGGGCAGCACTGAAGGATGAGAGCATAAGTTTGAAATGGAGGAAGTCTGCCTTAGAGCGTGATTTTCTCCAGTGTCGCTCAGCAGTACATGAGCATTTTTGCAGATATCTGGTGCATTTGGTGTGCCAGGGTTGAGGTGTTAATTTGCAAGGGTGAATAGTGGTTGGTGGAGCAACAGAGTCAAGAGCAGAAGTAAGGGAAGCATTGTATGTGGAAGTGGCTTGTTCAGGGCATGAGAGAGAGAGAATAGGAGAGAGAAGTGAGTCAAACAGAGAGGAAAGGAATGTGGTGTCAATAGCTTCAATGTTACGCTTAGTGATGGTAGCCTTAGGAGGTAGAGATGGGGAAGTCGAGAGAGATAGGTTGAAGAAGAGCAGGTGGTGGTCAGAGAGGGGAAATGGGGAGTTGGAAAAATCAGAAATATCACAGCGGTGAGTGAAGACCAGATCCAGTGAGCTCCCATTCACATGGGAGGGTGAGGAGGTCCACTGGGAGAGACCAAGTGAAGAGGTGAGGTTAAGGAGTTTAGAGGCAGGGGATTGTGTGGGGATGTCAATAGGGATGTTGAAATCGCCTAGGATAATGGTGGGAATGTCAGAAGAGAGGAAGTGAGGAAGCCAGGAAGCAAAGTTGTCGATGAATTTGGAAGCAGTGCCAGGGGGGCGGTAAATGACAGCTACTCTAAGATTGACTGGTTGGAAGAGGCATATGGCGTGGACCTCAAATGTAGAGAATATAAGGGATGGTTCTGGTGGTATGAGTTGGTAGGAGTAACTAGAAGGTAAAAGGACCCCAACACCACCCCCATGGCGACCCCCAGGTCGGGGTGTGTGTGTGAATGTAAGGCCCCCAGCAGAGAGAGCAGCAGCAGAAGTAGTGTCAGAGGGCATAATCCAAGTTTCAGTAATGGCTAGTAGGTGTAGGGAGTTGGAAATGAAAAGGTCATGAGTGGGGACCAGTTTGTTACAAACAGATCTGGCATTCCAGAGGGCACAGGATAGGGGGTATGAGTTTGTGGGAGAGATGTGAATTAGATTTTCAGGGTTGCTGTAGCGATGAGGTGGGATTAACTTTGAGGGCAGGGATGATGAGAGAGTAGTGATGGTACGGGTGCCTGAGCTAGGAGGGGAAACTGCAGGAGGTGGGCAGGGAGGGAGGTCAGTGTGATGTGGATGGGGGTGTGGGGAGGTGACAGGGAAGGGAGAGAGGGAGCAGGGCTGAGTTGTGGGGTAGCAGGACCATGGGGCAGAGGTGAATGAAAGTGGGGTAACAGGAAAGGTGGTGGAAGGAAACAGAGGGATGGAGGGGAGACAGAGGAGGGGAGAGAGGAGGAGGTGGAGGAGACTAGTGGGGAAGGATAAAGATACATTATTAGGTAGACACTGAGTGATGTGGGGAGTATAAGAAAACCTTGACATAGTGTTAAGTAGGTAAATAGGTTGAAGTAGTGGAAGTAGGAGAGGAGACTGTAAGGCAATCCGAGCAGAAGAATTGCAGAAATGCAGGTGAGAAAAGCAGTGTAGGCTCAAGGGGTGTAGATTTAGTATGAAATGAGTCAAAAGCGTAGATAAAGTGGGTGCAGAAATGTATTTGGAGTGTAAGAAATGAAAGGATTGTGAGAGGTTTAAGAAGCAATGGTAATTATGTTAGATGTTTTAAGTGTTTGCAGGTAAAATTGCATTGGTGCAGCTGTGCTTATAAAACAAAATTACAATAATACAGATACAGGCATTTGTAGGTGAAATGGATGGTTTATGAAATGTCCAAGTAAGGTAGTTCTGTGCTATGTAATCAGATGCAACAATCAGGAGGTGAGTGATCTGAGGAGTAAGTGACTCACATTTGTTATTAGTTCTTCAGTTTTCTTTGTTTTGTTAGATTGGTGTGCTTCTGTTTTCCTTCTTTTTCACTTCGATTGAACGCTGATTGAACACTGCTGTTATGTGTCAATTTTATCACGCTTTGATAAAAATGCACGCTTAGATCAATAAATGCACAGCCAAATGGCTTTGCACAGCCTACACCATTGGACTTAAGTAGAAGACTATTACAAGTGAAACCAATAATTGAAATCTGTAACCACACCCCACCCCCTCAAATGCCAGGCAATAAATTACCTTAAAAACAACAACCAGGCATTCCACAAAGATTAAACTGGGTCTATATCATTCAAAACTTTAAAAAAGTACTTCAAAATCACATACTATGCAATAATGTTTCAATTTGCATAACCCAGCAGAATTAGCTTTGCATATATAGATATAGTGCAGCAGAATATATTGGTGGTTGTAGTCAATTGTAATTACCTGTAGGTGACAAGAAGAGAAGAAACGTCAATTCACAATCGATATCAGCTGAAGATAAATTAACGCTGATTGAACGCTGCTGTTATGTGTCAATTTTATCACGCTTTGATAAAAATGCACGCTTGGATCAATAAATGCACAGCCAAACGGCTTTGCACAGCCTACACCATTGGACTTAAGTAGAAGACTATTACAAGTGAAACCAATAATTGAAATCTGTAACCACACCCCACCCCCTCAAATGCCAGGCAATAAATTACCTTAAAAACAACAACCAGGCATTCCACAAAGATTAAACTGGGTCTATATCATTCAAAACTTTAAAAAAGTACTTAAAAATCACATACTATGCAATATTGTTTCAATTTGCATTACCCAGCAGAATTAGCTTTGCATATATAGATATAGTGCAGCAGAATATATTGGTGGTTGTAGTCAATTGTAATTACTCAGCAGAATTAGCTTTTCATATATAGATATAGTGCAGCAGAATATATTGGTGGTTGTAGTCAATTGTAATTACCCAGCAGAATTAGCTTTGCAAATATAGATATAGTGCAGCAGAATATATTGGTGGTTGTAGTCAATTGTAATTACCCAGCAGAATTAGCTTTGCATATATATAGTGCAGCAGAATATATTGGTGGTTGTAGTAAATTGTAATTACCCAGCAGCAGCTCTACTGCACTCAACATCACCAGTGCTCACAATATATATAATGCTATATACTATGCCATAGTGGTGCTTACTATATAACACCTCCTACTGCGTTCCCCCTGGCAATGAGCATGACACCCAGAGAGTGAAACCCCTGGCAATGAGCATGACACCCAGCACGTGAAACTCTTGGCATTGAGCAGTTTTTGTAAAAGTAATTAGAAGCTTTACTGTAGGGCATAGTGTATCACAGATATTGTGGTGAGTGACATAATATGTTCCAAAGGGCATTAATGTGTGGGGCTTAACATGGTGGAAATTACTGTACTTTTTTCCCTGTGGTGGCCGAGGTCTGTTGGTGCAGGGTCAAGAACTGGGGTGTAAGGTAGTCTTTGCCTGCAAGGCTACGCTCATTTTATGGAGACCATACCCATACATTTAAGTGTGGCATATACCTGCGCTTGCTCGCGGGGTGAGAACATCTCCCTAATTGAATTCAGCGATATGAATAGAGGTTGTGCAGCAGCCACAGAAAGGGTTAATCTCTGCAGCTTGTCACTAAATTACATTGTGGCAATTTTAGCTGGGAGCTGCAATAATTACTCTAATACATAACACAGCCAACACTTCTATATTCACACAATATACTGCATGGTGAATATAGCAGTGGGTTGCAGAGAAAAAAAATATGCTGGCAAAAAAATCCAATTGAGTGATTAAACAGCTCTTCATTTTCTGGCTTTATTTTTATGCTAACAAATTTGTTCTCTGAAAAGTGTCCACAAAGCCAAGTATCTGATTAACACCTTTGTAGGGATGGTTTTTCACCTATTACTAAATTAAACTTGCTTCATTGGAAAGGCAGCAAGATGCATCGTCATTTCAATATCTACTGAAATAATACAGGTTGACACCAGGAAACATTAACGCCACTGCATCCTTGCTGCTTTCTCATGTGGAAGTCTGTTTAATGTGAAAACAAGGTGATATCTAATTAGCACACAGGTAAGGAATTAAGAAAATCTTTATTTAAGGGTGAAGATGTTTCTCACAAAATCGTTACCCCAATGCATCATTGAAATTCAAGCTGGAAAGATGATTTTAATATATCACTTGTACATTTTGTATTGCTCTTCTGGTGACAATGTAGTTTGTTTTTGTCAATTACCATTTTAATAATAGGGTAAAGAAAATTAAGTTGATTTTTGAAAGAAAACAATACTGTCAATATACTATTAAACAAATTAAAATGGTAAAAGTTATTGTACTTTAAGTAAAAATAAAAGAGCTAAAATATCAATCCCAATTTTGGATTACTTTAATTAAAAAAAAATGCATATAGCAGAGGATAGTTTCAATCTGCCTACCTCTGGGTTATGGGCCCAGCATGCTTCCATTGCAGTACTCTGCTGCACATGTAAGTGCAAGAGATCCTGAAGCACTCACTCATCATGGGAAAGTACCAATGTGTTTCTTCGTTGGTTGATGGAAGAAACATCTTACAAAAACTCTCCAGATTATTGACTTTTTAAAGTTTTTCTAGGAAACGTTCTAGATGAATGCTTATTAGCCTTTGTCAGTATGTACTTTTTGCAAAGTGTCTCTGTGGCGCAATTGGTTAGTGTGTTTGGCTATTAACCAAAAGGTTGGTGGTTCAATCCCACCCAGGGATGTAATTGACCTTGTGATCGGATTTTGGTGATATTTAAGTAGACAAGTCAAAATTTCAAACCCCCTGTTATGGTGTGGGTACCTGGCCTTCCCTGATGTAATTAGATTTGATTCAGTGATTTTATAAAAACAGCTAGGAAGCACAATTTAGCAGTAGGTTGCAGAGAAAAAAAATATGCTGGCAGAAAAATCCAATTGACTGATTAAACAGCTCTTCATTTTCTGGCTTTATTTTTATGCTAACAAATTTGTTCTCTGAAAAGTGTCCACAAAGCCAAGTCTCTGATTAACACCTTTGTAAGGATGGTTTTTCACCTATTAGTAAATTAAACTTGCTTCATTGGAAAGGCAGCAAGATGCATCCTCATTTCAATGTCTACTGAAATAATACAGGTTGACACCAGGAAATATTAACGCCACTGCATCCTTGCTGCTTTCTCATGTGGAAGTCTGTTTAATGTGAAAACAAGGTGATATCTAATTAGCACACAGGTAAGGAATTAAGAAAATCTTTATTTAAGGGTGAAGATGTTTCTCACAAAATCGTTGCCCCAATGCATCATTGAAATTCAAGCTGGAAAGATGATTTTAATATATCACTTGTACATTTTGTATTGCTCTTCTGGTGACAATGTAGTTTGTTTTTGTCAATTACCATTTTAATAATAGGGTAAAGAAAATTGAGTGGATTTTTGAAAGAAAACAATACTGTCAATATACTATTAAAACAAATTAAAATGGTAAAAGTTATTGTACTTTAAGTAAAAATAAAAGAGGCAAAATATCAATCCCAGTTTTGGATTACTTTAATTAACAAAAAAAATGCATATAGCAGAGGATAGTTTCAATCTGCCTACCTCTGGGTTATGGGCCCAGCATGCTTCCATTGCTGTACTCTGCTGCACATGTAAGTGCAAGAGATCCTGAAGCACTCACTCATCATGGGAAAGTACCAATGTGTTTCTTCGTTGGTTGATGGAAGAAACATCTTACAAAAACTCTCCAGATTATTGACTTTTTAAAGTTTTTCTAGGAAACGTTTTAGATGAATGCTTATTAGCCTTTGTCAGTATTTACTTCTGCAAAGTGTCTCTGTGGCGCAATCAGTTAGTGTGTACGGCTGCTAACCAAAAGGTTAGTGGTTCAATCACACCCAGGGACGTAATTGACCTTGTGATCAGATTTTGGTGATCTTTAAGTAGACAAGTCAAAATTTCAAACCCCCTGTTATGGTATAGGGTACCTGGCCTTCTCTGATGTAATCAGAGTTAGATTTGATTCAGTGATTTTATAAAAACAGCTAGGAAGCACAATTTAGCAGTGGGTTGCAGAGAAAAAGAAATATGCTGGCAAAAAAATTCAATTGAGTGATTAAACAGCTCTTCATTTTCTGGCTTTATTTTTATGCTAACAAATTTGTTCTCTGAAAAGTGTCCACAAAGCCAAGTCTCTGATTAACACCTTTGTAGGGATGGTTTTTCACCTATTACTAAATTAAACTTGCTTCATTGGAAAGGCAGCAAGATGCATCCTCATTTCAATGTCTACTGAAATAATACAGGTTGACACCAGGAAACATTAACGCCACTGCATCCTTGCTGCTTTCTCATGTGGAAGTCTGTTTAATGTGAAAACAAGGTGATATCTAATTAGCACACAGGTAAGGAATTAAGAAAATCTTTATTTAAGGGTGAAGATGTTTCTCACAAAATCGTTGCCCCAATGCATCATTAAAATTCAAGCTGGAAAGATGATTTTAATATATCACTTGTACATTTTGTATTGCTCTTCTGGTGACAATGTAGTTTGTTTTTGTCAATTACCATTTTAATAAAAGGGTAAAGAAAATTAAGTGGATTTTTGAAAGAAAACAATACTGTCAATATACTATTAAAACAAATTAAAATGGTAAAAGTTATTGTACTTTAAGTAAAAATAAAAGAGCAAAAATATCAATCCCAGTTTTGGATTACTTTAATTAACAAAAAAAATGCATATAGCAAAGGATAGTTTCAATCTGCCTATCTCCGGGTTATGGGCCCAGCATGCTTCCATTGCAGTACTCTGCTGCACATGTAAGTGCAAGAGATCCTGAAGCACTCACTCATCATGGGAAAGTACCAATGTGTTTCTTCATTGGTTGATGGAAGAAACATCTTACAAAAACTCTCCAGATTATTGACTTTTTAAAGTTTTTCTAGGAAACGTTCTTGATGAATGCATATTAGCCTTTGTCAGTATGTACTTTTTGCAAAGTGTCTCTGTGGTGCAATTGGTTAGTGTGTAAGGCTATTAACCAAAAGATTGGTGGTTCAATCCCACCCAGGAACGTAATTGACCTTGTGATCAGATTTTGGTGATATTTAAGTAGACAAGTCAAAATTTCAAACCCCCTCTTATTGTGTAGGGTACCTGGCCTTCTCTGATGTAATCAGAGATAGATTTGATTCAGTGATTTTATAAAAAACAGCTAGGAAGCACAATTTAGCAGTGGGTTGCAGAGAAAAAAAATATGCTGGCAAAAAAAATCCAATTGAGTGATTAAACAGCTCTTCATTTTCTGGCTTTATTTTTATGCTAACAAATTTGTTCTCTGAAAAGTGTCCACAAAGCCAAGTCTCTGATTAACACCTTTGTAGGGATGGTTTTTCACCTATTACTAAATTAAACTTGCTTCATTGGAAAGGCAGCAAGATGCATCCTCATTTCAATGTCTACTGAAATAATACAAGTTGACACCAGGAAACATTAACGCCACTGCATCCTTGCTGCTTTCTCATGTGGAAGTCTGTTTAATGCGAAAACAAGGTGATATCTAATTAGCACACAGGTAAGGAATTAAGAAAATCTTTATTTAAGGGTGAAGATGTTTCTCACAAAATCGTTGCCCCAATGCATCATTGAAATTCAAGCTGGAAAGATGATTTTAATATATCACTTGTACATTTTGTATTGCTCTTCTGGTGACAATGTAGTTTGTTTTTGTCAATTACCATTTTAATAATAGGGTAAAGAAATTTAAGTGGATTTTTGAAAGAAAACAATACTGTCAATATACTATTAAAACAAATTAAAATGGTAAAAGTTATTGTACTTTAAGTAAAAATAAAAGAGCCAAAATATCAATCCCAGTTTTGGATTACTTTAATTAAAAAAAAAAAGCATACAGCAGAGGATAGTTTCAATCTGCCTACCTCTGGGTGATGAGCCCAGCATGCTTCCATTGCTGTACTCTGCTGCACATGTAAGTGCAAGAGATCCTGAAGCACTCACTCATCATGGGAAAGTACCAATGTGTTTCTTCGTTGGTTGATGGAAGAAACATCTTACAAAAACTCTCCAGATTATTGATTTTTTAATGTTTTTCTAGGAAACGTTCTAGATGTATGCTTATTAGCCTTTGTCAGTATGTACTTTCTGCAAAGTGTCTCTGTGGCGCAATCGGTTAGTGTGTTCGGCTATTAACCAAAAGGTTGGTGGTTCAATCCCACCCAGGGACGTAATTGACCTTGTGATCAGATTTTGGTGATATTTAAGTAGACAAGTCAAAATTTCAAACCCCCTCTTATTGTGTAGGGTACCGGGCCTTCTCTGATGTAATCAGAGTTAGATTTGATTCAGTGATTTTATAAAAAACAGCTAGGAAGCACAATTTAGCAGTGGGTTGCAGAGAAAAAAAATATGCTGGCAGAAAAATCCAATTGAGTGATTAAACAGCTCTTTATTTTCTGGCTTTATTTTTATGCTAACAAATTTGTTCTCTGAAAAGTGTCCACAAAGCCAAGTCTCTGATTAACACCTTTGTAAGGATGGTTTTTCACCTATTACTAAATTAAACTTGCTTCATTGGAAAGGCAGCAAGATGCATCCTCATTTCAATGTCTACTGAAATAATACAGGTTGACACCAGGAAACATTAACGCCACTGCATCCTTGCTGCTTTCTCATGTGGAAGTCTGTTTAATGTGAAAACAAGGTGATATCTAATTAGCACACAGGTAAGGAATTAAGAAAATCTTTATTTAAGGGTGAAGATGTTTCTCACAAAATCGTTGCCCCAATGCATCATTGAAATTCAAGCTGGAAAGATGATTTTAATATATCACTTGTACATTTTGTATTGCTCTTCTGGTGACAATGTAGTTTGTTTTTGTCAATTACCATTTTAATAATAGGGTAAAGAGAATTAAGTGGATTTTTGAAAGAAAACAATACTGTCAATATACTATTAAAACAAATTACAATGGTAAAAGTTATTGTACTTTAAGTAAAAATAAAAGAGCCAAAATATCAATCCCAGTTTTGGATTACTTTAATTAACAAACAAAAAAATGCATATAGCAGAGGATAGTTTCAATCTGCCTACCTCTGGGTTATGGGCCCAGCATGCTTCCATTGCAGTACTCTGCTGCACATGTAAGTGCAAGAGATCCTGAAGCACTCACTCATCATGGGAAAGTACCAATGTGTTTCTTCGTTGGTTGATGGAAGAAACATCTTACAAAAACTCTCCAGATTATTGACTTTTTAAAGTTTTGCTAGGAAACGTTTTAGATGAATGCTTATTAGCCTTTGTCAGTATGGACTTTTGCAAAGTGTCTCTGTGGCGCAATCAGTTAGTGTGTACGGCTATTAACCAAAAGGTTGGTGGTTCAATCCCACCCAGGGACGTAATTGACCTTGTTATCAGATTTTGGTGATCTTTAAGTAGACAAGTCAAATTTCATACCCCCTGTTATGGTTTAGGGTACCTGGCCTTCTCTGATGTAATCAGAGTTAGATTTGATTCAGTGATTTTATAAAAACATCTAGGAAGCACAATTTAGCAGTGGGTTGCAGAGAAAAAGAAATATGCTGGCAAAAAAATCAAATTGCGTGATTAAACAGCTCTTAATTTTCTTGCTTTATTTTTATGCTAACAAATTTGTTCTCTGAAAAGTGTCCACAAAGCCAAGTCTCTGATTAACACCTTTGTAGGGATGGTTTTTCACCGATTGCTAAATTAAACTTGCTTCATTGGAAAGGCAGCAAGATGCATCCTCATTTCAATGTCTACTGAAATAATACAGGTTGACACCAGGAAACATTAACGCCACTGCATCCTTGCTGCTTTCTCATGTGGAAGTCTGTTTAATGTGAAAACAAGGTGATATCTAATTAGCACACAGGTAAGGAATTACGAAAATCTTTATTTAAGGGTGAAGATGTTTCTCACAAAATTGTTGCCCCAATGCATCATTGAAATTCAAGCTGGAAAGATGATTTTAATATATCACTTGTACATTTTGTATTGCTCTTCTGGTGACAATGTAGTTTGTTTTTGTCAATTACCATTTTAATAACAGGGTAAAGAAAATTAAGTGGATTTTTGAAAGAAAACTATACTGTCAATATACTATTAAAACAAATTAAAATGGTAAAAGTTATTGTACTTTAAGTAAAAATAAAAGAGCAAAAATATCAATCCCAGTTTTGATTACTTAAATTAACAAAAAAAATGCATATAGCAAAGGATAGTTTCAATCTGCCTACCTCTGGGTTATGGGTCCAGCATGCTTCCATTGCAGTACTCTGCTGCACATGTAAGTGCAAGAGATCCTGAAGCACTCACTCATCATGGGAAAGTACCAATGTGTTTCTTCGTTGGTTGATGGAAGAAACATCTTACAAAAACTCTCCAGATTATTGATTTTTTAATGTTTTTCTAGGAAACGTTCTAGATGTATGCCTATTAGCCTTTGTCAGTATGTACTTTTTTCAAAGTGTCTCTGTGGCGCAATCGGTTAGTGTGTTCGGCTATTAACCAAAAGGTTGGTGGTTCAATCCCACCCAGGGACGTAATTAAACTTGTGATCAGATTTTGGTGATATTTAAGTAGACAAGTCAAAATTTCAAACCCCCTGTTATGGTGTAGGGTACCTGGCCTTCTCTGATGTAATCAGAGTTAGATTTGATTCAGTGATTTTATAAAAACAGCTAGGAAGCACAATTTAGCAGTGGGTTGCAGAGAAAAAAAATATGCTGGCAGAAAAATCCAATTGAGTGATTAAACAGCTCTTCATTTTCTGGCTTTATTTTTATGCTAACAAATTTGTTCTCTGAAAAGTGTCCACAAAGCCAAGTCTCTGATTAACACCTTTGTAAGGATGGTTTTTCATCTATTACTAAATTAAACTTGCTTCATTGGAAAGGCAGCAAGATGCATCCTCATTTCAATGGTAAGTCAACCCTCTTGCCCTATGTTCCCTCTCAACGGATGAAGACGCATCATTATCTACCGCAGTCATTTTGGCCCAATAGATATGCAAGAAGTTAAGATTCCCCTTTCTTTGCAGGTAGAGGAAGGAAAAGGAAGATGTCTGTAGCCTCTTCAAGATCGCAGGACCAGAGATTGTCCTCTGCTTCTGCCAAATCCACTGCATGACACTGGGGCTTTCTTGCAGGAGCCCACACCAGTGGGGGCACGTCTAAAACTCTTCAGTCAGTTCTGGATTCATTCGGACCTGGACTCGTGGGTTTTACAAATAGTGTCCCAAGGGTACAAACTGGGGTTTCACTTTCAAGACGTTCCCCCTCACCGATTGTTCAAATTGGCCTTAGTCAGCAGGGAGAATGTTTTTATTCAAGCCTCTTCGTGGTCCCGAAGCCGGACGGCTCAGTCAGACCAATCTGAAATCTGAAATCCCTCAATTTCTTCCTAAAGAAATTCAATTTCAAGATGGAATTTCTCAGGGCAGTGATCTACAGTCCGGAGGACGGAGATTTCATGGTTTTGGTAGACATAAAGGATGCCTACTTACATGTTCCCATTTAGCCACTGCCTCAAGCTACCTAAGGTTTGCAATTCAGGATTGTCATTACCAATTTCAGACATTGCCGTTTGGTCTGTCCACGGCTCCGAGGATTTTCACCAGGGTGATGGCGGAAATTATGGTTCTCCTTCGCAAGCAAGGAGTCACAATTATCCCGTACTTGGATGATCTCCTGATAAAGGCGAGATCCAGGGACCAGTTGGTGCAAAACATCTACTCTCCCTGACAGTTCTTCAACAACATGGTTGGCTCCTAAACTTGCCAAAATCGCAGTTGGTCCCAATGACGCGGTTGTTGTTTTTGGGAGTCATACTGTTAGGCGCCGGGGTCCGCTTGATGGTCTGCGCGGCCCGGCGCCTAGCAACTAGAGACGCCGTGCACGTACAGCCGCCGGCTCCCTAGCAACGCTAGATGCCGGGCGCGCTGAGCCGCACGGACTCTAGCAACGGGGACGCCACTGGCGGACCGCGTTCCCCGTTGCTAGGCTTTAGGAAATTAAGATATTTACCTGCTCTCTGGCCGTGCAGCAAGGCAGCTGCACGGCATTTATTCTAATCAGCCTTTAGCAGCTGATTGGAGGACTCCTTGTTAAATACACTCCCAGGGCTTCTCACAGACGCCGGTAATAGCTTCCTGCATGCTGCCTTTGTTTGCTGAGAGTCTGTTTCCAGTCCTGCTGTATCCGGTCATTCCAGTCCGCAGAAGTCCGGTATTCGGGAGTTGTCATCTCATCCCAAGAGGTCGTTTGGTTCCCTGGAGTCCTGACTGATCACCGTTTTATATCCAGTGGTGTTCGTGAGTTGCGGCTCTGCCGTGTGTTGCGGCTCAGCCGCTTTACCTTTTATATTTTGTGTTTGGAGCATTTGCGGAGGGTTCCGCTTCCACAAGTCCTCTCTGGTACTTGGCGGTGCCGGGTAGGAGAATTGGACAAGTGGATATTTTGGTTGTCCTTTTTCCTGGCGGTTTCTCCGCACATATTATAGTTTTGAGTTTGCTTAGCCCCTGGCCTGGTTGTTTAGTTAGAGGGCCTCTTGTTATCACCCTGTCTCGGGTTTCCCTTTGTCTCTCATTAAGACCGGGGGGCATCGAAGTTGGGCAGACATAATCCGCCCTTCAAACGCGGCTGCCAAGGGCTCAAGAAACCATAGTCTCGCAGGGGATTTCTGACAACACGGGTGAGACAACAGAGTTAGGGCGCCAGGGGCTATTTTCCTGTCCTGCTCCCTTCCCCAGCATTCCGTTCCAGTGCTCCAGTCCTTGCCATAAGATCTTCTCTGACCAGAGTGCTGGAATCATAACATTATTACCGGCCATACCAAAACTTAAAATTAAACGGGGTTTAATTTTTTCTCATTCAGTTTTGTGAGAGTTTATCGGCCTCATGAATCCAACAGGTTTAGGGCCAAATCCTGGTCAGCTCTTAGTCAGCCAGATTCAAGAACTTACTCAGATGGTTCAGGATCTTTCTCTTCGGGTGAAGTCGCAGGAAGATCTTTTGCGAGCTTCCCCAAGGGTAGTCCCTGAACCAAAGATGCATTTGCCTGACCGTTTTTCTGGTGATAGAAAAGAGTTTTTTAATTTTAAAGAATCCTGTAAACTTTATTTTCGTTTAAGACCGACTTCCTCGGGTACTGAATCTCAGCGGGTCGGGTTTATTATTTCTTTGCTCCAGGGGGATCCTCAGACCTGGGCATTTGGTTTAAGAGCAGAGGATCCGGCATTGTTGTCAGTTGACGCTTTTTTTGAGTCTTTAGGGCTCTTGTATGATGACCCTGATAGAGAGGCGTCCGCTGAAAGTCAGTTGCGCGCTCTCAGACAGGGTAGAAATCCTGCAGAGGTTTATTGTACGGAGTTTCGCCGTTGGTCGAACGACTGTGGCTGGAATGACCCAGCCCTGCGCAGTCAGTTTCGCCTCGGCTTATCAGAGTCTATAAAAGACAGTCTCCTTCAGTACCCCGCTCCTGAGACTCTCGATAAACTCATGGAGCTTTCTATTAAGATTGATCGTCGTCTCAGAGAGCGGAGGGCTGAAAAAGGAGCACCTGTAAGGTCAAGTCCGTGTGTATATTCCATTCCTGAAGACGTAGAGGAGACCATGCAGATGGGTCTCTCCCGGCTGTCTCCTGAAGAAAGAGCCAGAAGGCAAAATTCTGGTCTTTGTCTGTACTGTGGGGGTAAGGGACATTTTGCTCGTAATTGTCCGAACAAGTCGGGAAACGCTTTGACCAGGTGAATTGTGAGGGGGTTCACCTAGGTCTGCAGCTTATCTCCTCGAATAACTCCCTTTTAGTCCCAGTTAAAGTTTCCTTTGGCAGCCTCAGTTCTTCGGTGTCGGCTTTTGTTGACAGTGGAGCTGCAGGAAACTTTATGGATTTAACTTGGGCTAAGGCCTTAGGCATTCCTCAGTTACCTTTGGGTAGGTGTGTCACCATGCATGGCTTAGATGGGAGTCCGCTGTCTAATGGGATTATTTCTCTCCGTACACCCCCTGTACTACTTACAGTAGGAGCTCTACATTCCGAGAAAATCGAGTTCTTTCTTACACATTGCCCAGCAGTTCCAGTTGTTCTGGGTCACCCTTGGCTGGCCTTTCATAATCCCACCATTGATTGGCGGTCGGGGGAGATTTCACATTGGGGTACTTTTTGTGATAAGGAATGTATCACGTTTCCAGTCAGAGTAGCAGCTATCATTCCAGAACTCATTCCGGTGGAATACCAGGAGTTTGCTGATGTTTTCTCCAAAGGCAATGCGGACATTCTGCCTCCCCATCGGCCTTATGATTGTGCTATTGAGTTAATTCCTGGTGCCGCATTGCCAAAGGGAAGATTATATGCATTATCCGGGCCAGAAACTGCGGCTATGAATGATTATGTAAAGGAGAGCCTTGAGAAAGGATTTATTAGACCATCAAAATCTCCTTTAAGTGCAGGCTTCTTCTTTGTGGAGAAAAAGGATGGCTCGCTTAGACCTTGCATTGATTTTAGAGCCCTGAATAAGATCTCAGTTAAAAACACCTATCCTTTGCCGTTGATTTCTGTACTCTTTGATCAGTTACGTTCTGCTGTGATTTTTTCTAAAATTGACCTTAGAGGAGCGTACAACCTCATCCGAATTAAATCTGGAGATGAGTGGAAAACGGCCTTCAGTACTCAGTCGGGTTACTACGAATACCTGGTGATGCCGTTCGGCCTGTCCAATGCTCCGGCAGTTTTTCAAGACCTCATTAACGATGTGCTCCGTGACTTCCTAGGGAAATTCGTGGTCGTTTACTTAGACGACATCCTGATTTTTTCTAAATCAATGGAACAACATGTTACCCAGGTGCGTCTGGTTCTTCAAAAGTTATGTGAGAATCATTTATATGCCAAGCTGGAGAAGTGTGAGTTTCATGTCACGGAAGTATCTTTTTTAGGGTACATAATTTCCCCTCAGGGATTTTCCATGGAACCAAAGACACTCCAGGCCATCCTTAGTTGGGCGCAACCCACCAATTTAAAAGCAATTAAGCGTTTTTTAGGGTTTGCGAATTATTATAGGAGGTTCATTCATTCTTTTTCTGACCTGGTTGCTCCCATTGTAGCTCTGACAAAGAAAGGAGCGGATCCTACCAACTGGTCGCGTGAAGCTGAGTTGTCCTTCCGGGCCTTGAAACAAGCCTTTGTCTCGGCTCCAGTCCTCAGACATCCTAATCCGGAATTGCCCTTTGTGGTGGAGGTTGATGCCTCGGAGGTTGGAGTGGGGGCTATCCTTTCTCAAAAGGATCCGGAGTCTCTGGAGTTACATCCTTGTGCCTTTATGTCCAGGAAATTCTCCTCCGCTGAATCCAACTATGACGTTGGTAATCGGGAGTTACTGGCGGTAAAATGGGCTTTCGAGGAGTGGAGGCATTGGCTGGAGCGAGCAAAACATACTATTTCGGTATTGACTGACCATAAGAACCTGCAATACATTGAATCGGCTAAGCGGCTTAATGCCCGGCAGGCACGTTGGGCATTATTTTTTACGCGTTTCAAATTTATAATCACTTTCAGGCCTGGTTCCAAGAATACTAAGGCTGATGCCCTGTCACATAGCTTTCTTCCGGTTCACAATAACAATCCTGTTACCCCCATACTTCCATCTTCGGTCATCTGGGCGGGCCTCACACAAGATTTATTTACCCAGTTAAAACAGCTTCAACACCAAGCTCCTAGAATTACTCCTGCTGGTCGTCTTTACGTCCCTGAGTTTTTGAGAGTTACTGTTTTAACGGAATTCCATGATAACAAAGTTTCAGGGCATCCAGGAGTCTCTAAGACATTGGAGTTAGTCTCTCGCTCAGTATGGTGGCCTGGTCTTTCTAAAGACGTCAAGGAATTTGTTTATTCATGTCAGGTTTGTGCACAGCATAAGGTTCCCCGTTCCTTGCCCATCGGGCAACTTATGCCCTTAAATGTTCCTCTCAGGCCGTGGTCTCATATTTCCATGGATTTTGTGGTTGACCTTCCCCTTTCAGCCGGATTCCGAGTCATATGGGTGGTAGTGGACCGTTTTAGTAAAATGGCTCATTTTATTGCTCTTCCCCGATTGCCTTCTGCCCAAGGGTTGGCAGTTTTGTTTCTCCGCCATGTATTCAGGCTTCATGGGTTGCCTACTGATATTGTTTCTGATCGGGGTCCACAATTCATCGCACAATTCTGGAAATGTTTTTGTGCCTCATTGGAGATGAAATTGTCGTTAACATCCGGTTACCACCCACAATCCAACGGGCAAACCGAACGAGTTAACCAATCATTGAAACAATATTTGCGCTTGTATTCAGCCAAACTCCAGAATGATTGGTCCGAGTTTCTTACGTTGGCTGAATTTGCTTACAGTAATTCTTGTCATTCCTCCACTAAAGAGTCTCCATTCTTTTCAGTTTTTGGTTTTCACCCCAGAGCTAATTCTTTTTTTCATCATTCCTCAGTCTCCTCGCTTACCTTAACCTCCCATCTCAGAGCCATTTGGAAAAAGGTGCACCTTGCTCTCAGAAAAGCGGCCTTTCGAGAGAAGAAATTTTCTGACAGGCTCCGACGTCCTTGCACTTTTAAGGTGGGAGATAGGGTGTGGTTGTCGACTCGCAACATCAGGCTTCGACAATCCTCAGCTAGACTGGGACCCAAATTTATTGGGCCATTTCTTATTATTAAAAGAGTCAACCCAGTTGCCTTTCGGTTACGTTTACCAAGATCTCTCAGGATTGGAAATACGTTTCATTGTTCCCTGTTGAAACAATACGTTTCTTCCAGTAGATTTCCTCGGAAGGTCTCTCAGGGTAGATCTCCAGTGGATGTACAGGGACAACAGGAGTTCTTGGTAGAGAAGGTTCTCGATTCCAAATTGTCCCGGGATCGGCTGTATTTTCTGGTTCACTGGAAAGGCTATGGTCCGGAGGAAAGGTCTTGGGTCCTGGATAAGGATCTTCATGCCCCGAGGCTCAAGAGGGCATTTTTTCGGGAATTTCCTCAGAAACCTGGCTTTAGGGGTTCCTTGACCCCTCCTCAAGGGGGGGGTACTGTTAGGCGCCGGGGTCCGCTTGATGGTCTGCGCGGCCCGGCGCCTAGCAACTAGAGATGCCGTGCACGTACAGCCGCCGGCTCCCTAGCAACGCTAGACGCCGGGCGCGCTGAGCCGCACGGACCCTAGCAACGGGGACGCCACTGGCGGACCGCGTTCCCCGTTGCTAGGCTTTAGGAAATTAAGATATTCACCTGCTCTCTGGCCGTGCAGCAAGGCAGCTGCACGGCATTTATTCTAATCAGCCATTAGCAGCTGATTGGAGTACTCCTTGTTAAATACACTCCCAGGGCTTCTCACAGATGCCGGTAATAGCTTCATGCATGCTGCCTTTGTTTGCTGAGAGTCTGTTTCCAGTCCTGCTGTATCCGGTCATTCCAGTCCGCAGAAGTCCGGTATTCGGGAGTTGTCATCTCATCCCAAGAGGTCGTTTGGTTCCCTGGAGTCCTGACTGATCACCGTTTTATATCCGGTGGTGTTCGTGAGTTGCGGCTCTGCCGTGTGTTGCGGCTCAGCCGCTTTACCTTTTATATTTTGTGTTTGGAGCATTTGCGGAGGGTTCCGCTTCCACAAGTCCTCTCTGGTACTCGGCGGTGCCGGGTAGGAGAATTGGACAAGTGGATATTTTGGTTGTCCTTTTTCCTGGCGGTTTCTCCGCACATATTATAGTTTTGAGTTTGCTTATCCCCTGGCCTGGTTGTTTAGTTAGAGGGCCTCTTGTTATCACCCTGTCTCGGGTTTCCCTTTGTCTCTCATTAAGACCGGGGGGCATCGAAGTTGGGCAGACATAATCCGCCCTTCAAACGCGGCTGCCAAGGGCTCAAGAAACCATAGTCTCGCAGGGGATTTCTGACAACACGGGTGAGACAACAGAGTTAGGGCGCCAGGGGCTATTTTCCTGTCCTGCTCCCTTCCCCAGCATTCCGTTCCAGTGCTCCAGTCCTTGCCATAAGATCTTCTCTGACCAGAGTGCTGGAATCATAACACATACAGGACACAGAAGAGGTTTTCTTCCAGTGGAAAGGCTATGGAGATCCAGAGTCTGGTCAAACAAATTCTGAAACCAGCAAGAGTGTTAATCCATCAATGCATTCAGTTGCTGGGGAAGATGGTTGTGGCCTACGAGGCCATTCAGTTTGGCAGGTTCCATGCCAGAGTGTTCCAGTGGGACCTGTTGGACAATTGGTCCGGATCCCACCTACACAAGCACCGGAGGATAATCCTGTCTTCCAAGACCAGAATCTCACTCCATTGGTGGCTGCACAGTTCTCACCTCCTAGAGGGGCGATGGTTCGGGATCCAGGACTGGATCCTAGGGACCACAGATGCAACCCTCCGAGGCTGGGGAGCAGTCACACAGGGGGAAAATGTCCAAGGAAGATGGTCAAGTCAGGAAAGTTGTCTCCACATAAATGTTCTGGAGTTAAGGGCCATTTAATAACTGCAGACACAGTACACACTGGGACGGGTGCCCAGCATCCTCAACAGACTAAGAGAAAAGGATTTACCGGTAGGTATTAAAATCCTAGTTTCTCTAACGTCCTAGAGGATGCTGGGGACTCCGTAAGGACCATGGGGATAGACGGGCTCCACAGAGTTCATGATCTTCACTGAGGTAGCGTACAGCACTGCAGCTGTGCGCCATTGCTCCCATACACCTCACATACTCCGGTCACTGTAAGGGTGCAGGGCGCAGGGGGGGCGCCCTGGGCAGCAATATAAACCTCTTTTTGGCAAAAATATAACATATATACAGCTGGGCACTGTATATATGTATGAGCCCCCACCAATTTTACAGTTTAAGCGGGACAGAAGCCCGCCGCCGAGGGGGCGGGGCTTCTCCCTCAGCACTCACCAGCGCCATTTTTTCTCCACAGCACCGCTGAGAGGAAGCTCCCCGGACTCTCCCCTGCTTATACCACGGTAGAGAAGAGGGTTGAAAAGAGAGGGGGGGCACATAATTCGGCGCAAATTACATACAGCAGCGCTACTGGACAAACATTAAGTTACTGTGTTATTCCTGGGTTATATAGCGCTGGGGAGTGTGCTGGCATACTCTCTGTCTCTCCAAAGGGCCTTGTGGGGAAACTGTCTTCAGAAAAAGTATTCCCTGTGTGTGTGGTGTGTCGGTACACGTGTGTCGACATGTCTGAGGAAGAAGGCTATATTAGAGAGGAGCGGGAGCAAATGAATGTGGTGTCTCCGCTGACACCTGATTGGATGGATATGTGGAATGTTTTAAATGCTAGTGTAAACTCATTGTACAAAAGATTAGACAAGGCTGAAGCTTTGGGACAGTCAGGGACTCAACCCATGCCTGATCCTATGTTGCAGGGACTGTCAGGGTCTCATAAGCGCCCACTATCCCAGATTGTTGACACAGTAACCGACACGGATTCTGACTCCAGTGTCGATTACGATGATGCAAAGTTACAGCCAAAATTGGCAAAATCCATTCGATATATGATTATGGCAATAAAAGATGTTTTGCACATCACAGAGGAACCCCCTGTCCCTGACAAGAGGGTACATATGTACAAGGGAAAGAAGCCTGAGGTAACCTTTGAGGGGGTCACACGAGCTGAACGAGTTATGTGAAAAAGCTTGGGAATCTCCAGATAAAAGACTGCAGATTTCCAAAAGGATTCTTATGGCGTATCCTATTCCATCAACGGATAGGTTACGATGGAAATCCTCACGTAGGATGGACAAAGCATTAACACGCACAGCTACAGTTGGAAAATCAAATTTTTTACCTTATGTTCCCTCACAGCATAAGAAAGCTCCGCATTATCAAATGCAGTCCTTTCAGTCACAAAGAAACAAGAAAGTGCGAGGTGCGTCCTTTCTTGCCAGAGGTAGGGGCAGAGGAATAAAGCTGCACAACACAGCTAGTTCCCAGGAACAGAAGTCCTCCCCGGCCTCTACAAAATCTACCTCATGACGCTGGGGCTCCACTGGCAGAGTCCGGCCCATGTGATGTCATGCAGCTGCTCTGACCACGCCTCCTGTTTCTCCGTTGCCGACCCCATTTTGAAACCGTGCCCCCGCACCGCTCCATCTCCGACTTGGAAATGGAGTGTTGTTGACCCCCCTCCCCCCCCCCTTCACCGATTCACAGGCAGAGGTGATCGCATTATCTGCGGGGTGCCGCAGAAAATGCAGGCGTATGCTCTTAGCAGTTTTTGCAGTTGGATTGCGATCCAACCTGAATCAGGCCCCATTACCTATCACAATGCACTGCGGGTAGTACAAAATGGGGTTAATATAGGAGAAAAACCCCCAGAGCTGTGCTCCTTAACTGTCCCTGGTGGCTAGTGGAGCGGCTGCCCAGTAATCAGTGTCCACGCCAGTGCGCACACGGCCCGCCCCCATCAGCGGCCTCGTGATCCCGGAGGGCGGTGTGTGTGTGACTGACCTTAGGAAGAAACCGGAGCCTCCGCTGCAGTGACCCAGCAACCGGGGCACGGGAGTATACTGCGCCACTGGGAGTGATGGAGCTGCAGTAAAGAGGTCTATTAGACCTAGCCTGCTGCAGCCCTTGTAGATTCTTATAAAAAAAGTTCTTCTTTTCTTGCCAAAATTAATAGCTAAGAATAGGCTGCCTGAGGCAGCCCCCTGTTAAGTGGCCTGCTACTGAAGGCACCAACTACAAACTGAGCTCCCTGTTCATGGAAGCGAGGTTATAGAGGAGGGGGCGCTGAGCATCTTGGGAACAGTCAAAAGCTTTGAGCCTGTTGGTGCCTCAGATCAAGATCCTACTCTGGTGTACATATACAATGTGAATCCTTGTGGAGTCCAGTGTACCCCACAGAAGAAATGAATGCGTCACACCCATTGGCAGCAACATTAGAATAGCTGCTGATGGGCACAATTGAGAAAGGAAGGGGGGAAAACATTTGAATCCAGCACATATATGTAATTTGAATATGTAATTTGTACCTTCCTACTTTAAAATGTAATGGATGAACCTCACCCTGTGAGAACTATCTTCATGATCAAGAGATCTCATATGCAAGATAAGTATGTGTTGGGATAGGGCTGTGGAGGGCGGCTGCTCGGGCACACCCCTGTCAAGTTAAGGAGATTCAACTGAGGAAGCACAAGGGAACTCTCATCTGGGAACAACAACTGCAGGGAGAACACATTTTCAGACGAATGTGGGAGGGCAGAAGGCTGCCTAATACTGAAGCACCCCCAAACAACAAACCAAATGCAACAACTACTGCAAGCATTCCTGGGGGAAGGCCTGCAGCAGATGGATTTGCATATAGTGATGTCATCCAAGCAGTGGGCATAGTTGGCTGCAACCCTCGTCTGCATATGAAAAGAGAAAAGGGTCACGCAGGGCATGGCGGCCTTTGTGGGGTTGCGCTTGGATGACCCCTAGATCGCTTTATACACCCCCACCCCCCATCAGTGTGGGCTCATGTTGGCCATGCCCCAGCCCCTGAAGCATTCAAGGTGATTTCTTGCAGCAGCTGGACCCAGAAACAGCTCCAGAGTTGCTCTACAAGACAAGTAAAAGGGTGTGAGCCCTGCAGCACCACCTGTAGTTTGCATACACACATATATAGGACAGCATCTCTTATATGCCCCAGGGTCAATAAAATAGTATCCTTATCTAGGGTATCCATCCCCTCAGATAAGGTATCCGTCCATGCCGCTACAGCACTACACACCCAGGCCGACGCAATTGCCGGTCTGAGTAAGGTACCTGAATGTGTATAAATGGACTTCAGGGAAATCTCCTGTTTGCGGTCAGCAGACTCTTTGAGGGTAGCCGTATACTGGGACGGGAGGGCTACCTTCTTGGATAAGCGTGTTAATGCTTTGTCCACCCTAGGGGAGGATTCCCATCGTAACCTATCCATTGATGGGAAAGGATACGCCATAAGAATCCTTTTGGAAATCTGCAGTCTTTTATCTGGAGATTCCCAAGCTTTTTCACATAACTCGTTCAGCTCGTGTGACCCCCTCAAAGGTTACCTCAGGCTTTTTCACCTTGTACATATGTACCCTCTTGTCAGGGACAGGGGGTTCCTCTCTGATGTGCAAAACATCTTTTATTGCCATAATCATATATCGAATGGATTTTGCCAATTTTGGCTGTAACTTTGCATCATCGTAATCGACACTGGAGTCAGAATCCGTGTCTGTATCTGTGTCAACAATCTGGGATAGTGGGCGCTTATGAGACCCTGACAGTCCCTGCAACATAGGATCAGGCATGGGTTGAGACCCTGACTGTCCCAAAGCTTCAGCCTTGTCTAATCTTTTGTGCAATGAGTTTACACTAGCATTTAAAACATTCCACATATCCATCCAATCAGCTGTCGGCGGAGACACCACATTCATTTGCTCCTGCTCCTCTCTAATATAGCCTTCTTCCTCAGACATGTCGACACTAGAGATGAGCGGGTTCGGTTTCTCTGAATCCGAACCCGCACGAACTTCATGTTTTTTTTCACGGGTCCGAGCGACTCGGATCTTCCCGTCTTGCTCGGTTAACCCGAGCGCGCCCGAACGTCATCATGACGCTGTCGGATTCTCGCGAGGCTCGGATTCTATCGCGAGACTCGGATTCTATATAAGGAGCCACGCGTCGCCGCCATTTTCACACGTGCATTGAGATTGATAGGGAGAGGACGTGGCTGGCGTCCTCTCCATTTAGATTAGGAGAGAGAGAGAGAGATTGACCTGAGGCTGATACTGTAGAAGAGAGTGCAGAGTTTAGTGACTGACCACAGTGACCACCAGCAGTGCAGTTGTTTTATTTAATATATCCGTTCTCTGCCTGAAAAAAACGGTACACACAGTGACTCAGTCACATACCATATCTGTGTGCACTGCTCAGCCCAGTGTGCTGCATGCCTGCATCATCTATGTATATATTATATATCTGACTGTGCTCAGCTCACACAGCTTATAATTGTGGGGGAGACTGGGGAGCACTGCAGTGCCAGTTATAGGTTATAGCAGGAGCCAGGAGTACAAGACAGTCACATACCATATCTGTGTGCACTGCTCAGCCCAGTGTGCTGCATCATCTATGTATATATTATATATCTGACTGTGCTCAGCTCACACAGCTTATAATTGTGGGGGAGACTGGGGAGCACTGCAGTGCCAGTTATAGGTTATAGCAGGAGCCAGGAGTACATATTATATTAAAATTAAACAGTGCACACTTTTGCTGCAGGAGTGCCACTGCCAGTGTGACTGACCAGTGACCTGACCACACTGACCACCAGTATAGTTAGTAGTATACTATATTGTGATTGCCTGAAAAAGTTAAACACTCGTCGTGTGACTTCACTTGTGTGGTGTTTTTTTTTTTATTCTATAAAAAACTCATTCTGCTGACAGACAGTGTCCAGCAGGTCCGTCATTATATAATATATATACCTGTCCGGCTGCAGTAGTGATATATATATATTTTTTATATCATTATTTATCATCCAGTCGCAGCAGACACAGTACGGTAGTTCACGGCTGTAGCTACCTCTGTGTCGGCACTCGGCAGTCCATCCATAATTGTATACCACCTACCCGTGGTTTTTTTTCTTTCTTCTTTATACATACATACTACTACATCTCTTTATCAACCAGTCTATATTAGCAGCAGACACAGTACAGTACGGTAGTTCACGGCTGTGGCTACCTCTGTGTCGGCACTCGGTAGTCCGTCCATAATTGTATACCACCTAACCGTGTTTTTTTTTTTCTTTCTTCTTTATACATACATACTACGACATCTCTTTATCAACCAGTCTATATTAGCAGCAGACACAGTACAGTACGGTAGTTCACGGCTGTGGCTACCTCTGTGTCGGCACTCGGCAGTCCGTCCATAATTGTATACCACCTAACCGTGGTTTTTTTTTCTTTCTTCTTTATACATACATACTACGACATCTCTTTATCAACCAGTCTATATTAGCAGCAGACACAGTACAGTACGGTAGTTCACGGCTGTGGCTACCTCTGTGTCGGCACTCGGCAGTCCGTCCATAATTGTATACCACCTAACCGTGGTTTTTTTTTCTTTCTTCTTCATACATACATACTACGACATCTCTTTATCAACCAGTCTATATTAGCAGCAGACACAGTACAGTACGGTAGTTCACGGCTGTGGCTACCTCTGTGTCGGCACTCGGCAGTCCGTCCATAATTGTATACCACCTACCCGTGGTTTTTTTTTCTTTCTTCTTTATACATACATACTACTACATCTCTTTATCAACCAGTCTATATTAGCAGCAGACACAGTACAGTACGGTAGTTCACGGCTGTGGCTACCTCTGTGTCGGCACTCGGCAGTCCGTCCATAATTGTATACCACCTACCCGTGGTTTTTTTTTCTTTCTTCTTCATACATACATACTACGACATCTCTTTATCAACCAGTCTATATTAGCAGCAGACACAGTACAGTACGGTAGTTCACGGCTGTGGCTACCTCTGTGTCGGCACTCGGCAGGCCGTCCATAATTGTATACCACCTAACCGTGGTTTTTTTTTCTTTCTTCTTCATACATACATACTACGACATCTCTTTATCAACCAGTCTATATTAGCAGCAGACACAGTACGGTAGTTCACGGCTGTAGCTACCTCTGTGTCGGCACTCGGCAGTCCGTCCATAATTGTATACTAGTATCCATCCATCTCCATTGTTTACCTGAGGTGCCTTTTAGTTGTGCCTATTAAAATATGGAGAACAAAAATGTTGAGGTTCCAAAATTAGGGAAAGATCAAGATCCACTTCCACCTCGTGCTGAAGCTGCTGCCACTAGTCATGGCCGAGACGATGAAATGCCAGCAACGTCGTCTGCCAAGGCCGATGCCCAATGTCATAGTACAGAGCATGTCAAATCCAAAACACCAAATATCAGTAAAAAAAGGACTCCAAAACCTAAAATAAAATTGTCGGAGGAGAAGCGTAAACTTGCCAATATGCAATTTACCACACGGAGTGGCAAGGAACGGCTGAGGCCCTGGCCTATGTTCATGGCTAGTGGTTCAGCTTCACATGAGGATGGAGGCACTCAGCCTCTCGCTAGAAAAATGAAAAGACTCAAGCTGGCAAAAGCAGTAGCACCGCAAAGAACTGTGCGTTCTTCGAAATCCCAAATCCACAAGGAGAGTCCAATTGTGTCGGTTGCGATGCCTGACCTTCCCAACACTGGACGTGAAGAGCATGCGCCTTCCACCATTTGCACGCCCCCTGCAAGTGCTGGAAGGAGCACCCGCAGTCCAGTTCCTGATAGTCAGATTGAAGATGTCAGTGTTGAAGTACACCAGGATGAGGAGGATATGGGTGTTGCTGGCGCTGGGGAGGAAATTGACCAGGAGGATTCTGATGGTGAGGTGGTTTGTTTAAGTCAGGCACCCGGGGAGACACCTGTTGTCCGTGGGAGGAATATGGCCGTTGACATGCCTGGTGAAAATACCAAAAAAATCAGCTCTTCGGTGTGGAACTATTTCAACAGAAATGCGGACAACAGGTGTCAAGCCGTGTGTTCCCTTTGTCAAGCTGTAATAAGTAGGGGTAAGGATGTTAACCACCTCGGAACATCCTCCCTTATACGTCACCTGCAGCGCATTCATAATAAGTCAGTGACAAGTTCAAAAACTTTGGGTGACAGCGGAAGCAGTCCACTGACCAGTAAATCCCTTCCTCTTGTAACCAAGCTCACGCAAACCACCCCACCAACTCCCTCAGTGTCAATTTCCTCCTTCCCCAGGAATGCCAATAGTCCTGCAGGCAATGTCACTGGCAATTCTGACGAGTCCTCTCCTGCCTGGGATTCCTCCGATGCATCCTTGCGTGTAACGCCTACTGCTGCTGGCGCTGCTGTTGTTGCTGCTGGGAGTCGATGGTCATCCCAGAGGGGAAGTCGTAAGCCCACTTGTACTACTTCCAGTAAGCAATTGACTGTTCAACAGTCCTTTGCGAGGAAGTTGAAATATCACAGCAGTCATCCTGCTGCAAAGCGGATAACTGAGGCCTTGACAACTATGTTGGTGTTAGACGTGCGTCCGGTATCCGCCGTTAGTTCACAGGGAACTAGACAATTTATTGAGTCAGTGTGCCCCCGTTACCAAATACCATCTAGGTTCCACTTCTCTAGGCAGGCGATACCGAGAATGTACACGGACGTCAGAAAAAGACTCACCAGTGTCCTAAAAAATGCAGTTGTACCCAATGTCCACTTAACCACGGACATGTGGACAAGTGGAGCAGGGCAGGGTCAGGACTATATGACTGTGACAGCCCACTGGGTAGATGTATGGACTCCCGCCGCAAGAACAGCAGCGGCGGCACCAGTAGCAGCATCTCGCAAACGCCAACTCTTTCCTAGGCAGGCTACGCTTTGTATCACCGGTTTCCAGAATACGCACACAGCTGAAAACCTCTTACGGCAACTGAGGAAGATCATCGCGGAATGGCTTACCCCAATTGGACTCTCCTGTGGATTTGTGGCATCGGACAACGCCAGCAATATTGTGTGTGCATTAAATATGGGCAAATTCCAGCACGTCCCATGTTTTGCACATACCTTAAATTTGGTGGTGCAGAATTATTTAAAAAACGACAGGGGCGTGCAAGAGATGCTGTCGGTGGCCAGAAAAATTGCGGGACACTTTTGGCGTACAGGCACCACGTACAGAAGACTGGAGCACCACCAAAAACTACTGAACCTGCCCTGCCATCATCTGAAGCAAGAAGTGGTAACGAGGTGGAATTCAACCCTCTATATGCTTCAGAGGTTGGAGGAGCAGCAAAAGGCCATTCAAGCCTATACAATTGAGCACGATATAGGAGGTGGAATGCACCTGTCTCAAGCGCAGTGGAGAATGATTTCAACGTTGTGCAAGGTTCTGATGCCCTTTGAACTTGCCACACGTGAAGTCAGTTCAGACACTGCCAGCCTGAGTCAGGTCATTCCCCTCATCAGGCTTTTGCAGAAGAAGCTGGAGACATTGAAGGAGGAGCTAACACGGAGCGATTCCGCTAGGCATGTGGGACTTGTGGATGGAGCCCTTAATTCGCTTAACAAGGATTCACGGGTGGTCAATCTGTTGAAATCAGAGCACTACATTTTGGCTACCGTGCTCGATCCTAGATTTAAAGCCTACCTTGGATCTCTCTTTCCGGCAGACACAAGTCTGCTGGGGTTGAAAGACCTGCTGGTGAGAAAATTGTCAAGTCAAGCGGAACGCGACCTGTCAACATCTCCTCCTTCACATTCTCCCGCAACTGGGGGTGCGAGGAAAAGGCTCAGAATTCCGAGCCCACCCGCTGGCGGTGATGCAGGGCAGTCTGGAGCGACTGCTGATGCTGACATCTGGTCCGGACTGAAGGACCTGACAACGATTACGGACATGTCGTCTACTGTCACTGCATATGATTCTCTCACCATTGAAAGAATGGTGGAGGATTATATGAGTGACCGCATCCAAGTAGGCACGTCACACAGTCCATACTTATACTGGCAGGAAAAAGAGGCAATTTGGAGGCCATTGCACAAACTGGCTTTATTCTACCTAAGTTGCCCTCCCACAAGTGTGTACTCCGAAAGAGTGTTTAGTGCCGCCGCTCACCTTGTCAGCAATCGGCGTACGAGGTTACATCCAGAAAATGTGGAGAAGATGATGTTCATTAAAATGAATTATAATCAATTCCTCCGCGGAGACATTGACCAGCAGCAATTGCCTCCACAAAGTACACAGGGAGCTGAGATGGTGGATTCCAGTGGGGACGAATTGATAATCTGTGAGGAGGGGGATGTACACGGTGATATATCGGAGGGTGATGATGAGGTGGACATCTTGCCTCTGTAGAGCCAGTTTGTGCAAGGAGAGATTAATTGCTTCTTTTTTGGGGGGGGTCCAAACCAACCCGTCATATCAGTCACAGTCGTGTGGCAGACCCTGTCACTGAAATGATGGGTTGGTTAAAGTGTGCATGTCCTGTTTTGTTTATACAACATAAGGGTGGGTGGGAGGGCCCAAGGACAATTCCATCTTGCACCTCTTTTTTCTTTTATTTTTCTTTGCGTCATGTGCTGTTTGGGGAGGGTTTTTTGGAAGGGACATCCTGCGTGACACTGCAGTGCCACTCCTAAATGGGCCCGGTGTTTGTGTCGGCCACTAGGGTCGCTAATCTTACTCACACAGTCAGCTACCTCATTGCGCCTCTTTTTTTCTTTGCGTCATGTGCTGATTGGGGAGGGTTTTTTGGAAGGGACATCCTGCGTGACACTGCAGTGCCACTCCTAAATGGGCCCGGTGTTTGTGTCGGCCACTAGGGTCGCTAATCTTACTCACACAGTCAGCTACCTCATTGCGCCTCTTTTTTTCTTTGCGTCATGTGCTGATTGGGGAGGGTTTTTTGGAAGGGACATCCTGCGTGACACTGCAGTGCCACTCCTAAATGGGCCCGGTGTTTGTGTCGGCCACTAGGGTCGCTAATCTTACTCACACAGTCAGCTACCTCATTGCGCCTCTTTTTTTCTTTGCGTCATGTGCTGATTGGGGAGGGTTTTTTGGAAGGGACATCCTGCGTGACACTGCAGTGCCACTCCTAAATGGGCCCGGTGTTTGTGTCGGCCACTAGGGTCGCTAATCTTACTCACACAGTCAGCTACCTCATTGCGCCTCTTTTTTTCTTTGCGTCATGTGCTGATTGGGGAGGGTTTTTTGGAAGGGACACCCTGCGTGACACTGCAGTGCCACTCCTAAATGGGCCCGGTGTTTGTGTCGGCCACTAGGGTCGCTAATCTTACTCACACAGTCAGCTACCTCATTGCGCCTCTTTTTTTCTTTGCGTCATGTGCTGATTGGGGAGGGTTTTTTGGAAGGGACATCCTGCGTGACACTGCAGTGCCACTCCTAAATGGGCCCGGTGTTTGTGTCGGCCACTAGGGTCGCTAATCTTACTCACACAGTCAGCTACCTCATTGCGCCTCTTTTTTTCTTTGCGTCATGTGCTGATTGGGGAGGGTTTTTTGGAAGGGACATCCTGCGTGACACTGCAGTGCCACTCCTAAATGGGCCCGGTGTTTGTGTCGGCCACTAGGGTCGCTAATCTTACTCACACAGTCAGCTACCTCATTGCGCCTCTTTTTTTCTTTGCGTCATGTGCTGATTGGGGAGGGTTTTTTGGAAGGGACATCCTGCGTGACACTGCAGTGCCACTCCTAAATGGGCCCGGTGTCTGTGTCGGCCACTAGGGTCGCTAATCTTACTCACACAGTCAGCTACCTCATTGCGCCTCTTTTTTTCTTTGCGTCATGTGCTGATTGGGGAGGGTTTTTTGGAAGGGACATCCTGCGTGACACTGCAGTGCCACTCCTAAATGGGCCCGGTGTTTGTGTCGGCCACTAGGGTCGCTTATCTTACTCACACAGTCAGCTACCTCATTGCGCCTCTTTTTTTCTTTGCGTCATGTGCTGATTGGGGAGGGTTTTTTGGAAGGGACATCCTGCGTGACACTGCAGTGCCACTCCTAGATGGGCCAGGTGTTTGTGTCGGCCACTAGTGTCGCTTAGCTTAGTCATCCAGCGACCTTGGTGCAAATTTTAGGACTAAAAATAATATTGTGAGGTGTGAGGTATTCAGAATAGACTGAAAATGAGTGGAAATTATGGTTTTTGAGGTTAATAATAATATGGGATCAAAATGACCCCCAAATTCTATGATTTAAGCTGTTTTTTAGTGTTTTTTTAAAAAAACACCCGAATCCAAAACACACCCGAATCCGACAAAAAAAATTCGGTGAGGTTTTGCCAAAACGCGGTCGAACCCAAAACACGGCCGCGGAACCGAACCCAAAACCAAAACACAAAACCCGAAAAATTTCAGGCGCTCATCTCTAGTCGACACACGTGTACCGACACACCACACACACAGGGAATGCTTTTTCTGAAGACAGTTTCCCCACAAGGCCCTTTGGAGAGACAGAGAGAGAGTATGCCAGCACACACCCCAGCGCTATATAACCCAGGAATACACAGTAACTTAATGTTTGCCCAGTAGTACTGCTGTATGTAATTTGCGCCAAATTATGTGCCCCCCCCCCCCTCTTTTCAACTCTCTTGTCTACCGTGGTATAAGCAGGGGAGAGTCCGGGGAGCTTCCTCTCAGCGGTGCTGTGAAGAAAAAATGGCGCTGGTGAGTGCTGAGGGAGAAGCCCCGCACCCTCGGCGGCAGGCTTCTGTCCCGCTTAAACTGTAAAATTGGCGGGGGCTCATACATATATACAGTGCCCCGCTGTATATGTGTTATATTTTTGCAAAAAAGAGGTTTATATTGCTGCCCAGGGTGCCCCCCCCCCCCCTGCGCCCTGCACCCTTACAGTGACCGGAGTGTGTGAGGTGTATGGGAGCAATGGCGCACAGCTGCAGTGCTGTGCGTTACTTCAGTGAAGATCATGAAGTCTTCTGCCGCCTCTGAAGTCTTCTTTTCTTCTCATACTCACCCGGCTTCTATCTTCCGGCTCTGCAAGGGGGACGGAGGCGCGGCTCTGGGACGGACGGCGAGGGTGAGATCCTGCGTACCAATCCCTCTGGAGCTAATGGTGTCCAGTAGCCTAAGAAGCTGGACCTTGCAACTCAGAGAGTAGGGCTGCTTCTCTCCCCTCAGTCCCTCGATGAGGGAGTCTGTTGCCAGCAGTGCTCCCTGAAAATTAAAAACCTAACAAAATACTTTCTGTCAGAAAGCTCAGGAGAGCTCCTGAAAAGCACCCAGTCTCCACTGGGCACAGTATCAAACTGAGGTCTGGAGGAGGGGCAAAGAGGGAGGAGCCAGTGCACACCCAGAACTAAAGTCTTTCTTAAAGTACCCATGTCTCCTGCGGAGCCTATCTATCCCCATGGTCCTTACGGAGTCCCCAGCATCCTCTAGGACGTTAGAGAAAATAGGATTTTAATACCTACCGGTAAATCCTTTTCTCTTAGTCCGTAGAGGATGCTGGGCACCCGTCCCAGTGCGTACTGTGTCTGCAGTTATTAAATGGCCCTTAACTCCAGAACATTTATGTGGAGAAAACTTTCCTGACTTGACCATCTTCCTTGGATGTTTTCCCCCTGTGTGACTGCTCCCCAGCCTCGGAGGGTTGCATCCATGGTCCCTAGGATCCAGTCCTGGATCCCGAACCATCGCCCCTCTAGGAGGTGAGAACTGTGCAGCCACCAATGGAGTAAGATTCTGGTCTTGGAAGACAGGATTATCCTCCGGTGCATGTGTAGGTGGGATCCGGACCACTTGTCCAACAGGTCCCACTGGAACACTCTGGCATGGAACCTGCCAAACTGAATGGCCTCGTAGGCCGCAACCATCTTCCCCAGCAACAGAATGCATTGATGGATTAACACTCTTGCTGGTTTCAGAATTTGTTTGACCAGACTCTGGAACTCCATAGCCTTTCCACTGGAAGAAAGCCTCTTCTGTGTCCAGTATGACTCCCAGAAACAACAACCGCGTCATTGGGACCAACTGCGATTTTGGCAAGTTTAGGAGCCAACCATGTTGTTGAAGAACTGTCAGGGAGAGTAGATGTTTTGCACCAACTGGTCCCTGGATCTCGCCTTTATCAGGAGATCATCCAAGTACGGCATAATTGTGACTCCTTGCTTGCGAAGGAGAACCATCATTTCCACCATCACCCTGGTGAAAATCCTCGGAGCCGTGGACAGACCAAACGGCAACGTCTGAAATTGGTAATGACAATCCTGAATTGCAAACCTCAGGTAGCTTGATGCAGTGGCTAAACGGGAACATGTAATTAGGCATCCTTATGTCTACCAAAACCATGAAATCTCCTTCCTCCGGACTGGAGATCCCTACCCTGAGAGATTCCATCTTGAAATTGAATTTCTTTAGGTAGAAATTGAGGGATTTCAGATTTAAGATTGGTCTGACTGAGCCGTCCGGCTTCGGGAGCACGAAGAGGCTTGAATAAAAACCTTCTCCCTGCTGACTAAGGCCGATTTGAACAATCGGTGAGGGGGAACGTCTTGAAACCCCAGTTTGTACCCTTGTGACACTATTTGTAAAACCCACGAGTCCAGGTCCAAATTAATCCAGAACTGACTGAAGTGTTTTAGACGTGCCCCCACTGGTGTGGGCTCCTGCAAGAGAGCCCCAGCGTCATGCAGTGGATTTGGCAGAAGCAGAGGACGATCTCTGCTCCTGCGATCTTGAAGAGGCTACAGACCTCTTCCCTCTTCTCCTTCCTCTACCTGCAAAGAAAGGGGAATCTTAACTTCTTGCATATCTATTGGGACAAAATGACTGCGTTAGACAATGATGCGTCTTCATCCGTTGAGAGGGAACATAGGGCAAGAAGGTTGACTTACCTGCGGGAGCTGCCGAGATCAAATTAACTAGGCCGTTGCCAAACAAGGCTTCACCTTCATAGGGAAGAGACTCCCTTTCTTCTTGGAGTCAGCATCAGCATTCCCTTGGTGAATCCACAATGCCCTCCTATCCGAGACTGCCATGAAATTGGCCCGTGAACTCAAGAGTCCTATATCCCTTGCAGTCGTAAGTATGCTGCAGTGTCCTTGATATGATCCAACGTAAGGAGTATCCCATCTCTCCAAGATATCTATATCGGAAGACAAGGTATTCGACCAATTCTTGAATACTACTACTCACCCATGCGCATGTAATGGCAGGTCTAAGTAATGTACCCGTGGTTACATAACTAGAAATAATGTAGCTTCCTGCATACGATCCGCTGGATTTGTGACAGGGCCCCGTGCAGAACAGGGGGTGACTCCCACTTTATTCTGTCCGCAGCAGGAAATGAATAAACAATCGGAAACCTTTTGGGGATTTGAAACCATCTTGTCGAGCTGGCCCAGACTTTCTCAAACAGAGATGGAGGAACGTTACATCAGCTTTCATTATATATCTATATATACATACATATAGACCCCTTTGTCAGGAACAGCAGGGTCCTCAGTGATGTTAATATGTCCTTAATATCCACAATCATGTACTGAATGCTCCTTGCCAATATTGGATCTAATCAGGAAATATTATGGTCGACATAGGAATCAGTATCCGAGTCAGTATCAGTGTGTAGTAACATTTTTGCGGGCCTGAGGGAAAAGAAGCATAGCCATGAACATCACATCTATTCTCTACGTCTGTGTCTGGGACACAGATTTATCCAACCTCACTCTGATATTATTGAAACTTTCACCCAGTCAGTTATTGGTGGTGCCAACAGGGCCACCATCATATGTCTGCATTCCTAATATAGTTTCCTCTTGGGAAAAACATTCAGCCACCGACATGTTGACACACATGTACCAAGTACCCACAGACACATCGGCTTATGGGGGATAGACCTACAGTAAATCTGTCAGAGGGACAGAGAGGATTTTTTAGCTCACAACCCAGCGCCAAAAGTACACAGTCTGGGAAATAATAAACTCTATAGTGATAGACTTGTAACGCTCTATAGATGTGCTGGTGAGGTGAGGAAGAAGCCCCGCCGCTGTAATGGCACGCTTCTGTCCCGCTCAGAAACAAATAATTAATTACGCTGGCGGGGTAAGGACAGTGCCCAGGCACTAATGTCCACTTTTGCCAGCCTTTTGTGAGGAATTTATGCTGCCCAGGGTGCCCCCCCCCCACCCACCCACATGCCCTGCACCCTGCAGTGCCTGTGTTTGTGTGGAAGCATGGCGCACAGCATTCCGCTCGCTGCGTGGTACCTCAGAATGCAGTCACTGGAGAAGAAGTCTTCTGTTCTTCTGCTACTCGCCTGTCTTCTGACTTCTGGCTCTGTAAGGGGGTGATGGCAGGCTACGGGAGTGGGCATCTAGGCGTACCCAGCGATCAGCACCCTCAGGAGCTAATGGTGTCCTGTCAGCCAGAAGCAGAGCCATTGAACTCACTAGAAGTTGGTCATACTTCTCTCCCCTAAGTTCCACGAAGCAGGGAGACTGTTGCCAGCAGCCTCCCTGAAAATAAGAAAAACTAACATAAGTATTTTCAGAGAAACTCAGTAGAGCTCCCCTGTAGTGCATCCAGTCTCACTGGGCACAATTCTAAAACTGGAGTCTGGAGGAGGGGCATAGAGGGAGGAGACAGTTCACACCCTTTGAAAGTCTTAAAGTGCCCATGTCTCCTGCGGATCCCGTCTATACCCCATGGTTCTTAATGTGATCCCAGCATCCTCTAGGACGTATGAGAAAACAAATAACGCACACACGAGGAGGAGAGAACAAAGGAAGCTATAAGGAGGGGAGGGGAGGGGAGGGGGGGGGGGGGAGGTAAGGTAGTAAAGGGATATTGGATAAACTACAACCTTATACATATTCATTAATGTACCAGTAGTTAGAAGTAGAAGAGCTCTAACAGAAACCACAAAGCTTATCTAAAGCCACACCACACTGGATATGCCCAATCTCATTTGATCTTTGAAGCAAAGCAGTATTGGACTTTGTTACTACCAAGCAGTCTCCCATCCATGTATTATCAGATTCTTTAGGTGTTTTTAAACTACCAACACCCTTTTCTTGGTACTGTACATTTAATTTTTACACATATTCTTTTATGTACCAGAAGTTAGAAGTAGAAGAGCTCTAACAGAAACCACGAGCTCATCTACAGCCACAGCACACTGGATTTGCCCAATCTCTCCTGATCATGGAAGCTGAGCAGTGTTGGTCCTGGTTTTAGTACTTGGATGGGAGACCACCAGGAAATACCAGGAGCTGTGTGTATTTTTACAATACCAACACCGTTCTCTTGATGCATTCCATTTTGAAACATTGGGGCAGATCTATTAAGCCTGGTGAACTGATAAAGTGCAAGGTGATAAAGTACCAGCCAGTCAGCTCCTAACTGTCATTTTTCAAACCCAGCCTGTGACATGGCAATTAGGAGCTGATTGGCTGGTACTTTATCACCATGCAAATTATCATTTCACCAGGTTTAATAAATCGTCCGCTTATTCATTTATGTACGAGTAGTTAGAAGTAGAAGAACTCTAACAGAAACCACTAAGCTCATCTACAGCCACACCACACTGTATATGCCCAATATCACCTGATCTTAGGCCTGGTTTGTTCTTGGATGTGAGACCACCTGGGAATACCAGGTGCTGTAGGTAGTTTTATACTACCAACACCGTTCTCTTGATGCATTCTATTTTGAAACTTATTCATTGATGTAGAAGTTAGAAACAGCAAAAATCATCTACAGCCGCATCACACTGGATATGTCCAATCCAGTGGCGTAACTAGAAATTTTTCTCCCCCAAGCCAAAAAATTCTTCGGCGCCCCCCCCACCCCCTTCATGCTCCATAATTGGGAGCAAGAAAGGGATAAATATGCGCGCGCCTAAGGCGCGCGCGTCAAAAAAGGGGCGTGGTTTTGTTGGAGTGGGCGTGGTTTTGCATAAAGGGGCGTGGCATTGCAGGAAAAGACTACCTTATACCCCAGTTTTGCAACCTGCACGCCCATACGTTGGCCACCACAGGAAAGAAAAATAATCCTGATTCATGCCCCTTACATTATTTGTCATTTTTCCTCCTTATAGTAATGCCCAGTATACATTATGCCACATACTGCAATGGCCCTTAGACATTATGCCGCACACAATAATGCACGACACAATATGCACACACTGTAATGCCCCCGACACATTATGCGGTTTTAAAAATACGGGGGATCCCCTGTCCGTTTTTCCCCCGGATTTTTAGAACCAGGACCGGCTCGAAGAGCCCGAGGCTGGTTATGCTTTGGAGGGGGGACCCCACACAATTTTTCTTTTCCGGGTTTTTCACATTCCATTTAAAAAAAATAAAAAATAATAATCTTTTAAAAAATATATAAATAATACTTGTGCCTCCAAAAAAGACAAACCAAGTACCTAATCCCTTCTAATATAAATAGATATGCTATTACCCCAAAAAAATATTATTTTTTATTAGATTCCGCCTGCAAAGTGTGGCGGATTGAAAATGACGAATTTACTGTTTAAAAGCACTGTTGTCGAATTTACAAACTTCAATTGAATATACTTTTGTTGAATTGCCGCATTTGTACTAGAGATGAGCGGGTTCGGTTTCTCTGAAACCGAACCCGCACGAACTTCATGTTTTTTTCACGGGTCCGAGCAGACTCGGATCCTCCCGCCTTGCTCGGTTAACCCGAGCGCGCCCGAACGTCATCATGACGCTGTCGGATTCTCGCGAGACTCGGATTCTATATAAGGAGCCGCGCGTCGCCGCCATTTTCACACGTGCATTGAGATTGATAGGGAGAGGACGTGGCTGGCGTCCTCTCCATTAGAAATTAGATTAGAAGAGAGAGAGAGATTGTGCAGAGTCAGACAGAGTTTACCACAGTGACCAGTGCAGTTGTTGTTAGTTAACTTTTATTTATTTTAATATAATATATCCGTTCTCTGCTATATCCGTTCTCTGCCTGAAAAAAAACGATACACAGCAGCAGCCAGTCACACAGTGTGACTCAGTCTGTGTGCACTCAGCTCAGCCCAGTGTGCTGCACATCAATGTATAAAAGGCAAAGCTTATAATAATTGTGGGGGAGACTGGGGAGCACTGCAGGTTGTTATAGCAGGAGCCCCCAGGAGTACATAATATTATATTAATTTAAAATTAAACAGTGCACACTTTTGCTGCAGGAGTGCCACTGCCAGTGTGACTAGTGGTGACCAGTGCCTGACCACCAGTATAGTAGTATATTGTTGTATGTATTGTATACTATCTCTTTATCAACCAGTCTATATTAGCAGCAGACACAGTACAGTGCGGTAGTTCACGGCTGTGGCTACCTCTGTGTCGGCAGTCGGAACTCGGCAGGCAGTCCGTCCATCCATAATTGTATTACAATATATACCACCTAACCGTGGTATTTTTTTTTCTTTCTTTATACCGTCGTCATAGTGTCATACTAGTTGTTACGAGTATACTACTATCTCTTTATCAACCAGTGTACAGTGCGGTAGTTCACGGCTGTGGCTACCTCTGTGTCGGCAGTCGGCAGGCAGTCCGTCCATCCATAATTGTATTATTATTATAATATATACCACCTAACCGTGGTTTTTTTTTCATTCTTTATACCGTCATAGTGTCATACTAGTTGTTACGAGTATACTACTATCTCTTTATCAACCAGTGTACAGTGCGGTAGTTCACGGCTGTGGCTACCTCTGTGTCGGCAGTCGGCAGGCAGTCCGTCCATCCATAATTGTATTATTATTATAATATATACCACCTAACCGTGGTTTTTTTTTCATTCTTTATACCGTCGTCATAGTGTCATACTAGTTGTTACGAGTATACTACTATCTCTTTATCAACCAGTGTACAGTGCGGTAGTTCACGGCTGTGGCTACCTCTGTGTCGGCAGTCGGCAGGCAGTCCGTCCTTCCATAATTGTATTATTATTATAATATATACCACCTAACCGTGGTTTTTTTTTCATTCTTTATACCGTCGTCATAGTGTCATACTAGTTGTTACGAGTATACTACTATCTCTTTATCAACCAGTGTACAGTGCGGTAGTTCACGGCTGTGGCTACCTCTGTGTCGGCAGTCGGCAGGCAGTCCGTCCATCCATAATTGTATTATTATTATAATATATACCACCTAACCGTGGTTTTTTTATACCACCTAACCGTGGCAGTCCGTCCATAATTGTATACTAGTATCCAATCCATCCATCTCCATTGTTTACCTGAGGTGCCTTTTAGTTCTGCCTATAAAATATGGAGAACAAAAAAGTTGAGGTTCCAAAATTAGGGAAAGATCAAGATCCACTTCCACCTCGTGCTGAAGCTGCTGCCACTAGTCATGGCCGAGACGATGAAATGCCAGCAACGTCGTCTGCCAAGGCCGATGCCCAATGTCATAGTACAGAGCATGTCAAATCCAAAACACCAAATATCAGAAAAAAAAGGACTCCAAAACCTAAAATAAAATTGTCGGAGGAGAAGCGTAAACTTGCCAATATGCCATTTACCACACGGAGTGGCAAGGAACGGCTGAGGCCCTGGCCTATGTTCATGGCTAGTGGTTCAGCTTCACATGAGGATGGAAGCACTCAGCCTCTCGCTAGAAAACTGAAAAGACTCAAGCTGGCAAAAGCACCGCAAAGAACTGTGCGTTCTTTGAAATCCCAAATCCACAAGGAGAGTCCAATTGTGTCGTTTGCGATGCCTGACCTTCCCAACACTGGACGTGAAGAGCATGCGCCTTCCACTATTTGCATGCCCCCTGCAAGTGCTGGAAGGAGCACCCGCAGTCCAGTTCCTGATAGTCAGATTGAAGATGTCAGTGTTGAAGTACACCAGGATGAGGAGGATATGGGTGTTGCTGGCGCTGGGGAGGAAATTGACCAGGAGGATTCTGATGGTGAGGTGGTTTGTTTAAGTCAGGCACCCGGGGAGACACCTGTTGTCCGTGGGAGGAATATGGCCGTTGACATGCCAGGTGAAAATACCAAAAAAATCAGCTCTTCGGTGTGGAGGTATTTCACCAGAAATGCGGACAACAGGTGTCAAGCCGTGTGTTCCCTTTGTCAAGCTGTAATAAGTAGGGGTAAGGACGTTAACCACCTCGGAACATCCTCCCTTATACGTCACCTGCAGCGCATTCATAATAAGTCAGTGACAAGTTCAAAAACTTTGGGTGACAGCGGAAGCAGTCCACTGACCAGTAAATCCCTTCCTCTTGTAACCAAGCTCACGCAAACCACCCCACCAACTCCCTCAGTGTCAATTTCCTCCTTCCCCAGGAATGCCAATAGTCCTGCAGGCCATGTCACTGGCAAGTCTGACGAGTCCTCTCCTGCCTGGGATTCCTCCGATGCATCCTTGCGTGTAACGCCTACTGCTGCTGGCGCTGCTGTTGTTGCCGCTGGGAGTCGATGGTCATCCCAGAGGGGAAGTCGTAAGCCCACTTGTACTACTTCCAGTAAGCAATTGACTGTTCAACAGTCCTTTGCGAGGAAGATGAAATATCACAGCAGTCATCCTACTGCAAAGCGGATAACTGAGTCCTTGACAACTATGTTGGTATTAGACGTGCGTCCGGTATCCGCCGTTAGTTCACAGGGAACTAGACAATTTATTGAGGCAGTGTGCCCCCGTTACCAAATACCATCTAGGTTCCACTTCTCTAGGCAGGCGATACCGAGAATGTACACGGACGTCAGAAAAAGACTCACCAGTGTCCTAAAAAATGCAGTTGTACCCAATGTCCACTTAACCACGGACATGTGGACAAGTGGAGCAGGGCAGGGTCAGGACTATATGACTGTGACAGCCCACTGGGTAGATGTATGGACTCCCGCCGCAAGAACAGCAGCGGCGGCACCAGTAGCAGCATCTCGCAAACGCCAACTCTTTCCTAGGCAGGCTACGCTTTGTATCACCGCTTTCCAGAATACGCACACAGCTGAAAACCTCTTACGGCAACTGAGGAAGATCATCGCGGAATGGCTTACCCCAATTGGACTCTCCTGTGGATTTGTGGCATCGGACAACGCCAGCAATATTGTGTGTGCATTAAATATGGGCAAATTCCAGCACGTCCCATGTTTTGCACATACCTTGAATTTGGTGGTGCAGAATTTTTTAAAAAACGACAGGGGCGTGCAAGAGATGCTGTCGGTGGCCAGAAAAATTGCGGGACACTTTCGGCGTACAGGCACCACGTACAGAAGACTGGAGCACCACCAAAAACTACTGAACCTGCCCTGCCATCATCTGAAGCAAGAAGTGGTAACGAGGTGGAATTCAACCCTCTATATGCTTCAGAGGTTGGAGGAGCAGCAAAAGGCCATTCAAGCCTATACAATTGAGCACGATATAGGAGATGGAATGCACCTGTCTCAAGTGCAGTGGAGAATGATTTCAACGTTGTGCAAGGTTCTGATGCCCTTTGAACTTGCCACACGTGAAGTCAGTTCAGACACTGCCAGCCTGAGTCAGGTCATTCCCCTCATCAGGCTTTTGCAGAAGAAGCTGGAGGCATTGAAGAAGGAGCTAACACGGAGCGATTCCGCTAGGCATGTGGGACTTGTGGATGCAGCCCTTAATTCGCTTAACAAGGATTCACGGGTGGTCAATCTGTTGAAATCAGAGCACTACATTTTGGCCACCGTGCTCGATCCTAGATTTAAAGCCTACCTTGGATCTCTCTTTCCGGCAGACACAGGTCTGCTGGGGTTGAAAGACCTGCTGGTGACAAAATTGTCAAGTCAAGCGGAACGCGACCTGTCAACATCTCCTCCTTCACATTCTCCCGCAACTGGGGGTGCGAGGAAAAGGCTCAGAATTCCGAGCCCACCCGCTGGCGGTGATGCAGGGCAGTCTGGAGCGACTGCTGATGCTGACATCTGGTCCGGACTGAAGGACCTGACAACGATTACGGACATGTCGTCTACTGTCACTGCATATGATTCTCTCAACATTGATAGAATGGTGGAGGATTATATGAGTGACCGCATCCAAGTAGGCACGTCACACAGTCCGTACTTATACTGGCAGGAAAAAGAGGCAATTTGGAGGCCCTTGCACAAACTGGCTTTATTCTACCTAAGTTGCCCTCCCACAAGTGTGTACTCCGAAAGAGTGTTTAGTGCCGCCGCTCACCTTGTCAGCAATCGGCGTACGAGGTTACATCCAGAAAATGTGGAGAAGATGATGTTCATTAAAATGAATTATAATCAATTCCTCCGCGGAGACATTGACCAGCAGCAATTGCCTCCACAAAGTACACAGGGAGCTGAGATGGTGGATTCCAGTGGGGACGAATTGATAATCTGTGAGGAGGGGGATGTACACGGTGATATATCGGAGGGTGAAGATGAGGTGGACATCTTGCCTCTGTAGAGCCAGTTTGTGCAAGGAGAGATTAATTGCTTCTTTTTTGGGGGGGGTCCAAACCAACCCGTCATATCAGTCACAGTCGTGTGGCAGACCCTGTCACTGAAATGATGGGTTGGTTAAAGTGTGCATGTCCTGTTTTGTTTATACAACATAAGGGTGGGTGGGAGGGCCCAAGGATAATTCCATCTTGCACCTCTTTTTTCTTTTCTTTTTCTTTGCATCATGTGCTGATTGGGGAGGGTTTTTTGGAAGGGACATCCTGCGTGACACTGCAGTGCCACTCCTAGATGGGCCCGGTGTTTGTGTCGGCCACTAGGGTCGCTAATCTTACTCACACAGCTACCTCATTGCGCCTCTTTTTTTCTTTGCGTCATGTGCTGTTTGGGGAGGGTTTTTTGGAAGGGACATCCTGCGTGACACTGCAGTGCCACTCCTAGATGGGCCCGGTGTTTGTGTCGGCCACTAGGGTCGCTTATCTTTCTCACACAGCTACCTCATTGCGCCTCTTTTTTTCTTTGCGTCATGTGCTGTTTGGGGAGGGTTTTTTGGAAGGGACATCCTGCGTGACACTGCAGTGCCACTCCTAGATGGGCCCGGTGTTTGTGTCGGCCACTAGGGTCGCTTATCTTTCTCACACAGTCAGCTACCTCATTGCGCCTCTTTTTTTCTTTGCGTCATGTGCTGTTTGGGGAGGGTTTTTTGGAAGGGACATCCTGCGTGACACTGCAGTGCCACTCCTAGATGGGCCCGGTGTTTGTGTCGGCCACTAGGGTCGCTTATCTTTCTCACACAGTCAGCTACCTCATTGCGCCTCTTTTTTTCTTTGCGTCATGTGCTGTTTGGGGAGGGTTTTTTGGAAGGGACATCCTGCGTGACACTGCAGTGCCACTCCTAGATGGGCCCGGTGTTTGTGTCGGCCACTAGGGTCGCTAATCTTACTCCACAGCTACCTCATTGCGCCTCTTTTTTTCTTTGCGTCATGTGCTGTTTGGGGAGGGTTTTTTGGAAGGGACATCCTGCGTGACACTGCAGTGCCACTCCTAGATGGGCCCGGTGTTTGTGTCGGCCACTAGGGTCGCTTATCTTACTCACACAGCGACCTCGGTGCAAATTTTAGGACTAAAAATAATATTGTGAGGTGTGATGTGTTCAGAATAGGCTGAAAATGAGTGTAAATTATGTTTTTTGAGGTTAATAATACTTTGGGATCAAAATTACCCCCAAATTCTATGATTTAAGCTGTTTTTTAGGGTTTTTTGAAAAAAACACCCGAATCCAAAACACACCCGAATCCGACAAAAAAAATTCGGTGAGGTTTTGCCAAAACGCGGTCGAACCCAAAACACGGCCGCGGAACCGAACCCAAAACCAAAACACAAAACCCGAAAAATTTCCGGCGCTCATCTCTAATTTGTACCATTGCAGAAAAGTCGAATTTGTCAAATGTCGAATTTTAAAAAGTCGAATTTTTAAAGGATGCAAGAATAGGCCCCGCCCCCTTCTTCACATCAGCCGTCCCCTTCTACCCCTGTACCTTGCTCTCTCCTGTCTGTGCTCTCTCCCGTCTGTAGGACTAGGCCCCGCCCCCTTCTTACCCTCCAGTGACTGCTCTCTCCTGACAAGTGGACCAGGCCTGCCCCCTACACGCTGCTGGTGTCTTCATTGTTACTTGGTCTGGAGCTCCGTTGGGGAGAGAACTCACGTGAGCTCATTAAGAATGAGGAACTGGGATGTTTTAATTTTATTGTGAGTAGTGTAGTGTGGTGATGTAGTATGTTGTATGGGGGGTATAGTGTAACTATGAAGTGCAGCATATGGGAGGGCTATAGCATAGTGATGTAGTGTGGCATATGGGGGGTGGTAGCGCATAGGCGTGCGTACAGGGGGTGCCTGGTGCGCACAGGCACTCAATAATGTCCAGCACCGCTGCACGCCACGCTTGCTGTGGCACAGTGATCGCTGAGTGTGTGATCGGTGGAGCCTAGCCTGTAGCTCATTTCCGTACCTCCCACCACCGCTGCGCCCGCCCCCCCTCTGCCTGCTGCTAATACTATGCTGAGTGCATTCGTCGGCGGCCTCACTGGGGGGACTGGTGTCACCTTGCAATGTGACGTGGTGATGTCCGCCTATGCTCTCCTCCCGCCCACCCGTGCTTTCCTCCCGCTGCGGTCTCTCAGTCCTAGTGTGCCGCGGCTGCCACACCACTGGCAGTGTTCCTCTAGGGGGGACTGGGAGCCGCCGGCAGACACATTCTGCTGAGACTTACTTGTCAGTGCGGGTTCCGGATGGCAGGCGGCGGGTGGGAGGGCAGACGGGGAGCAGGTGTCACAAGGAGTGTGTGGGTAACTAATTCACAATACTTCCGCTCAACGTGGCACTGCTGGTCCTTCATCTCCCATGTCTCTTCACCAGGTGGCGGGCGGCCCGGAAATTAAGTGATGTGTTGTGCAGCAGTCAGTGTGAAGTGACTGTGAGTAACACTGATGGTGCTGATGATGCTGCTGCAGAATCGGGAAGCAATTAATTCATAAATATAATGTACTCAGTGTATTATACATACATAAACATGTACATACGTGTATTTGTGTATACATGTATATACATGAGTGTGTGTGCATATATATATATATATACATACAGCCAGTTCCCAGGAACAAAAGTCCTCCCCCGCTTCCGCTAAGTCCACAGCATGACGCTGGGGCTCCACTGGTGGAGCCAGGTGCGGTGGGGGCCCGTCTCAAGTGCTTCAGCAATCAGTGGGCTTGCTCACAGGTGGATCCCTGGATTCTACAAGTAGTGTCTCAGGGATTCAAGCTGGAATTCGAGACGTCTCCCCCTCGCCGTTTCCTAAAATCTGCCTTGCCAACATCTCCCTTGGACAGGGAGGCTGTGATAGAGGCAAATTCACAAGCTGTATTTGCAGCAGGTGATAGTCAAGGTACCCCTCCTTCAACAAGGAAGGGGTTACTATTCCACGATGTTTGTGGTACCGAAACCGGACGGTTCGGTGAGACCCATTTTAAATTTTAAATCTTTGAACACGTATATAAAACGGTTCAAGTTCAAGATGGAATCGCTCAGGGCGGTTATCTCAAGCCTGGAGGAAGGGGATTACATGGTATCACTGGACATCAAGGATGCTTACCTGCATGTCCCCATTTACTCTCCTCACCAGGAGTACCTCAGATTTGTGGTACAGGACTGTCATTCTGCGGCGGGACTGCCGCATTCTAGATCAGTAAAAGCCCATTCCACGAGGAAGGTGGGCTCTTCTTGGGCGGCTGCCCGAGGGGTCTCTGCTTTACAACTTTGCCGAGCTGCTACTTGGTCGGGGTCAAACACATTTGCAAGATTTTACAAGTTTGACACCCTGGCTGAGGAGGACCTAGAGTTCGCTCATTCGGTGCTGCAGAGTCATCCGCACTCTCCCTCCCGTTTGGGAGCTTTGATATAATCCCCATGGTCCTTACGGAGTCCCAGCATCCACTTAGGACGTCAGAGAAAATAAGATTTTACTCACCGGTAAATCTATTTCTCGTAGTCCGTAGTGGATGCTGGGCGCCCATCCCAAGTACTTGTACATAGTTATTGTTAACAAAAGGGTTATTGTTGAGAGCCATCTGTGCAGAGGCTCCGTTGTTGTCATACTGTTAACTGGGTATAATATCACGAGTTGTACGGTGTGATTGGTGTGGCTGGTATGAGTCTTACCCGGGATTCAAAATCCTTCCTTAGTGTCAGCTCTTCCGGGCACAGTATCCTAACTGAGGTCTGGAGGAGGGTCATAGGGGGAGGAGCCAGTGCACACCAGGTAGTCCTAAAGCTCTCTTTAGTTGTGCCAAGTCTCCTGCGGAGCCGCTATTCCCCATGGTCCTTACGGAGTCCCAGCATCCACTACGGACTACGAGAAATAGATTTACCGGTGAGTAAAATCTTATTATATATATATATATATATATATATATATATGACTTGGGGTTTGTTTTATTAGATAGAGCATGTCCCTGTGAAGTGCCTTTTGGGGTTGTGGTTTTTCAGAAAGTTACAGGTTTTTTTTAATTAAGAGAAATATGCCCCATTATAGAGATCGGGCATTTCAATTTGTTGTGCCTGCGCAGTGGCCGCCAGCAGGGGGTGTACTAGAGTGCCTTCTCTTGAGAGCCGCAATATGGCCGCCTTCTCCCCGGTTATTCTGTAAATAGGAAAATAACCTCACAGGTTCACATAGGGCAGAGTTGCCACTACTAGTGCAGGGCTGTAACTTACAGTACTAAGGAAAAGCCATATACTAAAGCGGCACGGTGACCTCACCCCTCTCAGAGACACCAGGGCGCAGCACACTGGTACACACACCTGTTAGCTCAGGGCAGCACTATAGGACCCTCCTGTAATGCTGTGCTGGCGGCGTGTAGTGATCAGGGCACTGGGAGACTGGCTGGCTGGTCTCCGTCTCTGCTGCCTATAGAACTTCCACCTCTGTTATATATCAGGGCTGCTCTCCTGTTATGATTCCAATACTCTGGTCTGGGGATATCTTATAGCAAGGACCTGAGTACTGGAACGTAATGCTTGGAAAGGGAGTGGGAACGGGAATAGCCCCTGGCGCCCTATCTCCGTTGTCTCGCCCGTGCTGTCAGAAATCTCTTGCGAGACTATGGTTGCTTGGGCCCATGGCAGCCGCGTTTGAAGGGCGGATTACGTCTGCCCAACTCCGATGCCCCCTCAGGTCTTAATGGGAGACAAAGAGAAATCCGAGACAGGGTGATAACAAGGGGCCCTCTACTAAACAACAAAGCCAGGGGCTCAAAACTAACTTTAAACTAGAGTATGTGCGGAAAACCGCCAGGGAAAAGGACAACCAAAATACCCACTTGTCCACTCTTCTACCCGGCACCGGCGAGTTCCGGAGAGGAGTGTGGGAGCGTAAACCTCCGCAAATGCACCAACACAGAATACAAAATAAAGCGGCCTAGGCCGCAGCACGCGGCAGAGCCGCCACTCACGAAAATCACACGAGATCCTCTAGCGACTGTTGCGGGTAAATGAGGACTGGAAGACTCCTTGGGAAGAGATGACAACACTAAGATTCAGGAACTCTGAGGACAGGAATGACCGGACACAGCAGAACTGGAACAGACGTCAGCAAACCAAAGCAGCATGCAGGAAGCTATTACCGGCGTCTGTGTGAAGCACTGAGAAGGTATTTAGCAGGGAGTCCTTCAATCAGTAGTTCAGAGCCTGATTAGCACAATGCCGTGCAGCTGCCTTGCTGCACGACCAGAAGACAAGTGTGTGTGTGTAGTTCACTTGATTGACCCTGCAAGGGGAGCGCAGTCCGTCCGTGGCGTCCCCGTTGCTAGGGTCCAGGCGGCTCAGCGCGCCCGGCGTCCTAGCGTTGCTAGGGAGCCGGCGGCTAGCACGCTCGGCGTCCCTAGTTGCTAGGCGCCGGGCCGCGAGGACATCGCGGACCACGGCGCCTAACACCTGTGTGTTCTCTTCCTCTCCTACCTCACACTGAAACTGGCCGCCCAGAGAACGAGAGGGCAGCGGCTGACATCAGAGAGGGTGCAGCAATCTGTGTGGGCAGAGCCCCTCACAGCAAGGTGTCCTTATGCTGTGCCCCGTGTAATCACTGTGATCCATACAGACTCTCACCCTGGTATGCTCTCTATTATTTATTTTTTTACACTGCGGCATGCTCGAGGGAAGGGAGCAGGCACCACCCCACCGTCACTACTCCTCCGCCAGCATCACTGCCGAGCCGGTCAGTGTTCCGGCGGCAATGAGCAGTAGGCAGCCACCAGCAACAACAGTCAGGAAGCTGTTACTCCCGGCAGCAGTAGCGTCAAGCTGCAATTCAGCCAGCGGCACGATGATCCGGGAGACAGTGGCAGCACAGGGAAGCAGTACCCCCTCCAATCGCAGCACCAACTAGGAGACTGAGGCAGCAACCTGCCCCCAGCAGCAGCACCACCCTGATGATAGGTAAGATGCATTTTGGTGTCACAAGAAGGTGGCCGGAGTAGTGGCTGGCTGTGGTCACACCCCGGGGAAAAGTGATAGTGATTTCAGTGTTCCCTTGCGCGGGGATTGGATGTGTAGATGTATGGAGGCTATGTATGTATAGATGTGAGCGGCAGTGTGCGGATGTATGAGAGCGGCAATGTACGGCTGTATAACTGCGTCGGTGTGCGGCTGTATGAGTGCGATGGTGTGCGGCTGTATGCGTGCGGCGGTGTGCGGCTGTAAGAGTGCGGCAGTGTGCGGCTGTAAGAGCACGGCTGTAAGAGTGCGGCTGTAAGAGTGCGGGGTTGTACGGATGTATGAGAGCGGGGTTGTACGGATGTATGAGAGCGGGGTTGTACGGATGTATGAGAGCGGCAGTGTATGGATGTATGAGAGCAACAGTGTACAGTTGTGTGAGAGCGGCAGTGTGCGGATGTATGAGAGTGGCGGTGTACGGATGTATGAGAGCGGCAGTGTATGGATGGCAGCGTCATAGGGAGGGATGTCGGAATGCTGTTATAGGGTTCCTAATACAAAATGCCACGTTGGGCTTGATGGGCAGGTAGTGCGGCAAGCACACCCAAATTGGCATCTGACGTCGCCTGCAGTCCACACTGTTGTGAGGAGTCAGAGTTAATTTTGACTGTGTAGTGTACTCACAGAGGACCTACCGCCCGTCCCCTCGCATCTGAGCAGCAGGTCAGGCTCTTATTTTCTTTTTAATCAGGAGAGGCCGAGTGAACTGTGAGCAGGGGGGCAGAGCTACATGGGACCCAGAGGGGCTGCTGTGCTGTCAGAGAGGGAGAGGAAGAGAGAGATGAAGCTACTGCAGATCCCCAGCTGATTGTGAGGTGCCGGGTTGAAGGGTGATGTGATCACCCTTCTCCCTCGCTGCCGCTGGGGACCGCATCTAGGCTTCCTCCATCGAGGGCATGCGGCGCAGCAGTGGGCAGCGTGTAATGAGTTTGTCTGACTCATTATACTGCTGCCTGTTGTGGACACCTCCGTCCGTACGGACTGGTGTACATGCCCAGCACAGAGGTGACAGTGTTGGTGGAAGTGCTGCCCAGTTCTGACCCTGCAGGCCTCCCTGATCTGACTGCGGCCGCTGCTACTGCTGCGGCCCGAAACCCCTGCCGGTCCCCTCCATAGACTTCTGCCTGTCCAGCGCTGAGGTACTAGGGGTATCCCAGCTGCGGGAAGGGTATGTCTCTGGCTTTCTCTCCGGCAGGGGAAGGTGACAGCGGCGGAGGAAGTGTTGCCCACCTCAGACACTGCAGGCCTCCCCGATCCAGCTGCGGCCACAGCTGATGCTGCCAGAACCCCCTGCTGGTCTCCTTTGTTGACTGCCGCATGGCCAGTGCTGAAGTACTGGGGGTAGGCCAGCTACGGGAAGAGTGTCTCTGCCTCGGGCTCTCTCTCTCTGTCAGGGGAAGGAAGGGCTGATTCTCTGGCACAACAGGGAGGGCTAGGCTGCAGGAACACAGCACTGGAAGAAACAGGAGGCCGAACTCATGACCAAAAAGTGAGCAGTGCAGTGATCAGCCCCCTAGTCTTTCCCTCTCTCTGGGTGCAGAGCTGTATTCTACAGAGAGAGCTGGGATGGGAAGAAGGGGAACGGCACCTGACACACACATACACGCGCGGCACCTGACACACACATACACGCGCAACACCTGACACACACACATACACGTGCGGCACCTGACACACACACACGTAGCATCAGACACAATAAAATAAACATGCAGCACCTGACCCACACATACACGCGCAACACCTGACACACACACATACACGTGCGGCACCTGACACACACACACGTAGCATCAGACACAATAAAATAAACATGCAGCACCTGACCCACACATACACGCGCAACACCTGACACACACACATATACACGTGCGGCACCTGACACACACACGTACCATCAGACACAATAAAATAAACATGCAGCACCTGACACATGCATATACACGCAGCACCTGACACATGCATATACACGCAGCACCTGACACATGCATATACACGCAGCACCTGACACATGCATATACACGCAGCACCTGACACATGCATATACACGCAGCACCTGACACATACATATACACGCACACCATCAGACACACACATACTAGAGATGAGCGGGTTCGGTTTCTCTGAATCCGAACCCGCACGAACTTCATGTTTTTTTTCACGGGTCCGAGCGACTCGGATCTTCCCGCCTTGCTCGGTTAACCCGAGCGCGCCCGAACGTCATCATGACGCTGTCGGATTCTCGCGAGGCTCGGATTCTATCGCGAGACTCGGATTCTATATAAGGAGCCGCGCGTCGCCGCCATTTTCACACGTGCATTGAGATTGATAGGGAGAGGACGTGGCTGGCGTCCTCTCCGTTTAGACACTTGATTTACTAATTTTGGGGAGCATTAGGAGTACTCAGTAGTGTACAGTGCAGAGTTTTGCTGATAGTGACCAGTGACCACCACTTTTATTTATAATCCGTTCTCTGCCTGAAAAAAGCGATACACAGCACACAGTGACTCAGTCACATACATACCATATCTGTGTGCACTGCTCAGTCTCAGGCCAGTGTGCTGCATCATCTTATTATATATCTGTCTGACTGCTCAGCTCACACAGCTTATAATTGTGGGGGAGACTGGGGAGCACTACTGCAGTGCCAGTTATAGGTTATAGCAGGAGCCAGGAGTACATAATATTATATTAAAATTAAACAGTGCACACTTTTGCTGCAGGAGTGCCACTGCCAGTGTGACTAGTGACCAGTGACCTGACCACCAGTATATAATATTAGTAGTATACTATCTCTTTATCAACCAGTCTATATTAGCAGCAGACACAGTACAGTGCGGTAGTTCACGGCTGTGGCTACCTCTGTGTCGGCACTCGGCAGCCCGTACATAATTGTATATACCAGTGACCTAACCGTGGTTTTTTTTTCTTTCTTTATACATACATACTAGTTACGAGTATACTATCTCTTTATCAACCAGTCTATATATTAGCAGCAGACACAGTACAGTGCGGTAGTTCACGGCTGTGGCTACCTCTGTGTCGGCACTCCGCAGCCCGTCCATAATTGTATATACCAGTGACCTAACCGTGGTTTTTTTTTCTTTCTTTATACATACATACTAGTTACGAGTATACTATCTCTTTATCAACCAGTCTATATATTAGCAGCAGACACAGTACAGTGCGGTAGTTCACGGCTGTGGCTACCTCTGTGTCGGCACTCGGCAGCCCGTCCATAATTGTATATACCAGTGACCTAACCGTGGTTTTTTTTTCTTTCTTTATACATACATACTAGTTACGAGTATACTATCTCTTTATCAACCAGTCTATATATTAGCAGCAGACACAGTACAGTGCGGTAGTTCACGGCTGTGGCTACCTCTGTGTCGGCACTCCGCAGCCCGTCCATAATTGTATATACCAGTGACCTAACCGTGGTTTTTTTTTCTTTCTTTATACATACATACTAGTTACGAGTATACTATCTCTTTATCAACCAGTCTATATATTAGCAGCAGACACAGTACAGTGCGGTAGTTCACGGCTGTGGCTACCTCTGTGTCGGCACTCGGCAGCCCGTCCATAATTGTATATACCAGTGACCTAACCGTGGTTTTTTTTTCTTTCTTTATACATACATACTAGTTACGAGTATACTATCTCTTTATCAACCAGTCTATATATTAGCAGCAGACACAGTACAGTGCGGTAGTTCACGGCTGTGGCTACCTCTGTGTCGGCACTCCGCAGCCCGTCCATAATTGTATATACCAGTGACCTAACCGTGGTTTTTTTTTCTTTCTTTATACATACATACTAGTTACGAGTATACTATCTCTTTATCAACCAGTCTATATATTAGCAGCAGACACAGTACAGTGCGGTAGTTCACGGCTGTGGCTACCTCTGTGTCGGCACTCGGCAGCCCGTCCATAATTGTATATACCAGTGACCTAACCGTGGTTTTTTTTTCTTTCTTTATACATACATACTAGTTACGAGTATACTATCTCTTTATCAACCAGTCTATATATTAGCAGCAGACACAGTACAGTGCGGTAGTTCACGGCTGTGGCTACCTCTGTGTCGGCACTCGGCAGCCCGTCCATAATTGTATATACCAGTGACCTAACCGTGGTTTTTTTTTCTTTCTTTATACATACATACTAGTTACGAGTATACTATCTCTTTATCAACCAGTCTATATATTAGCAGCAGACACAGTACAGTGCGGTAGTTCACGGCTGTGGCTACCTCTGTGTCGGCACTCCGCAGCCCGTCCATAATTGTATATACCAGTGACCTAACCGTGGTTTTTTTTTCTTTCTTTATACATACATACTAGTTACGAGTATACTATCTCTTTATCAACCAGTCTATATATTAGCAGCAGACACAGTACAGTGCGGTAGTTCACGGCTGTGGCTACCTCTGTGTCGGCACTCCGCAGCCCGTCCATAATTGTATATACCAGTGACCTAACCGTGGTTTTTTTTTCTTTCTTTATACATACATACTAGTTACGAGTATACTATCTCTTTATCAACCAGTCTATATATTAGCAGCAGACACAGTACAGTGCGGTAGTTCACAGCTGTGGCTACCTCTGTGTCGGCACTCGGCAGCCCGTCCATAATTGTATATACCAGTGACCTAACCGTGGTTTTTTTTTCTTTCTTTATACATACATACTAGTTACGAGTATACTATCTCTTTATCAACCAGTCTATATATTAGCAGCAGACACAGTACAGTGCGGTAGTTCACGGCTGTGGCTACCTCTGTGTCGGCACTCCGCAGCCCGTCCATAATTGTATATACCAGTGACCTAACCGTGGTTTTTTTTTCTTTCTTTATACATACATACTAGTTACGAGTATACTATCTCTTTATCAACCAGTCTATATATTAGCAGCAGACACAGTACAGTGCGGTAGTTCACGGCTGTGGCTACCTCTGTGTCGGCACTCGGCAGCCCGTCCATAATTGTATACTAGTATCCAATCCATCCATCTCCATTGTTTACCTGAGGTGCCTTTTAGTTGTGCCTATTAAAATATGGAGAACAAAAATGTTGAGGTTCCAAAATTAGGGAAAGATCAAGATCCACTTCCACCTCGTGCTGAAGCTGCTGCCACTAGTCATGGCCGAGACGATGAAATGCCAGCAACGTCGTCTGCCAAGGCCGATGCCCAATGGCATAGTACAGAGCATGTCAAAACCAAAACACCAAATATCAGTAAAAAAAGGACTCCAAAACCTAAAATAAAATTGTCGGAGGAGAAGCGTAAACTTGCCAATATGCCATTTACCACACGGAGTGGCAAGGAACGGCTGAGGCCCTGGCCTATGTTCATGGCTAGTGGTTCAGCTTCACATGAGGATGGAAGCACTCAGCCTCTCGCTAGAAAACTGAAAAGACTCAAGCTGGCAAAAGCACCGCAAAGAACTGTGCGTTCTTTGAAATCCCAAATCCACAAGGAGAGTCCAATTGTGTCGGTTGCGATGCCTGACCTTCCCAACACTGGACGTGAAGAGCATGCGCCTTCCACCATTTGCACGCCCCCTGCAAGTGCTGGAAGGAGCCTGATAGTCAGATTGAAGATGTCAGTGTTGAAGTACACCAGGATGAGGAGGATATGGGTGTTGCTGGCGCTGGGGAGGAAATTGACCAGGAGGATTCTGATGGTGAGGTGGTTTGTTTAAGTCAGGCACCCGGGGAGACACCTGTTGTCCGTGGGAGGAATATGGCCGTTGATATGCCAGGTGAAAATACCAAAAAAATCAGCTCTTCGGTGTGGAGGTATTTCACCAGAAATGCGGACAACAGGTGTCAAGCCGTGTGTTCCCTTTGTCAAGCTGTAATAAGTAGGGGTAAGGACGTTAACCACCTCGGAACATCCTCCCTTATACGTCACCTGCAGCGCATTCATAATAAGTCAGTGACAAGTTCAAAAACTTTGGGTGACAGCGGAAGCAGTCCACTGACCAGTAAATCCCTTCCTCTTGTAACCAAGCTCACGCAAACCACCCCACCAACTCCCTCAGTGTCAATTTCCTCCTTCCCCAGGAATGCCAATAGTCCTGCAGGCCATGTCACTGGCAATTCTGACGAGTCCTCTCCTGCCTGGGATTCCTCCGATGCATCCTTGCGTGTAACGCCTACTGCTGCTGGCGCTGCTGTTGTTGCCGCTGGGAGTCGATGGTCATCCCAGAGGGGAAGTCGTAAGCCCACTTGTACTACTTCCAGTAAGCAATTGACTGTTCAACAGTCCTTTGCGAGGAAGATGAAATATCACAGCAGTCATCCTACTGCAAAGCGGATAACTGAGGCCTTGGCATCCTGGGTGGTGAGAAACGTGGTTCCGGTATCCATCATTACTGCAGAGCCAACTAGAGACTTGTTGGAGGTACTGTGTCCCCGGTACCAAATACCATCTAGGTTCCATTTCTCTAGGCAGGCGATACCGAAAATGTACACAGACCTCAGAAAAAGAGTCACCAGTGTCCTAAAAAATGCAGCTGTACCCAATGTCCACTTAACCACGGACATGTGGACAAGTGGAGCAGGGCAGGGTCAGGACTATATGACTGTGACAGCCCACTGGGTAGATGTATGGACTCCCGCCGCAAGAACAGCAGCGGCGGCACCAGTAGCAGCATCTCGCAAACGCCAACTCTTTCCTAGGCAGGCTACGCTTTGTATCACCGCTTTCCAGAATACGCACACAGCTGAAAACCTCTTACGGCAACTGAGGAAGATCATCGCGGAATGGCTTACCCCAATTGGACTCTCCTGTGGATTTGTGGCATCGGACAACGCCAGCAATATTGTGTGTGCATTAAATCTGGGCCAATTCCAGCACGTCCCATGTTTTGCACATACCTTGAATTTGGTGGTGCAGAATTTTTTAAAAAACGACAGGGGCGTGCAAGAGATGCTGTCGGTGGCCAGAAGAATTGCGGGACACTTTCGGCGTACAGGCACCACGTACAGAAAACTGGAGCACCACCAAAAACTACTGAACCTGCCCTGCCATCATCTGAAGCAAGAAGTGGTAACGAGGTGGAATTCAACCCTCTATATGCTTCAGAGGTTGGAGGAGCAGCAAAAGGCCATTCAAGCCTATACAATTGAGCACGATATAGTAGGTGGAATGCACCTGTCTCAAGTGCAGTGGAGAATGATTTCAACGTTGTGCAAGGTTCTGATGCCCTTTGAACTTGCCACACGTGAAGTCAGTTCAGACACTGCCAGCCTGAGTCAGGTCATTCCCCTCATTAGGCTTTTGCAGAAGAAGCTGGAGGCATTGAAGGAGGAGCTAACACGGAGCGATTCCGCTAGGCATGTGGGACTTGTGGATGGAGCCCTTAATTCGCTTAACAAGGATTCACGGGTGGTCAATCTGTTGAAATCAGAGCACTACATTTTGGCCACCGTGCTCGATCCTAGATTTAAAGCCTACCTTGGATCTCTCTTTCCGGCAGACACAGGTCTGCTGGGGTTGAAAGACCTGCTGGTGACAAAATTGTCAAGTCAAGCGGAACGCGACCTGTCAACATCTCCTCCTTCACATTCTCCCGCAACTGGGGGTGCGAGGAAAAGGCTCAGAATTCCGAGCCCACCCGCTGGCGGTGATGCAGGGCAGTCTGGAGCGACTGCTGATGCTGACATCTGGTCCGGACTGAAGGACCTGACAACGATTACGGACATGTCGTCTACTGTCACTGCATATGATTCTCTCAACATTGATAGAATGGTGGAGGATTATATGAGTGACCGCATCCAAGTAGGCACGTCACACAGTCCGTACTTATACTGGCAGGAAAAAGAGGCAATTTGGAGGCCCTTGCACAAACTTGCTTTATTCTACCTAAGTTGCCCTCCCACAAGTGTGTACTCCGAAAGAGTGTTTAGTGCCGCTGCTCACCTTGTCAGCAATCGGCGTACGAGGTTACATCCAGAAAATGTGGAGAAGATGATGTTCATTAAAATGAATTATAATCAATTCCTCCGCGGAGACATTGACCAGCAGCAATTGCCTCCACAAAGTACACAGGGAGCTGAGATGGTGGATTCCAGTGGGGACGAATTGATAATCTGTGAGGAGGGGGATGTACACGGTGATATATCGGAGGGTGAAGATGAGGTGGACATCTTGCCTCTGTAGAGCCAGTTTGTGCAAGGAGAGATTAATTGCTTCTTTTTTGGGGGGGGTCCAAACCAACCCGTCATATCAGTCACAGTCGTGTGGCAGACCCTGTCACTGAAATGATGGGTTGGTTAAAGTGTGCATGTCCTGTTTTGTTTATACAACATAAGGGTGGGTGGGAGGGCCCAAGGATAATTCCATCTTGCACCTCTTTTTTCTTTTCTTTTTCTTTGCATCATGTGCTGATTGGGGAGGGTTTTTTGGAAGGGACATCCTGCGTGACACTGCAGTGCCACTCCTAGATGGGCCCGGTGTTTGTGTCGGCCACTAGGGTCGCTAATCTTACTCACACAGTCAGCTACCTCATTGCGCCTCTTTTTTTCTTTGCGTCATGTGCTGTTTGGGGAGGGTTTTTTGGAAGGGACATCCTGCGTGACACTGCAGTGCCACTCCTAGATGGGCCCGGTGTTTGTGTCGGCCACTAGGGTCGCTAATCTTACTCACACAGTCAGCTACCTCATTGCGCCTCTTTTTTTCTTTGCGTCATGTGCTGTTTGGGGAGGGTTTTTTGGAAGGGCCATCCTGCGTGACACTGCAGTGCCACTCCTAGATGGGCCCGGTGTTTGTGTCGGCCACTAGGGTCGCTAATCTTACTCACACAGCTACCTCATTGCGCCTCTTTTTTTCTTTGCGTCATGTGCTGTTTGGGGAGGGTTTTTTGGAAGGGACATCCTGCGTGACACTGCAGTGCCACTCCTAGATGGGCCCGGTGTTTGTGTCGGCCACTAGGGTCGCTAATCTTACTCACACAGCTACCTCATTGCGCCTCTTTTTTTCTTTGCGTCATGTGCTGTTTGGGGAGGGTTTTTTGGAAGGGACATCCTGCGTGACACTGCAGTGCCACTCCTAGATGGGCCCGGTGTTTGTGTCGGCCACTAGGGTCGCTTATCTTACTCACACAGCGACCTCGGTGCAAATTTTAGGACTAAAAATAATATTGTGAGGTGTGAGGTATTCAGAATAGACTGAAAATGAGTGTAAATTATGGTTTTTGAGGTTAATAATACTTTGGGATCAAAATGACCCCCAAATTCTATGATTTAAGCTGTTTTTTAGTGTTTTTGGAAAAAAACACCCGAATCCAAAACACACCCGAATCCGACAAAAATAATTCGGTGAGGTTTTGCCAAAACGCGTTCGAACCCAAAACACGGCCGCGGAACCGAACCCAAAACCAAAACACAAAACCCGAAAAATTTCAGGCGCTCATCTCTAACACATACACACGCAGTGCCTTACTCACACACACATAGACACGTGCAGCACCTGAGGCACACACATGTACACGCGCAGCACCTGACGCACACACATGTACACGCGCAGCACCTGACGCACACTCATGTACACACGCAGCACCTGACGCACACTCATGTACACGCGCAGCACCTAATGCACACTCATGTACACGCGTAGCACCTGACGCACACTCATGTACACGCGCATCACCTGACACAGACATACGTATTCATGCACAGCACCAGACATACACTTGTACACACGCGGAGAACCTGATACTCACACACATATACACCCGCAACACCTGACACACACACACACACACATGCGGCAGCTGACGCATACACACGCACCATCAGACACACTCATATATACACGCAGCACCAGACACACACATACACACAGGAGCTGACACACACATACACAGGCAGCAGCAGCGATTGCAGTCTGAATTAGTTTGTGAGGTGCGTGCGTACCCCAGGAGCCCAGTGAGATGCTATCACCCTGTCTGATTGATAGGCAGAGGTGGTTGCGGGGAAGGAGGGGGGCGTGCAAACAGCGTTAGAATGCCATTGGCAGGGCATGGTCTGCACAACGGAGGCGTTTCCGGACCACTGGGGGGTGGGCTGTGGCGGTTATCCCCCTGCCAAGAGCGCAGGATCCACTAAATTTACCTTCAGGATGTCAGCTACATGAATAGGGTAAGAGTGGTGTGGATAGGGGGTAGATTAAGCAGCAAGTATGGGAAGGGAGACAGAGCGGTGCAGATGGGGGAAATGGTGCAGATAGGTTGAAAACACTGGCATGGATGGGTAGAAAACTGGTGCAGATGGGAGAGAAGACAGTGTGCCATGTACTGGAGGAGGCAGAGTGACGTTGAAGAATGAAACACTGAGCAGCACAGAGAGAAGGAAACGGTGGTACAGACAATGCACAGGTGGGGAAAGACAGATGGTACAGATAAGTTAGTACAGACTAGCACAGATGGGAGAACACAGCAGTAGGGATTGGGGAAGACCGGGCAGCATGGGGGTGTATAGGGGAAGTAAGTGTAGATGCATAGACCGTAGATGGGGTATTATAGTTTAGCAACTAACCAAGATGTTTGAGGGAGCTAAATGTGTATACTAAGTGAGATGGATGTATGGAGTTAGAAGGATGTTGTAACAAGGTGGCTTTGTTGTGTTGACTGAATGGGATGGTTGTGGGCACTGTGTGGGATGGGAGCACCACAAAACTGCTCAGACCTTCAGTTGCATAGACTGCATGTGTGTATTCCAATGAGCACACAAATCTGTGAATTAGCAGCTCCACCATTGTGTGAGTGACAGCAATCTCACTCTGTGAGAGTGCTGAATCTGCACTTACCCACAGGCTGTGATGGCATACCATATCTGTATTGCGCAAGGAACACGTCCATTAAGGCGTCAGCCTTAATGATCGGAATTTCATTGCTTTTTGGAGTTTGAGTGGAAGAGTTACAACAGGTTTCTGAAATTTCGATCATGTCTAAGAAGCCTTAATGGGACATGTGAAACCGTAAGGTTTTTTGTCTATGGAATATATATATATATCACAAACATATATGATTCATACATATATCACACACACATACATGATACATACATGAGAAAGACCTGGGATGGTGATGAGGCCAGGGCCCCCTGCTGATGTTGCGTTGAGGAAGGCAGTGTTCCAGGGCGGATGCCAGTCGGGGAGAGCGCCGCGCAGCCCGGGAAAAATACTGCTGAGGAGCTACATCTGGAAGAGCCCCTGGGAGGGAGAGTGCCACATGCCCCATCCTGCGCGGCAGACTCTGCAGGCCTGCACATGGGAAGGGAGGTCTCTGGCCACACATACTCACCCTTCTGCTGAAGCCCCGCTGCTGTCCCCATCAGCGATCTCCAGCGGGGAGCGGGGCCAGGATGAACCTCAACCTGTGAGAACTATCTTCATGATCAAGAGATCTCATATGCAAGATAAGTATGTGTTGGGATAGGGCTGGGGAGGGCGGCTGCTCGGGCACCCCCCCGTCAAGTTAAGGAGATTTAACTGAGGAAGCACAAGGGAACTCTCGTCTGGGGACAACAACTGCAGGGAGACCACATCTTTTCAGATGAACATGGGAGGGCAGAAGGCTGCCTAATACTGAAGCACCCTCAGACATTAAACCATATGCAACAACTATTGCAAGCATTCCTGGGGGAAGGTCTGCAGCAGACGGATTTGCATACGGTGATGTCATCCAAGCAGTGGGCCAAAGTTGGCTGGAACCCTCATCTGTATATGAAAAGAGAAAAGGGGCATGCAGGGCATGGCGGCCTTTTGCGGCGCTTGTATAACCCCAAGTTTGCATTAAACATCCCCACCCTCCTTCGGTGTGGGGCTCATGTTGGCCATGCCCAAGCCCCTGAAGCATTCAAGCTGATTTCTTGCAGCAGCTGGGCACTGTAACAGCTTCAGAGCTGCTCTACAAGACAAGTAAAAGGGTGTGGGCCCTGCAGCACCACCTGTAGTTTGCATACACACATATATAGGACAGCATCTCTTATATGCCCCAGGGTCAATAAAATAGTATCCTTGTCTAGGCTATCCATCCCCTCAGATAAGGTATTTGTCCATGCCGCTACAGCACTACACACCCAGGCCGGCGCAATTGCCGGTCTGAGTAAGGTACCTGAATGTGTATAAATGGACTTCAGGGTAATCTCCTGTTTGCGGTCAGCACACTCTTTGAGGGTAGCCGTATCCTGGGACGGGAGGGCTACCTTCTTGGATAAGCGTGTTAATGCTTTGTCCACCCTAGGGGAGGATTCCCATCGTAACCTATCCGTTGATGGGAAAGGATACGCCATAAGAATCCTTTTGGAAATCTGCAGTCTTTTATCTGGAGATTCCCAAGCTTTTTCACATAACTCGTTCAGCTCGTGTGAGGGGGGAAAGGTTACCTCAGGCTTCTTTCCCTTGTACATATGTACCCTCTTGTCAGCGACAGGGGGTTCCTCTGTGATGTGCAAAACATCTTTTATTGCCATAATCATAAATCGAATGGATTTTGCCAATTTTGGCTGTAACTTTGCATCATCGTAATCGACACTGGAGTCAGAATCCGTGTCGGTATCTGTGTCAACAATCTGGGATAGTGGGCGCTTATGAGACCCTGACAGTCCCTGCAACATAGGATCAGGCATGGGTTTAAATCCTGACTGTCCCAAAGCTTCTGCCTTGTCTAATCTTTTGTGCAATGAGTTTACACTAGCATTTAAAACATTCCACATATCCATCCAATCAGCTGTCGGCGGAGACACCACATTCATTTGCTCCCGCTCCTCTCTAATATAGCCTTCTACCTCAGACATGTCGACACACGTGTACCGACACACTACACACACAGGGAATGCTTTTTCTGAAGACAGTTTCCCCACAAGGCCCTTTGGAGAGACAGAGAGAGAGTATGCCAGCACACCCCCCAGCGCTAATATAACCCAGGAATAAAACAGTAACTTAATGTTTGCCCAGTAGTGCTGCTGTATGTAATTTGCGAATTATGTGCCCCCCCCCCTCTTTTCAACCCTCTTGTCTAACGTGGTATAAGCAGGGTAGAGTCCGGGGAGCTTCCTCTCAGCGGTGCTGTGGAGAAAAAATGGCGCTGGTGAGTGCTGAGGGAGAAGCCCCGCCCCCTCGGAGGCGGGCTTCTGTCCCGCTTAAACTGTAAAATTGGTGGGGGCTTATACATATATAAAGTGCCCAGCTGTATATATGTTATATTTTTGCGAAAGAGGTTTATATTGCTGCCCAGGGCGCCCCCCCTGCGCCCTGCACCCTTACAGTGACCGGAGTATGTGAGGTGTATGGGAGCAAAGGCGCACAGCTGCAGTGCTGTGCGTTACCTCAGTGAAGATCATGAAGTCTTCTGCCGCCTCTGAAGTCTTCTTTTCTTCTCATACTCACCCGGCTTCTATCTTCCGGCTCTGCGAGGGGGACGGCGGCGCGGCTCTGGGACGGACGGCGAGGGTGAGATCCTGCATACCAATCCCACTGGAGCTAATGGTGTCCAGTAGCCTAAGAAGCAGGACCTTGCAACTCAGATAGTAGGGCTGCTTCTCTCCCCTCAGTCCCTCGATGAGGGAGTCTGTTGCCAGCAGTGCTCCCTGAAAATTAAAAACCTAACAAAATACTTTCTGTCAGAAAGCTCAGGAGAGCTCCTGAAAAGCACCCAGTCTCCACTGGGTACAGTATCAAACTGAGGTCTGGAGGAGGGGCATAGAGGGAGGAGCCAGTGCACACCCAGAACTAAAGTCTTTCTTAAAGTGCCCATGTCTCCTGCGGAGCCCGTCTATCCCCATGGTCCTTACGGAGTCCCCAGCATCCTCTAGGACGTTAGAGAAAATAGGATTTTAATACCTACCGGTAAATCCTTTTCTCTTAGTCCGTAGAGGATGCTGGGCACCCGTCCCAGTGCGTACTGTGTCTGCAGTTATTAAATGGCCCTTAACTCCAGAACATTTATGTGGAGATGAAAACATCCAAGGAAGACTTGACCATCTTCCTTGGATGTTTTCCCCCTGTGTGACTGCTCTCCAGCCTCGGAGGGTTGCATCCGTGGTCCCTAGGATCCCGTCCTGGATCCCGAACCATCGCCCCTCTAGGTGGTGAGAACTGTGCAGCCACCAATGGAGTGAGATTCTGGTCTTGGAAGACAGGATTATCCTCCGGTGCATGTGTAGGTGGGATCCGGACCACTTGTCCAACAGGTCCCACTGGAACACTCTGGCATGGAACCTGCCAAACTGAATGGCCTCGTAGGCCGCAACCATCTTCCCCAGCAACTGAATGCATTGATGGATTAACACTCTTGCTGGTTTCAGAATTTGTTTGACCAGACTCTGGATCTCCAGAGCCTTTCCACTAGAAGAAAACCTCTTCTGTGTCCAGTATCACTCCCAAAAACAACAACCGCGTCATTGGGACCAACTGCGATTTTGGCAAGTTTAGGAGCCAACCATGTTGTTGAAGAACTGTCAGGGAGAGTAGATGTTTTGCACCAACTGGTCCCTGGATCTCGCCTTTATCAGGAGATCATCCAAGTACGGGATAATTGTGACTCCTTGCTTGCGAAGGAGAACCATCATTTCCGCCATCACCCTGGTGAAAATCCTCAGAGCCGTGGACATACCAAACGGCAACGTCTGAAATTGGTAATGACAATCCTGAATTGCAAACCTCAGGTAGCTTGATGCAGTGGCTAAATGGGAACATATAAGTAGGCATCCTTTATGTCTACCAAAACCATGAAATCTCCTTTATCCCCCGGACTGGAGATCACTACCCTGAGAGATTCCATCTTGAAATTGAATTTCTTTAGGTAGAAATTAAGGGATTTCAGATTTAAGATTGGTCTGACTGAGCCGTCCGGCTTCTGGACCACGAAGAGGCTTGAATAAAAACCTTCTCCCTGCTGACTAAGGCTGATTTGAACAATCGGTGAGGGGGAACGTCTTGAAACCCCAGTTTGTACCCTTGGGACACTATTTGTAAAACCCACGAGTCCAGGTCCGAATGAATCTAGAACTGACTGAAGAGTTTTAGACGTGCCCCCCACTGGTGCGGGCTCCTGCAAGAGAGCCCCAGCGTCATGCAGTGGATTTGGCAGAAGCAGAGGACGATCTCTGCTCCTGCGATCTTGAAGAGGCTACAGACCTCTTCTCTCTTTTCCTTCCTCTACCTGCAAAGAAAGGGGAATCTTAACTTCTTGCATATCTATTGGGCCGAAATGACTGCGTCAGATAATGATGCGTCTTCATCCGTTGAGAGGGAACATAGGGCAAGAAGGATGACTTACCTGCGGGAGCTGCCGAGATCAAATTAACTAGGCCGTCGCCAAACAAGGCTTCACCTTCATAGGGAAGAGACTCCCTTTCTTCTTGGAGTCAGCATCAGCATTCCCTTGGTGAATCCACAATGCCCTCCTATCCGAGACTGCCATGAAATTGGCCCGTGAGCACTTGTGCCCGGTGTAGGATTTTTAAATATGTGTAGTTTACTGTATGCACGGGTTTAAAACCTTTTAGGAACTGAGATCTAAGGTGTATTACATGTAGTTTAAAAAAAACAAAAAAGGTTTATTTTATGGCAGTAGTTTCCAAACTGGGGTTCTTGCACTGGTAGCATAGTTTGGTGGTCCAGGACCAATTAAAATTATTTATACTTTATTAAATTGGCAAAACCATTCCCTCACAACATAACTGAACCTGAGGATGACATGCTATAAACACAATTTACTTAATTTTATATTTTTTTCTGAATTTCTCAATAAAAAAAACTTTGGCCTAGGGGTGCCGTGAAACAAATTTTGATACTCTAGGGCAGGGGTGTCAATCCCATGGGCCGCATGCCGCCCCCAATGCATCCTTTTGTGGCCCACAGGCCGGGGTCCGACAGGGGTCCTTTTGTGGCCCGATCACCTTGCTTAGAGCGAGGGCAGGAGAGTGCAGCCAGAGTCTTTGCTTTCTATGTGCGGCACCATCTTCCCGAAGAGATCACCGGGAAGATAGTGCCCCTTCCACTGGCTACAGCACAGGTATACTGGGGTGGGGTAGCAAACTGGGGGCCCCAATGGGCCCCTCCAGCAGTCCCTCTACCAAAACACGTCTTTTGGTGGTTTTGCGGTGTTGTTATAACTACATGGTGACGATACTGTAGCACAGAGATTTTCAACCATTTACAACTCACGTCACACAGAACAAGATTTAAATATTGACAAGGCACACTGAAATATAATGGTGATGCATGGTGCAGTATCGTGTCCTAGGATGTCATGTCGCAGCTTCTCCATAGGTAACGCCTGAACAGGCCCGGTGACAGGGGGGACAAAGGGGACACTTGTTCAGGGCTCCAAGTATTAAGAACAGAAATAATGGGGCCACAGTGCCAATATTGCTTTTTAAAGTGTATCCACCAACTGCTCAATTTAAGCAGGAAAACAATTAACAGGCCAACTAAACCCTCCCCCCTCCTTTTACCCCATCACTTTGTCCAGTCCCTGTGGTCCATACTGTATTGCCATTATTATGCATGTTGCTGTGCTGGCCCTTTTCTGAATGTCCCTGCCACCGCCACCGAAGAGCTGGATAGCCCAGTATGAAAACCACCTGCCGGCCTCACTGACGGTCCGAGTCTAAGGCTCCATTTTTTTTAAAGATCCCTCTGCCAAGTTAAGGGGGGGTTGAGGGGGCCCCAGAGATATCAGTGCACTATGCCCCGAGATTTCTGTTGCTGGCCCTGACCCTCAGGGGCGTATCTACAACTTGGCCAGGATGGCACTTGCCAGGGGCACCATCCAGCTGTGCCAACCGTGGCTAAGGGATAGAGTTCTGCAGTCTCGAAAGGGCGCTATGGCAATCAGCGTGGGACTGACCAATTAGACGGTGAGGGAAGGATACTGAAATTGTCCCAACCCTGTTACAGTTTGAAACGCCCCTCAACTGCTGTCCACTGCTTCACTCCTAGCTCTGCCCCTTTGAAATTATTAATCCCTACCCCCCGGTAGGCGGAGTTCTCCAGGCCCATACTCAGGAGTCACCACTGCTGTACATTATGTGCCGGTTGTAGAGGCAGAGCGGGGAACATCAGAGAACGCCACAAATTACACAGTGGGCAAGGAGATGGCTGGAGACAGCTGCACAGCCATGCCTTGCAAGTTCGAGAGAGCTGTTGAATTTCAGCACTTCAAGTCAGAGCCTGCCCCCTGCTGCCCAAGCAGTCCCTGACAGTTAGTGTCGAGGAGGGGGGGATTTGTGCATGTGTGCTATCAGTGTGTGTGTGGGGGGGTGGAGGATGTGTGTGACTGTGAGGGAGCTGTCAGTGTCAGTGGGGAGAGGAGCAGGAGGGAGTTGTCAGTGTGTGGAAGTGATGAGAGTCAGTACTGGGGAAATGTGTGTGTGTGTGTGTGTGTGTACTAGATTTAGGAGTGTGTGTTTGTGAGAGGTTTCAGTTGGGGAATTAGAGTTCATACAGTAATTAAATGTTTTCATATTGAGAACTACATCTCCCAGCATATACAGTGTGCTGGGGATGCTAACAAGCTTTATTTAAAAGTTTAAAAAACATTGCTTTTATGACTGCAATGGTTAAAAAGGGAGAGCTATAAATCAATTTATCAGTGAATGATCGCAGTTTGAGCTGTTACATTTTACTGAACCACCTATCCCTCCACACTCACTACCTGTCCTCAGGATACATTTACCATCCCGGCAGACGGTATACCGGCGGTCATTTGACCGATGTTGGAATCCTGACACCACTTGGGAGACTGGTGCCGGCACACAGACAGCCAACATCCCGAAGGCGAGTATTGGAGGGAGGGTTAGGACCGGGGGAGCGGGTGTTAGGGAAGGCACTAGGAGGGGGGGGGTTAGTCCTAGCTGCCACCCCCTGAGGGTTAGCCCTATCCGCCACCCCCCCAGAGGGTTAGGATTAGGTATCATGTGACTGCTGGAATCCCGAGCGCCGGATGCCATACCCAACCCCCTTTACTTTTTCAGGCATTTCTATCTCTCCTCTCTCTATGGTGTTCCGATTGCCCACTTTCCCTTGTGCTTTTCTCTCTCTCTCTCTCCTTTGTTTAGAGCATCAGTTTCTGTAGTCCACTTTATCCTTATTTTTTCCAGTGTTTCACTATCTCTCTGATGTAATGAGGATGTATGGTCTAGAGGGATCAGTAATGCATTGTACTGTATAGAGGCGTCAGGGATGTAGCGTAGGGTATAGAGGCGTCAGGGATGTAGCGTAGGTTATAGAGGCATCAGGAATGTAGCGTAGGGAATAGAGGCATCAGGGATGTAGCGTAGGGTATAGAGGCGTCAGGGATGTAGCATAGGGAATAGAGGCGTCAGGGATGTAGCGTAGGGAATAGAGGCGTCAGGGATTTAGCTTAGGGAATATAGGCATCAGGGATGTACTAGCAGGTATATAGAGGTCAGTGTACTGTATAGAGGGGTCAGTAATGCAGTGATGGTTATAGAAAGGTCAGTGATGTAGTGTAGGGTATAGAGGGGTCAGTTATGTAGTGTGGGGTAAAGAGGGGTCAGTAAAGATACTAAGCTGAAGTACTTAGAACACTTCTTGAATTAAGACACAACCTGCAAGAAAAAGTATGCAATATGGGTGAAAAGGCAAATGTCAGAGGTCTGATACAAGTAACCAGCTCCACACCTTGCACCACATAGCGTTATGTTAAACTGGGATATGTTCTTTTTTGGTGTGTGTGTGTGTGTGTGTGTGTGTGTGTGTGTGTGTGTGTGTGTGTGTGTATGTGTGTAGGGGGGGGGGGTGCCAAAGGAAATTTTTGCCATTGGCTCCTTTGGTCTAGAACCAGCCCTGATCACAAAATATTTTTGTCTAAGCAGACTGGACACTGATCAGCGTTGGCTCATTCTCAGCCCCCCGCCCAGCCTCTGCTGCCAACAGACTGCTATTAGCTAGTTAACCTTCTGCCTTCCCTATCTATGACACAGACTGCTGCTAATGCTACCAGACTGTTCCCAGTGGCTTCACACCAACAGTGAATCCCAGCCGATGATGTAGGGCAGCGTGTGGGGGAGGGGGTCAGTTGCTGTGGCTCCAACATGGTAACCGCCAATGGACTGCAATGCTTTATCGAAAGGGGGGGCGCCAGTCCCTTACTTTGCCAGGGGTGCTTGGACCCCTAGCTACACCTCTGTTGACCCTAACCGATACCCCTAAACTAACCATAATTCCTGCAGTAAAAATCCATGTTTCTATGTATATAGGGGGTCATTCCGAGTTGATCGCATGCTGCCGTTGTTCGCTGCGTAGCAATCAGTTGAAAAAAAATGGCTAATCTGTGCATGCGCATGCTCCGTAATGCGCATGCGCATCATACGGGTACAAAGTCCATTGTGGTTTTGCACTAGTTCTAGCGATTATTCCAATCACAGAACAGGCCACAAGGAGATTGACAGAAAGAGGGCGTTTCTGGGTGGCAACTGACCGTTTTCAGGGAGTGCTTGGAAAAATGCAGGCGTGGCAGAAGAAATGCAGACGTGGCTGGGCATTCGCTGGATGGGTGTGTGACATCAAAAGCCGTCCCTCGGTTGTTAGAATCAACGCACACGAAGTGTAACTACAGTGCTGGTCTTATTTTGAAACGATTTTGCAGGCGCTCTGCTGCTCAAGTGTTCGCACTTCTCCAAAGTGAATATACACTCTCCAGTGGGCAGCGACAATGCGTTTGCATGGCTGCTAAAAACTGCTAGCGAGCAATCAACTCAGAATGACCCCCATAGTGTATTGCAAGAAAATATCTGTAAATCCAATGGTACCGTAAGTGCGGTATATACTCGCACTTCTTTGCGGGGTGAGAACATCTCCCCTAAGTGAAGTCAGCCCTATGAATAGAGTTTGTGTGATCCCTGTGCAGCAGTCACAGAAAGGGTTCATCTCTGCAGTTTGTCACTCAAATTACATTGCTGCATTTTTTCTAGAAGTGGATCTGAGAGCTGTTACCCGCAGACCAGCTACAATAATTATCCTGGGTACTCACTAGACCAGTGGTTCTCAAACTGCACCCTGGGGTGCCTCAGGACACTTGCAGGGGTGCCTTGGATTGGTGGTCCAGGACCAATTCAAAATATTTATAGTTAGTGTTATAGGCAAAACCAGTGCTGTTGGCTGGCAATCATAACATATGTGCACAAGCAGAAGCAAATCCTGTCCCCTACCAAAGGGCCAGTGCTAGGGTGTTTGGCGCCTCCCTGCAAACTATTAATTTGGGCCCTCTCTCCAATACTTAATAAAGGGACAGTGCGCTTCTTAAAAAAAGAAGGTGTGGTATCACAAGGAAGGGGCATGGCCACACAATAGCACCCCAAATCAAAATACGCCACACAGTAGCACTATCTTATTGTCATTACACCGCATATAATAATAATAATAATAATAATAATACCCACAGTCGCAGTGCCCTTTATACACATAACCACCATATCAGTGCAGCTTACACACATAATGCCAACAGTAGCAGTGCCCCTTCTACACATGCCCACGGTGGCAATCCTTTACATGGCAAATATCAACCTGGTTTTGCCATGTAAAGGATTGCCACTTTAAAAACAAACAATCAAACAAAAAAAAAAAAACAACAGGAAAAAACACAAAATCTCTCACTTTCTGATTCTCACACCCTATTACATTCCTCCCTATATATTTAAATGTTTCTATTACTGTATGTTCCCTCTTCCCTTCTCCAAACTATACACATCAACATTTTTTAGTATTTCCAGGTAAGTTTTGTGATGTAGGCCATGCACAATTTTAGTTGCCCTAATGTATTTACAGCCTTCTGGAGATATGGCTTCTCGAACTGAACACAGGATTCTAAATGTGGCTGTACCAAGGACCTATACAGTGGCATTACAGGTTGAGTATCCCTTATCCAAAATGCTTGGGACCAGAGGAATTTTGGATATCGGATTTTTCTGTATTTTGGAATAATTGCATACCATAACGAGATATTATGGTGATGGGACCTAAATCTAAGCACAGAAGGCATTTATGTTTCATATACACCTTATACACACAGCCTGAAGGTCATTTTAGGCAATATTTTTTATAACTTTGTGCATTAAACAAAGTGTGTGTACATTCACAGAATTCATTTATGTTTCATATACACCTTATACACACAGTCTGAAGTTCATTTAATACAATATTTTTAATAACTTTGAGTATTAAACAAAGTTTGTGTACACTGAGCCATCAAAACACAAAGGTTTCACTATCTCAGTCTCACTCAAAAAAGTCCGTATTTCGGAATATTCCGTATTTCGGAATATTTTGATATGGGATACTCAACCTGTATTACTTTTTTCTGCTACTGGTTCTTTAACCTATGCAAACAAGCATCTGACTTGCCTTTCCTATTGCTTTGTTACATTGCTTACCTGAAATAGTAATACTTAGATAGCTTTCCTCTTGCCATTATAATGCCCTTAATATTATAGTTAGCCTTTGCATTTTTGAGACGTGTATGATTTTGCATTTTTTGGCATTAAATGTTGCCATGTTCTTGACCATTCCTCTAGTCCAGGGGCGGAACTGCCAGAGACAACGGAGTCAGTTGCCGCCGGGCTCCAGCCCTAAAGGGGCTTCCTCCATTGCCCCCCGGCTGTTACGTGCCCTTCCTACTAAATAGACAAAGGCGCTACCAGCAGGGTCTCGCAGTTTGTACATTCCATGCCGTAACACCCTTCTTTCCACCTTCACAATGAAGCTATTGGTACTTTGCAAAAAAAAAAAATTATTAGCATTGCAACTCAGCAGATCAATGCAGTGTGCAGCCACACACTCCATATATCTGCTCAGCCACAAAGCTGATTATTTCTTCACAAAGTACAAGGTGAGCTCCAAATAGAATTCTCTAGCTTAGATTATACCTTTCTATGCAAGGGTAAATAGCTCAATTGTTTGACTGCAATGCCACAGGAAATGGTTTGGATCCAAGACAGTGTGACTGAATAATAAAGAAACCTTAAGATGAGTTCATGAATGTTGTATAAGTATTAGTGAGAGAAGGGGTCAGGAGCATGCTAGGCTGCAAAAAATAAGGTAGGCTGCAAGTGAAAGTAATGATCTCCTATATATTTTCCCAGATCTGTCACTCTGTGTGGCTAACTCTGGGGGAAGTCACAGCAATGGGCGGAGACGGCAACTGCAGGACGATACACCAGTGCCAGCAGCAGACCGTAACAAAGTGACAGATCAGGGAGAATATATAGGAGGTAGGGAGGTGGCCATGGTACATGGCTGGCCAAGGGACACTAGCTCATGTACCCCTTTACCACTGAGGCTGGCCACCAAGGATGGACCTGTCACCAGTGCACATGCAATAACCTCTTCTGCTGCCCTCTTTGCAACTCAGATTGCCCAGTGCTCCCCTTCGCTAACAGTCCACAAAGTTTCCCCATCTCACGATCTGCCTCCTCACCCCCACTTTCATCTCTACAGCACACGCGCATATCATACAAGATCCCATCATGCGTACGTAGGTCTGAAATGCAAGAGGGAGGTTGGGGGGAGATTGGCATGCGCCAGCAACACCACACAGCTCACTGTGACCACAGTGGAGAGGCGCTGCAACAGGACAATACACCAACCTCGGAGCAAGGAACTGCGTCGGTCAGGAGGAGAACTATTTCAATAGCATAAAAAGGTTAATGCGTCCCACCCTATGGACACCAGACTCATCAAGTCACTGTTGCCAGAGTCTCATACAATGACTCTGAACCTCTAAGCACACTATTTGACTGTCCACACCCTGCTGTGCCTATTACCCATCTCCTCCACCACCCTCAACACTGACCCACACATCATTCACCCACAAAGATACAATAAAGGTAGTTTGGATAAATTAGCTAAATGAAATGGATTTAACCAATTTATCTAAATGACCATTTTTGGATGTTTTCCAGTGTTTGTGAGCAAATGGTCAATTGTAATTTTCTGCCACATATTAGCATAATTTTGTTTCAACTAGAAAAAAAAATTGGACAGATAATCTAAGTGTGGATCCAGTTTAAAGGTCCGTATTCACGGCCCGATTTTGGGGAGAGATGTGTGCTGAGCGAACTGCTCAGCACACATCTCTCCCCCCGCTCAGCACAGCGTGATGTGTGCTGAGCGTACGGGGGGTGGGGGGGCGCTCATTTCACCCCCTGTGTAGGGCATTCTGTGTGTATCCAGCTTAACAGGTGTGAGCATCATACAACTACTGACTTGCGAGTAACTATACAGCAGCTCCATACCTTGTGACTTGAAGAAACACCAGTTAACCCCGGGAATGCTGCAGTCAAAGCAACAATTCCTCTTCTTACATTCCGCTGCACTTATTGTGGGGTAGCCGCAATCCCTTCTGCTGTACGGTTCCACATTACATTGTTTCTTGTCACTTCCTGTTGATGCAGTAAGGAAACATCCAGGAATTACAGCAGTTTAGTTTTTTTTTTTTTTTTAACTGGGGCAATTTAGCTAGATCACAGGGCAATTTAGCTCCTTTGGTCCTTTTTTAGGACCAGTTAATCAGACAGTTGAGCAAACTGAAAAACAGCTAACAGGAAATTTCCAATTAAATGGTATTTTCTAATCTTATCTGACCATGACTAAGAATAAAGGATACACAAGATAAACTCTTAGAGCCATGGACCTTATCCATGTTTAAGCTCCATCAAATCTGTAATCAATAGCACTACATGCTCCCACTTTACCACTGTACTATATACTCTACCTGTGTTTTTAAGGTAAAAACACCATTTAACCCCAGTGACACTTGAATTAAAGCAGCAGCCTCTGGAATAGCATTCCTTAGCATTAATCCCAGGAAATCTGCAATCTTCACGCTCTTTGATAGCCATGCTACATTGCTGTTTACTTGGATGGAGCAGAGCAGGGACGTGCAGTCAGGGGAGGCAGGGGAGGCAGTGCCTCCCCTGTCATAATCATTAAAATAATATAAAAGAAATACTTATGACACAGATTCTGTGTCATAAGTATATGCATTAGGCTTTATATTATTTTAATGATCTTGGGCTCTATATATTCTTTATAAATGAGTTTAGGAGGCACCGCTGTCGGTGCCTCCCACTGTCAGTGTAAAGGGAAGGAAGCGGGGAGGCGGGACAAAGAATTGGGCAGTAAAAGCCCATTAGAAAATGCAGCTGAAGCGGCACTTAGTGGAAGTGCCGCTTCGACAGGGGAGTGACAGGGGCGTGCTTTCAACCCATAGCACGCCCCTGTAAGAGTGACCAGCAGCGGCAGCGGTGGAGCAAGAAGCCCGGAATCAGCAGAGCGGGAGGGGAGCTGTCCCGGAGCGCAAGTCTCTGTCCCGGCACTGCAAGTGGTGTGAGCGAGGCGCGCCTTCTCCTTGTCCCTCCGCCGCCGTCGTCCGTGAGTCCCGCCGCCGCCGTCGTCCGTGAGTCCCGCCGCCGCCGTCCCTTCTCAGCCCCAGAGAGCAGCTTCCTGCTGCCGCCGGCTATCTTCTGCTCTAAAGGGCTCCGGAGCGTCGCCGCAGCTGTCCTGTGGATGGTGGATCGTGGCCCCCCCAAGGTGAGTAACACACACTCACTCACTCTCACTCTCTCTCTCACTCACTCTCTCACACTCTCACTCTCTCACTCTCACTCTCACTCACTCTCACTCTCTCACTGTATTGTATAAGAAAAATAAAAAAGGGGACTTCTGCCGCAATGTGTAAAAAACAGGGACACTGTCTGCCGTAATGTGTAAAAAACAAGGACGCTGGCTGCCGTAATGTGTAAAAAATGGGGACACTGTCTGCCGTAATGTGTAAAAAACGGGGACGCTGTCTGCCGTAATGTGTAAAAAACGGGGACGCTGTCTGCCGTAATGTGTAAAAACGGGACGTTGTCTGCCGTAATGTGTAAAAACGGGACGATGTCTGCCGTAATGTGTAAAAACAGGACGATGTCTGCCGTAATGTGTAAAAACGGGACTTTGTCTGCCGTAATGTGTAAAAAAACGGGGACTTTGGCTGCCGTAATGTGTAAAAAACGGGGACGCTGTCTGCCGTAATGTGTAAAAAACGGGGACGCTGTCTGCCGTAATGTGTAAAAACGGGACGTTGTCTGCCGTAATGTGTAAAAAAGGGGACGTTGTCTGCCGTAATGTGTAAAAAACGGGGACGCTGTCTGCCGTAATGTGTAAAAAAACGGGGACGCTGTCTGCCGTAATGTGTAAAAAACGGGGACGCTGTCTGCCGTAATGTGTAAAAACGGGACGTTGTCTGCCGTAATGTGTAAAAAACGGGGACGCTGTCTGCCGTAATGTGTAAAAAATGGGGACACTGTCTGCCGTAATGTGTAAAAAATGGGGACGCTGTCTGCCGTAATGTGTAAAAAACGGGGACGCTGTCTGCCGTAATGTGTAAAAATGGGACGTTGTCTGCCGTAATGTGTAAAAACGGGACGATGTCTGCCGTAATGTGTAAAAACAGGACGATGTCTGCCGTAATGTGTAAAAACGGGACTTTGTCTGCCGTAATGTGTAAAAAACGGGGACTTTGGCTGCCGTAATGTGTAAAAAACGGGGATGCTGTCTGCCGTAATGTGTAAAAAACGGGGACGCTGTCTGCAGTAATGTGTAAAAACGGGACGTTGTCTGCCGTAATGTGTAAAAAAGGGGATGTTGTCTGCCGTAATGTGTAAAAAACGGGGACGCTGTCTGCCGTAATGTGTAAAAAACGGGGACGCTGTCTGCCGTAATGTGTAAAAAACGGGGACGCTGTCTGCCGTAATGTGTAAAAACGGGACGTTGTCTGCCGTAATGTGTAAAAAACGGGGACGCTGTCTGCCGTAATGTGTAAAAAACGGGGACGATGTCTGCCGTAATGTGTAGAAACGGGACGTTGTCTGCCGTAATGTGTAAAAAACGGGGACTCTGTCTGCCGTAATGTGTAAAAACGGGACGTTGTCTGCCGTAATGTGTAAAAAACGGGGACGCTGTCTGCCGTAATGTGTAAAAACGGGACGTTGTCTGCCGTAATGTGTAAAAACGGGACGTTGTCTGCCGTAATGTGTAAAAAACGGGGACGCTGTCTGCCGTAATGTGTAAAAACGGGACGTTGTCTGCCGTAATGTGTAAAAACGGGGACGCTGTCTGCCGTAATGTGTAAAAAACGGGGACGCTGTCTGCCGTAATGTGTAAAAACGGGACGTTGTCTGCCGTAATGTGTAAAAAAGGGGAATCTGTCTGCCGTAATGTGTAAATTGGGGTACTGTCTCCTGTAAGGTATAAAAAGGGGTACCTAACTCTGATCCCAAATCTTCCAACTATTTCAACTCAAGGGCTACCTAAAACACATATTTGTAAAAAATAAATAAATGTTTAAATAAAAAAAATAGAAGTAGGCAGGCACTGTCAGCCTACTTCCATGACATCACAAGTGGCGGTAAGGTTCATCGCCGGACTTTGCGGATCATTATGGCTGCAGTGCCTCACCAGCCAATGACCTCACCGCACGCCACTGGAGCAGAGAGCACAACATCAGGACATAGGAAATATAACAATGCATGATAAGAAAGGTGTGAGCTCTACAGCAAGGCCTCTAACCCTTTGCCAGTGCCAAATACATAGGGCTTAACTCAGATCTGATCACAGCAGCAAATTTATTAGCTAAAACCATGTACACTGCAGGGGGGGGGGGTGTATAATATGTGCAGAGAGAGTTAGATTTTGGTGCGGTGTGTTCAAACTGAAATCTAAATTGCAGTGTAAAAACAAAACAGCCAGTATTTACCCTGCACACAAACAATATAACCCACCTAAATCTCTCTGCAAATGTTATATCTGCCCCCCCCCCCCCATCCCTGCAGTGCACATGGTTTTGCCCACTAGCTAACAAATTTGCTGCATCTGGGAATTATAGCAGCTTAATATTTCTTTTTACAGAAGGTTCAGCAAATTAAATTATTTAGTGAAATACTGTAATCATAACAGTTACAGGGATATTGTAGGTAGATTTATTGTCAGTGGATAAATGTAAAAATTAAACCCTTAGGCATAGTTCCAAAATGCTGTCATTGCAATCCAGATTTTAAGGATATCATGCTTGAGCACAGGTGACTTAATTAGAACTTCGGTCAATGTGAATTAACCATTGGACTCAACCATGGTTATCCTTAAAACCCAGGGGTCTATTTAAGATCGATCTTAATCGATGTTGGGCTTCCAGGTTGAAAAAAACACACACATTTACTAACATTTTAAAATTTATATAAAAAAATCATCTGTTCGTAAATGCAGTGCACATGGTTTTGCCCAACTGCTAACAAAAATCCTGCTGCGATCAACTCAGAATTACCCCCCATGGCCCTCATTCCGAGTTGTTCGCTCGCAAGCTGCTTTTAGCAGCATTGCACACGCTAAGCTGCCGCCTACTGGGAGTGAATCTTAGCATCTTAAAATTGCGAACGAAAGATTTGCAATATTGCGATAAGACATCTCTGTGCAGTTTCTGAGTGGCTCGAGACTTACTCTGCCAGTGCGATCAGTTCAGTGCTTGTCGTTCCTGGTTTGACGTCACAAACACACCCAGCGTTCGCCCAGACACTCCTCCGTTTCTCCAGCCACTCCCGCGTTTTTCCCAGAAACGGTAGCATTTTTTCCCACACGCCCCTAAAGCGGCCTGTTTCCGCCCAGAAACACCCACTTCCTGTCAATCACATTACGATCACCAGAACGATGAAAAAACCGTGAGTAATATTCCTAACTGCATAGCAAATTTACTTGGCGCAGTCGCAGTGTGAACATTGCGCATGCGCATTAAGCGGAAAATCGCTGCGATGCGAAGAAAATTACCGAGCGAACAACTCGGAATGACCACCTATGTGCACTGCAGGGAAGGCAGATTTAACATGTGCAGAGAGAGTTAGATTTGGGTGTGGTGTGTTCAATCTGCAATCTAATTTGCAGTGTAAAAATAAAGCAGTCAGTATTTACCCTGCACAGAAACAAAATAACTCACCCAAATCTAACTCTTTCTGCACATGTTATATCTGCCTCCCCTGCAGTACACATGGTTTTGCCCAACTGCTAACAAAATTCCTGCTGCGATCATCTTGGAATTACCCCCATCGATTGATGTTTTCACACTGCTCGTGTATATAAGACATATAGGGCCTAACTCAGTTTGGATCGTAATACGCGTTCCAACCGCAAAAACTATGAAGAGGATGGGGGCATATACGCAGGGTCCATCCTGTGCGTGTGCCTACATTTTCTCCGGGTGCCCCGCAGAAAATGCGAATGCCTCTGCCTGTCAATCAGTAGAGGGCGTACCTTCGCAGGTATATCGCGATCATGAGCCATGTCTCCCATTTTTGTCATTATAGGTGCTCTGTGAGCTGCTGGCCATGCCCCAGCCCCTCTGTCTCCCGTGAATAGACATTGAGGCTTATTCAGACCAGATCGCTTCAATTTATTTTCACCCAGCGGGCAATCTGGTCTGCACTGCACATGCGTATGCGCCACAATGCGTAAGTGCGACGGTCCGGAGATCACAAGAAGATTGACAAGAAGAGGGTGTTTGTGTGGGTGGCAACTGAATGTTTCTAGGGAGTGTCCGGAAAAACACTGGAGGGACCCGGTGTTTTGTGGGAGGATTTGTGACGTCACCTCAATGGCTGAGTAAGTGCTGAGCTGTGCAGCTCTTGTGCACATGTGATCACACACCTGCACAGCAAATTTTCCCTTCCGCTGTAGGCGGCAACTACCTGATTACAGGGATGCAAAAAACACACCCTAGCGATCAGGTCTGAATTACCCACAATTAGAGATGAGCGGGTTCGGTTTCTCTGAATCCGAACCCGCACGAACTTCATGTTTTTTTTCACGGGTCCGAGCGACTCGGATCTTCCCGCCTTGCTCGGTTAACCCGAGCGCGCCCGAACGTCATCATGACGCTGTCGGATTCTCGCGAGACTCGGATTCTATATAAGGAGCCGCGCGTCGCCGCCATTTTCACACGTGCATTGAGATTGATAGGGAGAGGACGTGGCTGGCGTCCTCTCCATTTAGATTAGGAGAGAGAGAGAGAGAGAGATTGACCTGAGGCTGATACTGTAGAAGAGAGTGCAGAGTTTAGTGACTGACCACAGTGACGACCAGCAGTGCAGTTGTTTTATTTAATATATCCGTTCTCTGCCTGAAAAAAACGGTACACACAGTGACTCAGTCACATACCATATCTGTGTGCACTGCTCAGCCCAGTGTGCTGCATGCCTGCATCATCTATGTATATATTATATATCTGACTGTGCTCAGCTCACACAGCTTATAATTGTGGGGGAGACTGGGGAGCACTGCAGTGCCAGTTATAGGTTATAGCAGGAGCCAGGAGTACAAGACAGTCACATACCATATCTGTGTGCACTGCTCAGCCCAGTGTGCTGCATCATCTATGTATATATTATATATCTGACTGTGCTCAGCTCACACAGCTTATAATTGTGGGGGAGACTGGGGAGCACTGCAGTGCCAGTTATAGGTTATAGCAGGAGCCAGGAGTACATATTATATTAAAATTAAACAGTGCACACTTTTGCTGCAGGAGTGCCACTGCCAGTGTGACTGACCAGTGACCTGACCACACTGACCACCAGTATAGTTAGTAGTATACTATATTGTGATTGCCTGAAAAAGTTAAACACTCGTCGTGTGACTTCACTTGTGTGGTGTTTTTTTTTTTATTCTATAAAAAACTCATTCTGCTGACAGACAGTGTCCAGCAGGTCCGTCATTATATAATATATATACCTGTCCGGCTGCAGTAGTGATATATATATATATTTTTTATATCATTATTTATCATCCAGTCGCAGCAGACACAGTACGGTAGTTCACGGCTGTAGCTACCTCTGTGTCGGCACTCGGCAGTCCATCCATAATTGTATACCACCTACCCGTGGTTTTTTTTTCTTTCTTCTTTATACATACATACTACTACATCTCTTTATCAACCAGTCTATATTAGCAGCAGACACAGTACAGTACGGTAGTTCACGGCTGTGGCTACCTCTGTGTCGGCACTCGGCAGTCCGTCCATAATTGTATACCACCTAACCGTGGTTTTTTTTTCTTTCTTCTTTATACATACATACTACGACATCTCTTTATCAACCAGTCTATATTAGCAGCAGACACAGTACAGTACGGTAGTTCACGGCTGTGGCTACCTCTGTGTCGGCACTCGGCAGTCCGTCCATAATTGTATACCACCTAACCGTGGTTTTTTTTTCTTTCTTCTTCATACATACATACTACGACATCTCTTTATCAACCAGTCTATATTAGCAGCAGACACAGTACAGTACGGTAGTTCATGGCTGTGGCTACCTCTGTGTCGGCACTCGGCAGTCCGTCCATAATTGTATACCACCTAACCGTGGTTTTTTTTTCTTTCTTCTTTATACATACATACTACGACATCTCTTTATCAACCAGTCTATATTAGCAGCAGACACAGTACAGTACGGTAGTTCACGGCTGTGGCTACCTCTGTGTCGGCACTCGGCAGTCCGTCCATAATTGTATACCACCTAACCGTGGTTTTTTTTTCTTTCTTCTTCATACATACATACTACGACATCTCTTTATCAACCAGTCTATATTAGCAGCAGACACAGTACAGTACGGTAGTTCACGGCTGTGGCTACCTCTGTGTCGGCACTCGGCAGTCCGTCCATAATTGTATACCACCTACCCGTGGTTTTTTTTTCTTTCTTCTTTATACATACATACTACTACATCTCTTTATCAACCAGTCTATTTTAGCAGCAGACACAGTACAGTACGGTAGTTCACGGCTGTGGCTACCTCTGTGTCGGCACTCGGCAGTCCGTCCATAATTGTATACCACCTACCCGTGGTTTTTTTTTCTTTCTTCTTCATACATACATACTACGACATCTCTTTATCAACCAGTCTATATTAGCAGCAGACACAGTACAGTACGGTAGTTCACGGCTGTGGCTACCTCTGTGTCGGCACTCGGCAGTCCGTCCATAATTGTATACCACCTAACCGTGGTTTTTTTTTCTTTCTTCTTCATACATACATACTACGACATCTCTTTATCAACCAGTCTATATTAGCAGCAGACACAGTACAGTACGGTAGTTCACGGCTGTGGCTACCTCTGTGTCGGCACTCGGCAGTCCGTCCATAATTGTATACTAGTATCCATCCATCTCCATTGTTTACCTGAGGTGCCTTTTAGTTGTGCCTATTAAAATATGGAGAACAAAAATGTTGAGGTTCCAAAATTAGGGAAAGATCAAGATCCACTTCCACCTCGTGCTGAAGCTGCTGCCACTAGTCATGGCCGAGACGATGAAATGCCAGCAACGTCGTCTGCCAAGGCCGATGCCCAATGTCATAGTACAGAGCATGTCAAATCCAAAACACCAAATATCAGTAAAAAAAGGACTCCAAAACCTAAAATAAAATTGTCGGAGGAGAAGCGTAAACTTGCCAATATGCCATTTACCACACGGAGTGGCAAGGAACGGCTGAGGCCCTGGCCTATGTTCATGGCTAGTGGTTCAGCTTCACATGAGGATGGAGGCACTCAGCCTCTCGCTAGAAAAATGAAAAGACTCAAGCTGGCAAAAGCAGTAGCACCGCAAAGAACTGTGCATTCTTCGAAATCCCAAATCCACAAGGAGAGTCCAATTGTGTCGGTTGCAATGCCTGACCTTCCCAACACTGGACGTGAAGAGCATGCGCCTTCCACCATTTACACGCCCCCTGCAAGTGCTGGAAGGAGCACCCGCAGTCCAGTTCCTGATAGTCAGATTGAAGATGTCAGTGTTGAAGTACACCAGGATGAGGAGGATATGGGTGTTGCTGGCGCTGGGGAGGAAATTGACCAGGAGGATTCTGATGGTGAGGTGGTTTGTTTAAGTCAGGCACCCGGGGAGACACCTGTTGTCCGTGGGAGGAATATGGCCGTTGACATGCCTGGTGAAAATACCAAAAAAATCAGCTCTTCAGTGTGGAGGTATTTCAACAGAAAAGCGGACAACAGGTGTCAAGCCGTGTGTTGCCTTTGTCAAGCTGTAATAAGTAGGGGTAAGGACGTTAACCACCTCGGAACATCCTCCCTTATACGTCACCTGCAGCGTATTCATAATAAGTCAGTGACAAGTTCAAAAACTTTGGGTGACAGCGGAAGCAGTCCACTGACCAGTAAATCCCTTCCTCTTGTAACCAAGCTCACGCAAACCACCCCACCAACTCCCTCAGTGTCAATTTCCTCCTTCCCCAGGAATGCCAATAGTCCTGCAGGCAATGTCACTGGCAATTCTGACGAGTCCTCTCCTGCCTGGGATTCCTCCGATGCATCCTTGCGTGTAACGCCTACTGCTGCTGGCGCTGCTGTTGTTGCTGCTGGGAGTCGATGGTCATCCCAGAGGGGAAGTCGTAAGCCCACTTGTACTACTTCCAGTAAGCAATTGACTGTTCAACAGTCCTTTGCGAGGAAGATGAAATATCACAGCAGTCATCCTGCTGCAAAGCGGATAACTGAGGCCTTGACAACTATGTTGGTGTTAGACGTGCGTCCGGTATCCGCCGTTAGTTCACAGGGAACTAGACAATTTATTGAGGCAGTGTGCCCCCGTTACCAAATACCATCTAGGTTCCACTTCTCTAGGCAGGCGATACCGAGAATGTACACGGACGTCAGAAAAAGACTCACCAGTGTCCTAAAAAATGCAGTTGTACCCAATGTCCACTTAACCACGGACATGTGGACAAGTGGAGCAGGGCAGGGTCAGGACTATATGACTGTGACAGCCCACTGGGTAGATGTATGGACTCCCGCCGCAAGAACAGCAGCGGCGGCACCAGTAGCAGCATCTCGCAAACGCCAACTCTTTCCTAGGCAGGCTACGCTTTGTATCACCGGTTTCCAGAATACGCACACAGCTGAAAACCTCTTACGGCAACTGAGGAAGATCATCGCGGAATGGCTTACCCCAATTGGACTCTCCTGTGGATTTGTGGCATCGGACAACGCCAGCAATATTGTGTGTGCATTAAATATGGGCAAATTCCAGCACGTCCCATGTTTTGCACATACCTTGAATTTGGTGGTGCAGAATTATTTAAAAAACGACAGGGGCGTGCAAGAGATGCTGTCGGTGGCCAGAAAAATTGCAGGACACTTTCGGCGTACAGGCACCACGTACAGAAGACTGGAGCACCACCAAAAACTACTGAACCTGCCCTGCCATCATCTGAAGCAAGAAGTGGTAACGAGGTGAAATTCAACCCTCTATATGCTTCAGAGGTTGGAGGAGCAGCAAAAGGCCATTCAAGCCTATACAATTGAGCACGATATAGGAGGTGGAATGCACCTGTCTCAAGCGCAGTGGAGAATGATTTCAACGTTGTGCAAGGTTCTGATGCCCTTTGAACTTGCCACACGTGAAGTCAGTTCAGACACTGCCAGCCTGAGTCAGGTCATTCCCCTCATCAGGCTTTTGCAGAAGAAGCTGGAGACATTGAAGGAGGAGCTAACACGGAGCGATTCCGCTAGGCATGTGGGACTTGTGGATGGAGCCCTTAATTCGCTTAACAAGGATTCACGGGTGGTCAATCTGTTGAAATCAGAGCACTACATTTTGGCCACCGTGCTCGATCCTAGATTTAAAGCCTACCTTGGATCTCTCTTTCCGGCAGACACAAGTCTGCTGGGGTTGAAAGACCTGCTGGTGAGAAAATTGTCAAGTCAAGCGGAACGCGACCTGTCAACATCTCCTCCTTCACATTCTCCCGCAACTGGGGGTGCGAGGAAAAGGCTCAGAATTCCGAGCCCACCCGCTGGCGGTGATGCAGGGCAGTCTGGAGCGACTGCTGATGCTGACATCTGGTCCGGACTGAAGGACCTGACAACGATTACGGACATGTCGTCTACTGTCACTGCATATGATTCTCTCACCATTGAAAGAATGGTGGAGGATTATATGAGTGACCGCATCCAAGTAGGCACGTCACACAGTCCATACTTATACTGGCAGGAAAAAGAGGCAATTTGGAGGCCATTGCACAAACTGGCTTTATTCTACCTAAGTTGCCCTCCCACAAGTGTGTACTCCGAAAGAGTGTTTAGTGCCGCCGCTCACCTTGTCAGCAATCGGCGTACGAGGTTACATCCAGAAAATGTGGAGAAGATGATGTTCATTAAAATGAATTATAATCAATTCCTCCGCGGAGACATTGACCAGCAGCAATTGCCTCCACAAAGTACACAGGGAGCTGAGATGGTGGATTCCAGTGGGGACGAATTGATAATCTGTGAGGAGGGGGATGTACACGGTGATATATCGGAGGGTGATGATGAGGTGGACATCTTGCCTCTGTAGAGCCAGTTTGTGCAAGGAGAGATTAATTGCTTCTTTTTTGGGGGAGGTCCAAACCAACCCGTCATATCAGTCACAGTCGTGTGGCAGACCCTGTCACTGAAATGATGGGTTGGTTAAAGTGTGCATGTCCTGTTTTGTTTATACAACATAAGGGTGGGCGGGAGGGCCCAAGGACAATTCCATCTTGCACCTCTTTTTTCTTTTATTTTTCTTTGCGTCATGTGCTGTTTGGGGAGGGTTTTTTGGAAGGGACATCCTGCGTGACACTGCAGTGCCACTCCTAAATGGGCCCGGTGTTTGTGTCGGCCACTAGGGTCGCTAATCTTACTCACACAGTCAGCTACCTCATTGCGCCTCTTTTTTTCTTTGCGTCATGTGCTGATTGGGGAGGGTTTTTTGGAAGGGACATCCTGCGTGACACTGCAGTGCCACTCCTAAATGGGCCCGGTGTTTGTGTCGGCCACTAGGGTCGCTAATCTTACTCACACAGTCAGCTACCTCATTGCGCCTCTTTTTTTCTTTGCGTCATGTGCTGATTGGGGAGGGTTTTTTGGAAGGGACATCCTGCGTGACACTGCAGTGCCACTCCTAAATGGGCCCGGTGTTTGTGTCGGCCACTAGGGTCGCTAATCTTACTCACACAGTCAGCTACCTCATTGCGCCTCTTTTTTTCTTTGCGTCATGTGCTGATTGGGGAGGGTTTTTTGGAAGGGACATCCTGCGTGACACTGCAGTGCCACTCCTAAATGGGCCCGGTGTTTGTGTCGGCCACTAGGGTCGCTAATCTTACTCACACAGTCAGCTACCTCATTGCGCCTCTTTTTTTCTTTGCGTCATGTGCTGATTGGGGAGGGTTTTTTGGAAGGGACATCCTGCGTGACACTGCAGTGCCACTCCTAAATGGGCCCGGTGATTGTGTAGGCCACTAGGGTCGCTAATCTTACTCACACAGTCAGCTACCTCATTGCGCCTCTTTTTTTCTTTGCGTCATGTGCTGATTGGGGAGGGTTTTTTGGAAGGGACATCCTGCGTGACACTGCAGTGCCACTCCTAAATGGGCCCGATGTTTGTGTCGGCCACTAGGGTCGCTAATCTTACTCACACAGTCAGCTACCTCATTGCGCCTCTTTTTTTCTTTGCGTCATGTGCTGATTGGGGAGGGTTTTTTGGAAGGGACATCCTGCGTGACACTGCAGTGCCACTCCTAAATGGGCCCGGTGTTTGTGTCGGCCACTAGGGTCGCTAATCTTACTCACACAGTCAGCTACCTCATTGCGCCTCTTTTTTTCTTTGCGTCATGTGCTGATTGGGCAGGGTTTTTTGGAAGGGACATCCTGCGTGACACTGCAGTGCCACTCCTAAATGGGCCCGGTGTTTGTGTCGGCCACTAGGGTCGCTTATCTTACTCACACAGTCAGCTACCTCATTGCGCCTCTTTTTTTCTTTGCGTCATGTGCTGATTGGGGAGGGTTTTTTGGAAGGGACATCCTGTGTGACACTGCAGTGCCACTCCTAGATGGGCCAGGTGTTTGTGTCGGCCACTAGTGTCGCTTAGCTTAGTCATCCAGCGACCTTGGTGCAAATTTTAGGACTAAAAATAATATTGTGAGGTGTGAGGTATTCAGAATAGACTGAAAATGAGTGGAAATTATGGTTTTTGAGGTTAATAATAATATGGGATCAAAATGACCCCCAAATTCTATGATTTAAGCTGTTTTTTAGTGTTTTTTTAAAAAAACACCCGAATCCAAAACACACCCGAATCCGACAAAAAAAATTCGGTGAGGTTTTGCCAAAACGCGGTCGAACCCAAAACACGGCCGCGGAACCGAACCCAAAACCAAAACACAAAACCCGAAAAATTTCAGGCGCTCATCTCTACCCACAATGTGCATATTTGCAGAGCAACAAGCTACAGGGAGCCTTCCACCCCCCCCCCCCTTCCCCATGGGAAGGGGGGGGGTTGTTTGGGTTAGCTGGACATTCCCCAAAAAAGTGACTGTCCTGCAAAAATTGGGATAGTTGGGAGGTATGTTCAAATACATTTATTGTTTTGCATGCAGGGTAAATACTGGCTTCTTTGACATTTAGCCACAAATGCTGCACAGCTGAATTACAGTATTACACTGCAAATAACAGTTATGCTAGGACATTCCCCCTCCCAAATCTACCTCTCTCTGCATGTTACATCTGTCCCACAGTGGCGTGCGGTGAGGTCAGTGGCTAGTGAGGCACTACAGCCATAATGTCCGCCGAATCCTGCCGATGACCCTTAGCCAATGCCCGCTACTGCCTCTGAGCCGATACCCGCTGCCACCGCCAATGGCTTACAAACTCGCCCACAATCAACTGACCCAGCCCTCCACCACTAATTTCTATCTCAGTCCGATGCCGCCAATGCCCGCTGCCTGCCTGCTCATTGTTCTCGTTATATATTATAAATTTTTAAAGAAAAAAAATGAGTGTTTGGGACTGGGAAGGGTGAGGGAGGAGGACATGAATGCAATTTTGTTGTCCAGGGCTTCCATTAACTTAAAGGAGAAGGGTCTGAATGGGTTAAAAAAAATGCGTGAGGTCCCCCCTCCTTAGAATAACCAGCCTCGGGCTCTTTGAGCCGGTCCTGGTTATTTAAATACTGGGGGAAAAATTGGACAGGGGTTCCCCGTATTTAGACAACTAGCACCGGGCTCTTAGACCGGTCCAGGTTCCAAAAATACGTGGGACAATAGATGTAGGGGTCCCCCATATTTTTAAAACCAGCACCGGGCTCCACTAGCCAGAGAGATAATGCCACAACCGGGGGACACTTTTATGTAGGTCCCTGCGGCCCTGGCATTACCCCTCCAACTAGTCACCCCTGGCCGGGGTTCCCTGGAGGAGTAGGGACCCCTTAAATCAAGAGGTTCCTCCCCTCGAGGCACCCAAGGGCCAGGGGTGAAGCCCGAGGCTGTCCCCAGCACCCCTGGGTGGTGGGTGCCGGGCTGATAGCCATGTGTGTAAAAAAAGAATATTGTTTTTTCGTTGTGGAACTACAAGGCCCAGCAAGCCTCCCCCGCTTGCTGGTACTTGGAGAACCTCAAGTACCAGCAGGCGGGGAAATAACGGGCTTGCTGGTACCTGTAGTTCTACAACAACAAAAAATACCCAAATAAAAACACAAACACACACAGCGTGACAGTAAAATTATTGAGACAGGCTGTAGCATGTGGGTGCATGCAACCCTATAAAAGTGATGGATTGGGTGACTATTACAATACCCACTGTTGCTGTCTGAAAAATGATGGATTTATAGATTGCTCTGCCGAGACATGTTTTTTTCTAAAATGCACCACAGGTATGGATGGATAGTATACTTGACGACACAGAGGTAGGTAGAGCAGTGGCCTACTGTACCGTAATGCTATATATTATATTATTTATTATTATTATTATTATTATCCTTTATTTATATGGCGCCACAAGGGTTCCGCAGTGCCCAATTACAGAGTACATAAACAAATAATCAAACAGGAAAACAGCAACTTACAGTTGATGACAATATAGGACAAGTACAGGGTAAATAAACATAGCTACATCAGCAGATGACACTGGAATAAGTATCAGGTGGCAGAAGACTGCTGGATTTGGTGCAGCTGAAGATTATTAAAGTAAGAAAAGAGTAAGCACATGAGGGAAGAGGGCCCTGCTCGTGAGAGCTTACATTCTAAAAGGGAGGGGTAGACAGACAGGGGTGAGACAGATGGGGTACATAGAGAGCATGGAACAGAGGTTTAGGATGAGATTTGGCTGGGTTTGGTGAAGAAGTGGGTCTTGAGAGCCCGTTTGAAGTTTTGTAGAGAGGTGGAGAGTCTGAGGGGGAGAGGTAGGGAATTCCAGAGAAGTGGTGCAGCACGTGAAAAATCTTGGAGGTAGGAGTGGGAGGAAGTAATCCGTAGGCAGGAGAGTCGGTGTGCATTAGCAGAGCGAAGAGGACGGGTGGGAGTGTAAAGCGAGATAAGATCAGAGATGTAGATGGGAGAGGAGTGGGTGAGGGCTTTGTAAGCAAGTGTGAGAAGCTTGAAATGGATTCTGAAAGGGAAGGGGAGCCAGTGAAGGACTAGTAAGAGAGGAGAGGTGGACGTAGTGCGTTTGGTGAGGAAAATGAGCCGGGCAGCAGCATTGAGGATAGATTGGAGTGGAGAGAGGTATTTGTCAGGAATGCCAGTCAGGAAGAGATTACAGCAGTCCAGTCTGGAGATGACCAGTGAGTGGATAAGAGTCTTAGTAGCATCCTGGGTCAGAAAAAGTCTGATCCTGGAAATATTTTTTAGATGAAAACGGCAGGTTTGTGAGAGGTGCTGAATGTGTGGTTTGAAGGAGAGGGAGGAGTCAAGGATTACTCCAAGACAGCGCGCTTGGGGGGTAGAGGAGATAGTAGTGCCATCAATAGATAATGAGATTGTAGGAGGTGAGATTATGCGGGAGGGAGGGAAGATGATCAGCTCGGTCTTAGACATGTTAAGTTTAAGAAAGCGCTGGGACATCCAGGAAGAGATAGCAGAGAGACAGTTGGAGATACGAGTGAGGAGAGTAGGGGAGAGGTCTGGAGAGGAAAGATAGATTTGAGTGTCATCAGCATAGAGATGATATTGGAAACCAAAAGAACTAATGAGCTTACCTAGTGAGGACGTATAGAGAGAGAAGAGAAGAGGACCAAGGACAGAACCTTGGGGTATCCCTACAGTTAGTGGAAGTGAGGGGGAGGTGGAGTCATGAGAGGAGACAGAGAATGAACGGTCAGAAAGGTAGGACGACAACCAAGAGAGGGCAGTGTTACGCAGACCAATGGAGTGAAGGATTTGCAGTAGGAGAGGATGGTCCACAGTGTCAAAAGCAGCAGAGAGATCAAGTAGAATAAGTAGAGAGTAGTGTCCCTTAGATTTAGCAGCATGGAGGTCATTGCATACTTTTGTAAGGGCAGTTTCAGTGGAGTGGAGAGGATGGAAGCCAGACTGGAATGGGTCAAGCAGTGAGTGTGAGGAAAGAAAGGAAGTAAGGCGGTTGTAGACAATACGCTCAAGGAGTTTGGAGGCAAAAGGGAGGAGAGAGATGGGTCGGTAGTTGGAGAGAGTGTTTGGATCAAGGGTAGGTTTTTTAAGAATAGGAGAGATGAGAGCGTGCTTGAAGGCAGAGGGGACAGTGCCTGATGAGAGGGAGAGATTGAGAAGGTGGGAAAGATGGGAACAAGCAGAAGAAGAGAGGTGGCAAAGGAGGCGGGAGGGGATAGGGTCAAGTGGGGAGGTGGTGAGGGGACAGGAACGAATGAGGGCCATGACTTCCTCTCCAGATGCATGGGAGAAAGATGACAGAGTTGGTGCGAGGGATGGGGAGGGTTGGTAAGGGATGGGAGAAGGCTGGTTACTGATAGTCTGGTGTAATGTGATGTCCTGACGTATGGAGTCAATTTTGGATGTGAAGTAAGTGGCAAAGTCAAGAGCAGAGAGTGAGGAAGGGAGACGAGGTGGAGGTGGGCAGAGGAGTGAGTTGAGAGTGGCAAAGAGGCGCCGGGGGTTGGAAGACTGGGAGGAGATGAGGTTCTTGAAGTATGACTGTTTAGCAAGAGAAAGGGCAGCACTGAAGGATGAGAGCATAAGTTTGAAATGGAGGAAGTCTGCCCTAGAGCGTGATTTCCTCCAGTGTCGCTCAGCAGTACATGAGCATTTTTGCAGATATCTGGTGCATTTGGTGTGCCAGGGTTGAGGTGTTAATTTGCAAGGGTGAATAGTGGTTGGTGGAGCAACAGAGTCAAGAGCAGAAGTAAGGGAAGCATTGTATGTGGAAGTGGCTTGTTCAGGGCATGAGAGAGAGAGAATAGGAGAGAGAAGTGAGTCAAACAGGGAGGAAAGGAATGTGGTGTCAATAGCTTCAATGTTACGCTTAGTGATGGTAGCCTTAGGAGGTAGAGATGGGGAAGTCGAGAGAGATAGCTTGAAGGAGAGCAGGTGGTGGTCAGAGAGGGGAAATGGGGAGTTGGAAAAATCAGAAATATCACAGCGGTGAGTGAAGACCAGATCCAGTGAGCTCCCATTCACATGGGAGGGTGAGGAGGTCCACTGGGAGAGACCAAGTGAAGAGGTGAGGTTAAGGAGTTTAGAGGCAGGGGATTGTGTGGGGATGTCAATAGGGATGTTGAAATTGCCTAGGATAATGGTGGGAATGTCAGAAGAGAGGAAGTGAGGAAGCCAGGAAGCAAAGTTGTCGATGAATTTGGAAGCAGTGCCAGGGGGGCGGTAAATGACAGCTACTCTAAGATGGACTGGTTGGAAGAGGCATATGGCGTGGACCTCAAATGTAGAGAATATAAGGGATGGTTCTGGTGGTATGAGTTGGTAGGAGTAACTAGAAGGTAAAAGGACCCCAACACCACCCCCATGGCGACCCCCAGGTCGGGGTGTGTGTGTGAATGTAAGGCCCCCAGCAGAGAGAGCAGCAGCAGAAGTAGTGTCAGAGGGCGTAATCCAAGTTTCAGTAATGGCTAGTAGGTGTAGGGAGTTGGAAATGAAAAGGTCATGAGTGGGGACCAGTTTGTTACAAACAGATCTGGCATTCCAGAGGGCACAGGATAGGGGGTATGAGTTTGTGGGAGAGATGTGAATTAGATTTTCAGGGTTGCTGTAGCGATTAGGTGGGATTAACTTTGAGGGCAGGGATGATGAGAGAGTAGTGATGGTACGGGTGCCTGAGCTAGGAGGGGAAACTGCAGGAGGTGGGCAGGGAGGGAGGTCAGTGTGATGTGGATGGGGGTGTGGGGAGGTGACAGGGAAGGGAGAGAGGGAGCAGGGCTGAGTTGTGGGGTAGCAGGACCATGGGGCAGAGGTGAATGAAAGTGGGGTAACAGGAAAGGTGGGGGAAGGAAACAGAGGGATGGAGGGGAGACAGAGGAGGGGAGAGAGGAGGAGGTGGAGGAGACTAGTGGGGGAAGGATAAAGATACATTATTAGGTAGACACTGAGTGATGTGGGGAGTATAAGAAAACCTTGACATAGTGTTAAGTAGGTAAATAGGTTGAAGTAGTGGAAGTAGGAGAGGAGACTGTAAGGCAATCCGAGCAGAAGAATTGCAGAAATGCAGGTGAGAAAAGCAGTGTAGGCTCAAGGGGTGTAGATTTAGTATGAAATGAGTCAAAAGCGTAGATAAAGTGGGTGCAGAAATGTATTTGGAGTGTAAGAAATGAAAGGATTGTGAGAGGTTTAAGAAGCAATGGTAATTATGTTAGATGTTTTAAGTGTTTGCAGGTAAAATTGCATTGGTGCAGCTGTGCTTAAAAAACAAAATTACAATAATACAGATACAGGCATTTGTAGGTGAAATGGATGGTTTATGAAATGTCCAAGTAAGGTAGTTCTGTGCTATGTAATCAGATGCAACAATCAGGAGGTGAGTGATCTGAGGAGTAAGTGACTCACATTTGTTATTAGTTCTTCAGTTTTCTTTGTTTTGTTAGATTGGTGTGCTTCTGTTTTCCTTCTTTTTCACTTCGATTGAACGCTGATTGAACACTGCTGTTATGTGTCAATTTTATCACGCTTTGATAAAAATGCACGCTTAGATCAATAAATGCACAGCCAAATGGCTTTGCACAGCCTACACCATTGGACTTAAGTAGAAGACTATTACAAGTGAAACCAATAATTGAAATCTGTAACCACACCCCACCCCCTCAAATGCCAGGCAATAAATTACCTTAAAAACAACAACCAGGCATTCCACAAAGATTAAACTGGGTCTATATCATTCAAAACTTTAAAAAAGTACTTCAAAATCACATACTATGCAATAATGTTTCAATTTGCATTACCCAGCAGAATTAGCTTTGCATATATAGATATAGTGCAGCAGAATATATTGGTGGTTGTAGTCAATTGTAATTACCTGGAGGTGACAAGAAGAGAAGAAACGTCAATTCACAATCGATATCAGCTGAAGATAAATTAACGCTGATTGAACACTGCTGTTATGTGTCAATTTTATCACGCTTTGATAAAAATGCACGCTTGGATCAATAAATGCGCAGCCAAACGGCTTTGCACAGCCTACACCATTGGACTTAAGTAGAAGACTATTACAAGTAAAACCAATAATTGAAATCTGTAACCAAACCCCCCCCACCTCAAATGTCAGGCAATAAATTACCTTAAAAACAACAACCAGGCATTCCACAAAGATTAAACTGGGTCTATATCATTCAAAACTTTAAAAAAGTACTTAAAAATAAACATACTATGCAATAATGGTTCAATTTGCATTACCCAGCAGAATTAGCTTTGCATATATAGATATAGTGCAGCAGAATATATTGGTGGTTGTAGTCAATTGTAATTACTCAGCAGAATTAGCTTTGCATATATAGATATAGTGCAGCAGAATATATTGGTGGTTGTAGTCAATTGTAATTACCCAGCAGAATTAGCTTTGCAAATATAGATATAGTGCAGCAGATATATTGGTGGTTGTAGTAAATTGTAATTACCCAGCAGCAGCTCTACTGCACTCGACATCACCAGTGCTCACAATATATATAATGCTATATACTATGCCATAGTGGTGCTTACTATATAACACCTCCTACTGCGTTCCCCCTGGCAATGAGCATGACACCCAGAGAGTGAAACCCCTGGCAATGAGCATGACACCCAGCACGTGAAACTCTTGGCGTTGAGCAGTTTTTGTAAAAGTAATTAGAAGCTTTACTGTAGGGCATAGTATATCACAGATATTGTGGTGAGTGACATAATATGTTCCAAAGGGCATTAATGTGTGGGGCTTAACATGGTGGAAATTACTGTACTTTTTTCCCTGTGGTGGCCGAGGTCTGTTGGTGCAGGGTCAAGAACTAGGGTGTAAGGTAGTCTTTGCCTGCAAGGCTACGCTCATTTTATGGAGACCATACCCATACATTTAAGTGTGGCATATACCTGCGCTTGCTCGCGGGGTGAGAACATCTCCCTAATTGAATTCAGCGATATGAATAGAGGTTGTGCAGCAGCCACAGAAAGGGTTAATCTCTGCAGCTTGTCACTAAATTACATTGTTGCAATTTTAGCTGGGAGCTGCAATAATTACTATAATACATAACACAGCCAACACTTCTATATTCACACAATATACTGCATGGTGAATATAGAAGTGGTGCTTGCTAAACAGCACCTCCTACTGCATTCCACATCACCGCTGGTCACACTCATATCAGGCCCATAATGCTGTATACTATGCCATAGTGGTGCTTACTATATAACACCAGGTGCTGTGCAGTGGTCAAAACACACTAACTGGTCCCATGCTGTTGTTGAACTAAAGGCCTATACACACGATGAAATTCGGTCTATGCTAATAAGTTTAAAAAGGTTACATAAAAGCTACTTTATGTATTTATTCATTAAAGTTTTTAAGTTGTATTTTACAACCATACAATGATATGATATATAATGTATCGTATAATCATTACATAATGTTGATGGCATTGAATTGTCTCTGCCTTGACTAGTGGCAGCAGCTTCAGCACTAGGTGGAAGTGGATCTTGATCTTTCCCTATTTTACCCTCCACCTTTTTGTTCTCCATTTTTTAATGTGTGGAATTATATGCCAGTAATATATCTGGAATTAGACGGTGGTAATGTCTGGAATTAGATACCACTAGATAGATACCAGATATCACTGTGACTGGAATGATGACATATGCACAGTGACAGGACACTACCACAGCACCCTACAGCAGCCATATGCGGCACAAGACACTGGAGTATTAGTAATGTACTGTAGTATACTGTAGAGATGAGCGGGTTCGGTTTCTCTGAAACCGAACCCGCACGAACTTCATGTTTTTTTCACGGGTCCGAGCAGACTCGGATCCTCCCGCCTTGCTCGGTTAACCCGAGCGCGCCCGAACGTCATCATGACGCTGTCGGATTCTCGCGAGACTCGGATTCTATATAAGGAGCCGCGCGTCGCCGCCATTTTCACACGTGCATTGAGATTGATAGGGAGAGGACGTGGCTGGCGTCCTCTCCATTAGAAATTAGATTAGAAGAGAGAGAGAGATTGTGCAGAGTCAGACAGAGTTTACCACAGTGACCAGTGCAGTTGTTGTTAGTTAACTTTTATTTATTTTAATATAATATATCCGTTCTCTGCTATATCCGTTCTCTGCCTGAAAAAAAACGATACACAGCAGCAGCCAGTCACACAGTGTGACTCAGTCTGTGTGCACTCAGCTCAGCCCAGTGTGCTGCACATCAATGTATAAAAGGCAAAGCTTATAATAATTGTGGGGGAGACTGGGGAGCACTGCAGGTTGTTATAGCAGGAGCCCCCAGGAGTACATAATATTATATTAATTTAAAATTAAACAGTGCACACTTTTGCTGCAGGAGTGCCACTGCCAGTGTGACTAGTGGTGACCAGTGCCTGACCACCAGTATAGTAGTATATTGTTGTATGTATTGTATACTATCTCTTTATCAACCAGTCTATATTAGCAGCAGACACAGTACAGTGCGGTAGTTCACGGCTGTGGCTACCTCTGTGTCGGCAGTCGGAACTCGGCAGGCAGTCCGTCCATCCATAATTGTATTACAATATATACCACCTAACCGTGGTATTTTTTTTTCTTTCTTTATACCGTCGTCATAGTGTCATACTAGTTGTTACGAGTATACTACTATCTCTTTATCAACCAGTGTACAGTGCGGTAGTTCACGGCTGTGGCTACCTCTGTGTCGGCAGTCGGCAGGCAGTCCGTCCATCCATAATTGTATTATTATTATAATATATACCACCTAACCGTGGTTTTTTTTTCATTCTTTATACCGTCATAGTGTCATACTAGTTGTTACGAGTATACTACTATCTCTTTATCAACCAGTGTACAGTGCGGTAGTTCACGGCTGTGGCTACCTCTGTGTCGGCAGTCGGCAGGCAGTCCGTCCATCCATAATTGTATTATTATTATAATATATACCACCTAACCGTGGTTTTTTTTTCATTCTTTATACCGTCGTCATAGTGTCATACTAGTTGTTACGAGTATACTACTATCTCTTTATCAACCAGTGTACAGTGCGGTAGTTCACGGCTGTGGCTACCTCTGTGTCGGCAGTCGGCAGGCAGTCCGTCCATCCATAATTGTATTATTATTATAATATATACCACCTAACCGTGGTTTTTTTTTCATTCTTTATACCGTCGTCATAGTGTCATACTAGTTGTTACGAGTATACTACTATCTCTTTATCAACCAGTGTACAGTGCGGTAGTTCACGGCTGTGGCTACCTCTGTGTCGGCAGTCGGCAGGCAGTCCGTCCATCCATAATTGTATTATTATTATAATATATACCACCTAACCGTGGTTTTTTTTTCATTCTTTATACCGTCGTCATAGTGTCATACTAGTTGTTACGAGTATACTACTATCTCTTTATCAACCAGTGTACAGTGCGGTAGTTCATGGCTGTGGCTACCTCTGTGTCGGCAGTCGGCAGGCAGTCCGTCCATCCATAATTGTATTATTATTATAATATATACCACCTAACCGTGGTTTTTTTTTCATTCTTTATACCGTCGTCATAGTGTCATACTAGTTGTTACGAGTATACTACTATCTCTTTATCAACCAGTGTACAGTGCGGTAGTTCACGGCTGTGGCTACCTCTGTGTCGGCAGTCGGCAGGCAGTCCGTCCATCCATAATTGTATTATTATTATAATATATACCACCTAACTGTGGTATTTTTTTTTCTTTCTTTATACCGTCGTCATAGTGTCATACTAGTTGTTACGAGTATACTACTATCTCTTTATCAACCAGTGTACAGTGCGGTAGTTCACGGCTGTGGCTACCTCTGTGTCGGCAGTCGGCAGGCAGTCCGTCCATCCATAATTGTATTATTATTATAATATATACCACCTAACCGTGGTTTTTTTATACCACCTAACCGTGGCAGTCCGTCCATAATTGTATACTAGTATCCAATCCATCCATCTCCATTGTTTACCTGAGGTGCCTTTTAGTTCTGCCTATAAAATATGGAGAACAAAAAAGTTGAGGTTCCAAAATTAGGGAAAGATCAAGATCCACTTCCACCTCGTGCTGAAGCTGCTGCCACTAGTCATGGCCGAGACGATGAAATGCCAGCAACGTCGTCTGCCAAGGCCGATGCCCAATGTCATAGTACAGAGCATGTCAAATCCAAAACACCAAATATCAGAAAAAAAAGGACTCCAAAACCTAAAATAAAATTGTCGGAGGAGAAGCGTAAACTTGCCAATATGCCATTTACCACACGGAGTGGCAAGGATCGGCTGAGGCCCTGGCCTATGTTCATGGCTAGTGGTTCAGCTTCACATGAGGATGGAAGCACTCAGCCTCTCGCTAGAAAACTGAAAAGACTCAAGCTGGCAAAAGCACCGCAAAGAACTGTGCGTTCTTTGAAATCCCAAATCCACAAGGAGAGTCCAATTGTGTCGTTTGCGATGCCTGACCTTCCCAACACTGGACGTGAAGAGCATGCGCCTTCCACTATTTGCATGCCCCCTGCAAGTGCTGGAAGGAGCACCCGCAGTCCAGTTCCTGATAGTCAGATTGAAGATGTCAGTGTTGAAGTACACCAGGATGAGGAGGATATGGGTGTTGCTGGCGCTGGGGAGGAAATTGACCAGGAGGATTCTGATGGTGAGGTGGTTTGTTTAAGTCAGGCACCCGGGGAGACACCTGTTGTCCGTGGGAGGAATATGGCCGTTGACATGCCAGGTGAAAATACCAAAAAAATCAGCTCTTCGGTGTGGAGGTATTTCACCAGAAATGCGGACAACAGGTGTCAAGCCGTGTGTTCCCTTTGTCAAGCTGTAATAAGTAGGGGTAAGGACGTTAACCACCTCGGAACATCCTCCCTTATACGTCACCTGCAGCGCATTCATAATAAGTCAGTGACAAGTTCAAAAACTTTGGGTGACAGCGGAAGCAGTCCACTGACCAGTAAATCCCTTCCTCTTGTAACCAAGCTCACGCAAACCACCCCACCAACTCCCTCAGTGTCAATTTCCTCCTTCCCCAGGAATGCCAATAGTCCTGCAGGCCATGTCACTGGCAAGTCTGACGAGTCCTCTCCTGCCTGGGATTCCTCCGATGCATCCTTGCGTGTAACGCCTACTGCTGCTGGCGCTGCTGTTGTTGCCGCTGGGAGTCGATGGTCATCCCAGAGGGGAAGTCGTAAGCCCACTTGTACTACTTCCAGTAAGCAATTGACTGTTCAACAGTCCTTTGCGAGGAAGATGAAATATCACAGCAGTCATCCTACTGCAAAGCGGATAACTGAGTCCTTGACAACTATGTTGGTGTTAGACGTGCGTCCGGTATCCGCCGTTAGTTCACAGGGAACTAGACAATTTATTGAGGCAGTGTGCCCCCGTTACCAAATACCATCTAGGTTCCACTTCTCTAGGCAGGCGATACCGAGAATGTACACGGACGTCAGAAAAAGACTCACCAGTGTCCTAAAAAATGCAGTTGTACCCAATGTCCACTTAACCACGGACATGTGGACAAGTGGAGCAGGGCAGGGTCAGGACTATATGACTGTGACAGCCCACTGGGTAGATGTATGGACTCCCGCCGCAAGAACAGCAGCGGCGGCACCAGTAGCAGCATCTCGCAAACGCCAACTCTTTCCTAGGCAGGCTACGCTTTGTATCACCGCTTTCCAGAATACGCACACAGCTGAAAACCTCTTACGGCAACTGAGGAAGATCATCGCGGAATGGCTTACCCCAATTGGACTCTCCTGTGGATTTGTGGCATCGGACAACGCCAGCAATATTGTGTGTGCATTAAATATGGGCAAATTCCAGCACGTCCCATGTTTTGCACATACCTTGAATTTGGTGGTGCAGAATTTTTTAAAAAACGACAGGGGCGTGCAAGAGATGCTGTCGGTGGCCAGAAAAATTGCGGGACACTTTCGGCGTACAGGCACCACGTACAGAAGACTGGAGCACCACCAAAAACTACTGAACCTGCCCTGCCATCATCTGAAGCAAGAAGTGGTAACGAGGTGGAATTCAACCCTCTATATGCTTCAGAGGTTGGAGGAGCAGCAAAAGGCCATTCAAGCCTATACAATTGAGCACGATATAGGAGATGGAATGCACCTGTCTCAAGTGCAGTGGAGAATGATTTCAACGTTGTGCAAGGTTCTGATGCCCTTTGAACTTGCCACACGTGAAGTCAGTTCAGACACTGCCAGCCTGAGTCAGGTCATTCCCCTCATCAGGCTTTTGCAGAAGAAGCTGGAGGCATTGAAGAAGGAGCTAACACGGAGCGATTCCGCTAGGCATGTGGGACTTGTGGATGCAGCCCTTAATTCGCTTAACAAGGATTCACGGGTGGTCAATCTGTTGAAATCAGAGCACTACATTTTGGCCACCGTGCTCGATCCTAGATTTAAAGCCTACCTTGGATCTCTCTTTCCGGCAGACACAGGTCTGCTGGGGTTGAAAGACCTGCTGGTGACAAAATTGTCAAGTCAAGCAGGACGCGACCTGTCAACATCTCCTCCTTCACATTCTCCCGCAACTGGGGGTGCGAGGAAAAGGCTCAGAATTTCGAGCCCACCCGCTGGCGGTGATGCAGGGCAGTCTGGAGCGACTGCTGATGCTGACATCTGGTCCGGACTGAAGGACCTGACAACGATTACGGACATGTCGTCTACTGTCACTGCATATGATTCTCTCAACATTGATAGAATGGTGGAGGATTATATGAGTGACCGCATCCAAGTAGGCACGTCACACAGTCCGTACTTATACTGGCAGGAAAAAGAGGCAATTTGGAGGCCCTTGCACAAACTGGCTTTATTCTACCTAAGTTGCCCTCCCACAAGTGTGTACTCCGAAAGAGTGTTTAGTGCCGCCGCTCACCTTGTCAGCAATCGGCGTACGAGGTTACATCCAGAAAATGTGGAGAAGATGATGTTCATTAAAATGAATTATAATCAATTCCTCCGCGGAGACATTGACCAGCAGCAATTGCCTCCACAAAGTACACAGGGAGCTGAGATGGTGGATTCCAGTGGGGACGAATTGATAATCTGTGAGGAGGGGGATGTACACGGTGATATATCGGAGGGTGAAGATGAGGTGGACATCTTGCCTCTGTAGAGCCAGTTTGTGCAAGGAGAGATTAATTGCTTCTTTTTTGGGGGGGGTCCAAACCAACCCGTCATATCAGTCACAGTCGTGTGGCAGACCCTGTCACTGAAATGATGGGTTGGTTAAAGTGTGCATGTCCTGTTTTGTTTATACAACATAAGGGTGGGTGGGAGGGCCCAAGGATAATTCCATCTTGCACCTCTTTTTTCTTTTCTTTTTCTTTGCATCATGTGCTGATTGGGGAGGGTTTTTTGGAAGGGACATCCTGCGTGACACTGCAGTGCCACTCCTAGATGGGCCCGGTGTTTGTGTCGGCCACTAGGGTCGCTAATCTTACTCACACAGCTACCTCATTGCGCCTCTTTTTTTCTTTGCGTCATGTGCTGTTTGGGGAGGGTTTTTTGGAAGGGACATCCTGCGTGACACTGCAGTGCCACTCCTAGATGGGCCCGGTGTTTGTGTCGGCCACTAGGGTCGCTTATCTTTCTCACACAGCTACCTCATTGCGCCTCTTTTTTTCTTTGCGTCATGTGCTGTTTGGGGAGGGTTTTTTGGAAGGGACATCCTGCGTGACACTGCAGTGCCACTCCTAGATGGGCCCGGTGTTTGTGTCGGCCACTAGGGTCGCTTATCTTTCTCACACAGTCAGCTACCTCATTGCGCCTCTTTTTTTCTTTGCGTCATGTGCTGTTTGGGGAGGGTTTTTTGGAAGGGACATCCTGCGTGACACTGCAGTGCCACTCCTAGATGGGCCCGGTGTTTGTGTCGGCCACTAGGGTCGCTTATCTTTCTCACACAGTCAGCTACCTCATTGCGCCTCTTTTTTTCTTTGCGTCATGTGCTGTTTGGGGAGGGTTTTTTGGAAGGGACATCCTGCGTGACACTGCAGTGCCACTCCTAGATGGGCCCGGTGTTTGTGTCGGCCACTAGGGTCGCTAATCTTACTCACACAGCTACCTCATTGCGCCTCTTTTTTTCTTTGCGTCATGTGCGGTTTGGGGAGGGTTTTTTGGAAGGGACATCCTGCGTGACACTGCAGTGCCACTCCTAGATGGGCCCGGTGTTTGTGTCGGCCACTAGGGTCGCTTATCTTACTCACACAGCGACCTCGGTGCAAATTTTAGGACTAAAAATAATATTGTGAGGTGTGATGTGTTCAGAATAGGCTGAAAATGAGTGTAAATTATGTTTTTTGAGGTTAATAATACTTTGGGATCAAAATTACCCCCAAATTCTATGATTTAAGCTGTTTTTTAGGGTTTTTTGAAAAAAACACCCGAATCCAAAACACACCCGAATCCGACAAAAAAAATTCGGTGAGGTTTTGCCAAAACGCGGTCGAACCCAAAACACGGCCGCGGAACCGAACCCAAAACCAAAACACAAAACCCGAAAAATTTCCGGCGCTCATCTCTAGTATACTGAGCACCACAAGACAATGAGCAGTGATACGGAGCACTGATGAGATTACTAGAACTGACACTGAGCAGCCAGATGCAGCACTGGACTATTAGTAATGTTCTGTAGTATACTGAGCACCACAATGCAGCACAAGACAATGAGCAGTGATACTGAGCACTGATGAGGATACTAGAACTGACACTGAGCAGCAAGATGCAGCACTGGACTATTAGTAATGTACTCTAGTATACTGAGCACCACATTGCAGCACAAGACAATGAGCAGTGATACTGAGCACTGATGAGGATACTACTGAGAACTGACACTGAGCAGGAGAGACACACTACAATTTCATCTTGCGCCTCTTTTTTTATTTATCTTTGCATCATGTGCTGTTTGGGGCTATTTTTTTAAGTGCCATCCTGTCTGACACTGCAGTGCCACTCCTAGATGGGCCAGGTGTTTGTGCTGCCCACTTGGGTCGCTTAGCTTAGTCATCCAGGGACCTTGGTGCAAATTTTAGGACTAAAAATAATATTGGGAGGTGTGAGGTGTTCAGAATAGACTGGAAAGGAGTAGAAATTATGGTTATTGAGCTTAATACTATAGGATCAAAATTACCCCCAAATTCTATGATTTTAGCTGTCTGAGGTTTTAAAAAAAAATCACCCGAATACAAAACCCGAAAGGGTGGTTTTGCCAAAACGCGTCCGTATCCAAAACACAACTGCGGATCCGAAACCAAAACCAAAACATGAAACACGAAAAATGCCCGCTGCACATCTCTAGTTAGGGGAGAAGCATGTAGCCTTGTAGACTATGCACAGCTATATCTAGAAAAATATACGATCTAATCTTTAACCAACCAATGCAAGAAAGTATTTAATGTGAAAATACGAAACACTAGACTAATTGGAGGTGCGCCCTAAAGCAAATTACAATGTTAGGATTAGGGGGTTCGGAAAGACCTCTAGTGTAAACACTACTATATACATTTTAAGATAGGAAGGTACAAATTACATATTCACATTGCATCTATGGGCTGGATTCAAATGTCCCTTTCCTCCCTCAATCGTGCCCGTCAGCAGCTATTCTAATGTTGCTGCCAACGGGTGCGACATGTTTATTTCAGCTCGCTACCCCCAGGGGAAACAAGCTGAAATGTGTGCAAAGAGACCCATTTGGGCAACCAAACGGTGTCTTTTCATGATCGCGCCCATTACTTTATTCAGGTTTAGGTGCTTTGTGCACCTAAACCAGAGTGTAATGTGCGCAATAATTGAGGGCATTTGAATTTCCCTTATATGTGTGTGTGTGTGATATACACACAGACACACATACTGTATTTCTTTATATAATGGACACCTCAGTTTCTATTCATTCATGTCCTGCCCCCTACTCTGTCAGACCCCTTCCCCTCTACTTTTCTGACCCCAAACGCCACTCATTCTTGTTGAGTGCTGGTGGGCCCATTCAGAATTTTGCTATGGGGCCCACAAAGGTCTAGTTACGCCACTGGGCAGGGTTATAGAGGAGGCGGTGCAAGGCATCCTGGGAACAGTCAAAGCTTTAGCCTGTTGGTGCCTTGGATCAAGATCCAACTCTACACCCCGATGTTAGTGTAGTGCCTTTTGGGGTTAAGGTTTTACAGAAAGTTACAGGTTTTTTTAATTTAGTAAAATATGCCCCATTTTAAAGATAGGGCATTTACATTTGTTGCACCTGTGCAGTACATAGCAGCCTGCAGGGCATGTACAGTGGCTTCATTTGGGTGCACATACATTGCCGGCTCCTGGTCGCAAACTGAAATTATTGTGTGTAAGTGGAATTAGCGGTGTTTATGTCATACAGGGGGGTGGGGGAGGTTTGTGGTTGGTGGGGGGCACGCTGTGTGATTATTATCCTGCATCTATACATACATGCGCTAACACCTGGACATACACTGATGTACCCACACCTAATATCCATACATACACGCCCTGACACCTGGACATACACCAACATTCCCACACCTGCATCTATACATACACATGCTGACACCTGGACATACACCAACATACAAGCACCTGCATCTATATATACACGCGCTGACAAATGGACATACACCGACGTACCCACACTTGCATCTATACATACATGCACTGACATCTGGACATACAAGCACCTGCATCTATACATACACGCGCTGACACCTGAACCTACACTGACGTTCCCACACCTGCATCTATACATACACATTCTGACACCTGGACATACACAGACGTACCCACACCTGCATCTATACATACACGCGTTGACACCTGGACGTACACTGACGTACACACACCTACATCTATATATGCATGGATGCAAATGTGGGTACGTCTGTATACGTCCAGGTGTTAGCATGTGTATGTATAGATGTTAGGTGTGGGTACATCAGTGTATGTCCAGGTGTCAGCACATGTATGTATAGATTCACATGTGGGTAAGCCGGTGTACGTCCACGTGTCAGCATGTGTAGGTATAGATGCAGGTGTGGGTACGTTGGTGTACGTTTAGGGGTCAGCGTGTTTATGTATAGATGTTGGTGTGTGTATGTCAGTGTACGTACAGATATAGGTGTGTGTATGTATGTATGTATGTATGTATGTATGTATGTATATGTATAGAGGAAGGTGTGATACATACATATAACACATACATGATAGATACATACATATATCACACACACGATAGATAGATAGATAGATAGATAGATAGATAGATAGATAGATAGATAGAACACATACATACAAGATAGATACATACATACATACATGATAGATACATATATATACACACACATACGATAGATAGATAGATAGATAGATAGATAGATATCACAAACATATATGATTCATACATATATCACACACACATACATGATACATACATGAGAAAGACCTGGGATGGTGATGAGGCCAGGGCCCCCTGCTGATGTTGCGTTGAGGAAGGCAATGTTCCAGGGCGGATGCCAGTCGGGGAGAGCGCCGCGCAGCCCGGGAAAAATACTGCTGAGGAGCTACATCTGGAAGAGCCCCTGGGAGGGAGAGTGCCACATGCCCCATCCTGCGTGGCAGACTCTGCAGGCCTGCACATGGGAAGGGAGGTCTCTGGCCACACATACTCACCCTTCTGCTGAAGCCCCGCTGCTGTCCCCATCAGCGCTCTCCAGCGGGGAGCGGGGCCAGGATGAACCTCAACCTGTGAGAACTATCTTCATGATCAAGAGATCTCATATGCAAGATAAGTATGTGTTGGGATAGGGCTGGGGAGGGCGGCTGCTCGGGCACACCCCCGTCAAGTTAAGGAGATTTAACTGAGGAAGCACAAGGGAACTCTCGTCTGGGGACAACAACTGCAGGAAGACCACATCTTTTCAGATGAACATGGGAGGGCGGAAGGCTGCCTAATACTGAAGCACCCTCAGACATTAAACCATATGCAACAACTATTGCAAGCATTCCTGGGGGAAGGTCTGCAGCAGACGGATTTGCATACGGTGATGTCATCCAAGCAGTGGGCCAAAGTTGGCTGGAACCCTCATCTGTATATGAAAAGAGAAAAGGGGCATGCAGGGCATGGCGGCCTTTTGCGGCACTTGTATAACCCCAAGTTTGCATTAAACACCCCCACCCTCCTTCGGTGTGGGGCTCATGTTGGCCATGCCCAAGCCCCTGAAGCATTCAAGCTGATTTCTTGCAGCAGCTGGGCACTGTAACAGCTTCAGAGCTGCTCTACAAGACAAGTAAAAGGGTGTGGGCCCTGCAGCACCACCTGTAGTTTGCATACACACATATATAGGACAGCATCTCTTATATGCCCCAGGGTCAATAAAATAGTATCCTTGTCTAGGCTATCCATCCCCTCAGATAAGGTATTTGTCCATGCCGCTACAGCACTACACACCCAGGCCGACGCAATTGCCGGTCTGAGTAAGGTACCTGAATGTGTATAAATGGACTTCAGGGTAATCTCCTGTTTGCGGTCAGCACACTCTTTGAGGGTAGCCGTATCCTGGGACGGGAGGGCTACCTTCTTGGATAAGCGTGTTAATGCTTTGTCCACCCTAGGGGAGGATTCCCATTGTAACCTATCCGTTGATGGGAAAGGATACGCCATAAGAATCCTTTTGGAAATCTGCAGTCTTTTATCTGGAGATTCCCAAGCTTTTTCACATAACTCGTTCAGCTCGTGTGAGGGGGGAAAGGTTACCTCAGGCTTCTTTCCCTTGTACATATGTACCCTCTTGTCAGCGACAGGGGGTTCCTCTGTGATGTGCAAAACATCTTTTATTGCCATAATCATAAATCGAATGGATTTTGCCAATTTTGGCTGTAACTTTGCATCATCGTAATCGACACTGGAGTCAGAATCCGTGTCGGTATCTGTGTCAACAATCTGGGATAGTGGGCGCTTATGAGACCCTGACAGTCCCTGCAACATAGGATCAGGCATGGGTTGAAACCCTGACTGTCCCAAAGCTTCTGCCTTGTCTAATCTTTTGTGCAATGAGTTTACACTAGCATTTAAAACATTCCACATATCCATCCAATCAGCTGTCGGCGGAGACACCACATTTATTTGCTCCCGCTCCTCTCTAATATAGCCTTCTTCCTCAGACATGTCGACACACGTGTACCGACACACTACACACACAGGGAATGCTTTTTCTGAAGACAGTTTCCCCACAAGGCCCTTTGGAGAGACAGAGAGAGAGTATGCCAGCACAACCCCCAGCGCTATATAACCCAGGAATAAAACAGTAACTTAATGTTTGCCCAGTAGTGCTGCTGTATGTAATTTGCGAATTATGTGCCCCCCCCACCCCTCTTTTCAACCCTCTTGTCTAACGTGGTATAAGCAGGGTAGAGTCCGGGGAGCTTCCTCTCAGCGGTGCTGTGGAGAAAATATGGCGCTGGTGAGTGCTGAGGGAGAAGCCCCGCCCCCTCGGAGGCGGGCGTCTGTCCCGCTTAAACTGTAAAATTGGTGGGGGCTTATACATATATAAAGTGCCCAGCTGTATATATGTTATATTTTTGCGAAAGAGGTTAATATTGCTGCCCAGGGCGCCCCCCTGCGCCCTGCACCCTTACAGTGACCGGAGTATGTAAGGTGTATGGGAGCAAAGGCACACAGCTGCAGTGCTGTGCGTTACCTCAGTGAAGATCATGAAGTCTTCTGCCGCCTCTGAAGTCTTCTTTTCTTCTCATACTCACCCGGCTTCTATCTTCCGGCTCTGCGAGGGGGACGGCGGCGCGGCTCTGGGACGGACGGCGAGGGTGAGATCCTGCGTACCAATCCCACTGGAGCTAATGGTGTCCAGTAGCCTAAGAAGCAGGACCTTGCAACTCAGAGAGTAGGGCTGCTTCTCTCCCCTCAGTCCCTCGATGAGGGAGTCTGTTGCCAGCAGTGCTCCCTGAAAATTAAAAACCTAACAAAATACTTTCTGTCAGAAAGCTCAGGAGAGCTCCTGAAAAGCACCCAGTCTCCACTGGGTACAGTATCAAACTGAGTTCTGGAGGAGGGGCATAGAGGGAGGAGCCAGTGCACACCCAGAACTAAAGTCTTTCTTAAAGTGCCCATGTCTCCTGCGGAGCCCGTCTATCCCCATGGTCCTTACGGAGTCCACAGCATCCTCTAGGACGTTAGAGAAAATAGGATTTTAATACCTACCGGTAAATCCTTTTCTCTTAGTCCGTAGAGGATGCTGGGCACCCGTCCCAGTGCGTACTGTGTCTGCAGTTATTAAATGGCCCTTAACTCCAGAACATTTATGTGGAGATGAAAACATCCAAGGAAGACTTGACCATCTTCCTTGGATGTTTTCCCCCTGTGTGACTGCTCTCCAGCCTCGGAGGGTTGCATCCGTGGTCCCTAGGATCCCGTCCTGGATCCCGAACCATCGCCCCTCTAGGTGGTGAGAACTGTGCAGCCACCAATGGAGTGAGATTCTGGTCTTGGAAGACAGGATTATCCTCCGGTGCATGTGTAGGTGGGATCCGGACCACTTGTCCAACAGGTCCCACTGGAACACTCTGGCATGGAACCTGCCAAACTGAATGGCCTCGTAGGCCGCAACCATCTTCCCCAGCAACTGAATGCATTGATGGATTAACACTCTTGCTGGTTTCAGAATTTGTTTGACCAGACTCTGGATCTCCAGAGCCTTTCCACTAGAAGAAAACCTCTTCTGTGTCCAGTATCACTCCCAAAAACAACAACCGCGTCATTGGGACCAACTGCGATTTTGGCAAGTTTAGGAGCCAACCATGTTGTTGAAGAACTGTCAGGGAGAGTAGATGTTTTGCACCAACTGGTCCCTGGATCTCGCCTTTATCAGGAGATCATCCAAGTACGGGATAATTGTGACTCCTTGCTTGCGAAGGAGAACCATCATTTCCGCCATCACCCTGGTGAAAATCCTCGGAGCCGTGGACAGACCAAACGGCAACGTCTGAAATTGGTAATGACAATCCTGAATTGCAAACCTCAGGTAGCTTGATGCAGTGGCTAAATGGGAACATATAAGTAGGCATCCTTTATGTCTACCAAAACCATGAAATCTCCTTTATCCCCCGGACTGGAGATCACTACCCTGAGAGATTCCATCTTGAAATTGAATTTCTTTAGGTAGAAATTAAGGGATTTCAGATTTAAGATTGGTCTGACTGAGCCGTCCGGCTTCGGGACCACGAAGAGGCTTGAATAAAAACCTTCTCCCTGCTGACTAAGGCTGATTTGAACAATCGGTGAGGGGGAACGTCTTGAAACCCCAGTTTGTACCCTTGGGACACTATTTGTAAAACCCACGAGTCCAGGTCCGAATGAATTCAGAACTGACTGAAGAGTTTTAGACGTGCCCCCCACTGGTGCGGGCTCCTGCAAGAGAGCCCCAGCGTCATGCAGTGGATTTGGCAGAAGCAGAGGACGATCTCTGCTCCTGCGATCTTGAAGAGGCTAAAGACCTCTTCCCTCTTTTCCTTCCTCTACCTGCAAAGAAAGGGGAATCTTAACTTCTTGCATATCTATTGGGCCGAAATGACTGCGTCAGATAATGATGCGTCTTCATCCGTTGAGAGGGAACATAGGGCAAGAAGGATGACTTACCTGCGGGAGCTGCCGAGATCAAATTAACTAGGCCGTCGCCAAACAAGGCTTCACCTTCATAGGGAAGAGACTCCCTTTCTTCTTGGAGTCAGCATCAGCATTCCCTTGGTGAATCCACAATGCCCTCCTATCCTAGACTGCCATGAAATTGGCCCGTGAGCACTTGTGCCCGGTGTAGGATTTTTAAATATGTGTAGTTTACTGTATGCAAGGGTTTAAAACCTTTTAGGAACTGAGCTCTAAGGTGTATTACATGTAGTTTAAAAAAAAACAAAAAAGGTTTATTTTATGGCAGTAGTTTCCAAACTGGGGTTCTTGCACTGGTAGCATAGTTTGGTGGTCCAGGACCAATTAAAATTATTTATACTTTATTAAATTGGCAAAACCATTCCCTCACAACATAACTGAACCTGAGGATGACATGCTATAAACACAATTTACTTAATTTTATATTTTTTTCTGAATTTCTCAATAAAAAAAACTTTGGCCTAGGGGTGCCGTGAAACAAATTTTGATACTCTAGGGCAGGGGTGTCAAACCCATGGGCCGCATGCCGCCCCCAATGCATCCTTTTGTGGCCCACAGGCCGGGGTCCGGCAGGGGTCCGACAGGGGTCCTTTTGTGGCCCGATCACCTTGCTTAGAGCGAGGGCAGGAGAGTGCAGCCAGAGTCTTTGCTTTCTATGTGCGGCACCATCTTCCCGAAGAGATCACCGGGAAGATAGTGCCCCTTCCACTGGCTACAGCACAGGTATACTGGGGTGGGGTAGCAAACTGGGGGCCCCAATGGGCCCCTCCAGCTTTCCCTCTACCAAAACACGTCTTTTGGTGGTTTTGCGGTGTTGTTATAACTACATGGTGACGATACTGTAGCACAGAGATTTTCAACCATTTACAACTCACGTCACACAGAACAAGATTTAAATATTGACAAGGCACACTGAAATATAATGGTGATGCATGGTGCAGTATCGTGTCCTAGGATGTCATGTCGCAGCTTCTCCATAGGTAACGCCTGAACAGGCCCGGTGACAGGGGGGACAAAGGGGACACTTGTTCAGGGCTCCAAGTATTAAGAACAGAAATAATGGGGCCACAGTGCCAATATTGCTTTTTAAAGTGTATCCACCAACTGCTCAATTTAAGCAGGAAAACAATTAACAGGCCAACTAAACCCTCCCCCCTCCTTTTACCCCATCACTTTGTCCAGTCCCTGTGGTCCATACTGTATTGCCATTATTATGCATGTTGCTGTGCTGGCCCTTTTCTGAATGTCCCTGCCACCGCCACCGAAGAGCTGGATAGCCCAGTATGAAAACCACCTGCCAGCCTCACTGACGGTCCGAGTCAAAGGCTCCATTTTTTTTTAAAGATCCCTCTGCCAAGTTAAGGGGGGGTTGAGGGGGCCCCAGAGATATCAGTGTACTGGGCCCCGAGATTTCTGTTTCTGGCCCTGACCCTCAGGGGCGTATCTACCCCTTGGCCAGGATGGCACTTGCCAGGGGCACCATCCAGCTGTGCCAACCGTGGCTAAGGGATAGAGTTCTGCAGTCTCGAAAGGGCGCTATGGCAATCAGCGTGGGACTGACCAATTAGACGGTGAGGGAAGGATACTGAAATTGTCCCAACCCTGTTACAGTTTGAAACGCCCCTCAACTGCTGTCCACTGCTTCACTCCTAGCTCTGCCCCTTTGAAATTATTAATCCCTACCCCCCGGTAGGCGGAGTTCTCCAGGCCCATACTCAGGAGTCACCACTGCTGTACATTATGTGCCGGTTGTAGAGGCAGAGCGGGGAACATCAGAGAACGCCACAAATTACACAGTGGGCAAGGAGATGGCTGGAGACAGCTGCACAGCCATGCCTTGCAAGTTCGAGAGAGCTGTTGAATTTCAGCACTTCAAGTCAGAGCCTGCCCCCTGCTGCCCAAGCAGTCCGTGACAGTTAGTGTCGAGGAGGGGGGGATTTGTGCATGTGTGCTATCAGTGTGTGTGTGGGGGGGGGGTGGGGGGGTGGAGGATGTGTGTGACTGTGAGGGAGCTGTCAGTGTCAGTGGGGAGAGGAGCAGGAGGGAGTTGTCAGTGTGTGGAAGTGATGAGAGTTGTCAGTACTGGGGAAATATGTGTGTGTGTGTGTACTAGATTTAGGAGTGTGTGTTTGTGAGAGGTTTCAGTTGGGGAATTAGAGTTCATACAGTAATTAAATGTTTTCATATTGAGAACTACATCTCCCAGCATATACAGTGTGCTGGGGATGCTAACAAGCTTTATTTAAAAGTTTAAAAAACATTGCTTTTATGACTGCAATGGTTAAAAAGGGAGAGCTATAAATCAATTTATCAGTGAATGATCGCAGTTTGAGCTGTTACCTCCCCCACACGCTGCCCTACATCATCGGCTGGGATTCACTGTTGGTGTGAAGCCACTGGGAACATTCTGGTAGCATTAGCAGCAGTCTGTGTCATAGATAGGGAAGGCAGAAGGTTAACTAGCTAATAGCAGTCTGTTGGCAGCAGAGGCTGGGCGGGGGGCTGAGAATGAGCCAACGCTGATCAGTGTCCAGTCTGCTCAGACAAAAATATTTTGTGATCAGGGCTGGTTCTAGACCAAAGGAGCCAATGGCAAAAATTTCCTTTGGCACCCCCCCCCCCCCCCCCCACACACACACACACATACACACACACACACACACACACACAAACACACACACACACACACACACACACACACACACACACACACACCAAAAAAGAACATATCCCAGTTTAACATAACGCTATGTGGTGCAAGGTGTGGAGCTGGTCACTTGTATCAGACCTCTGACATTTGCCTTTTCACCCATATTGCATACTTTTTCTTGCAGGTTGTGTCTTAATTCAAGAAGTGTTCTAAGTACTTCAGCTTAGTATCTTTACTGACCCCTCTTTACCCCACACTACATAACTGACCCCTCTATACCCTACACTACATCACTGACCTTTCTATAACCATCACTGCATTACTGACCCCTCTATACAGTACACTGACCTCTATATACCTGCTAGTACATCCCTGATGCCTATATTCCCTAAGCTAAATCCCTGACGCCTCTATTCCCTACGCTACATCCCTGACGCCTCTATTCCCTATGCTACATCCCTGACGCCTCTATACCCTACGCTACATCCCTGATGCCTCTATTCCCTACGCTACATTCCTGATGCCTCTATAACCTACGCTACATCCCTGACGCCTCTATACCCTACGCTACATCCCTGACGCCTCTATACAGTACAATGCATTACTGATCCCTCTAGACCATACATCCTCATTACATCAGAGAGATAGTGAAACACTGGAAAAAATAAGGATAAAGTGGACTACAGAAACTGATGCTCTAAACAAAGGAGAGAGAGAGAGAGAAAAGCACAAGGGAAAGTGGGCAATCGGAACACCATAGAGAGAGGAGAGATAGAAATGCCTGAAAAAGTAAAGGGGGTTGGGTATGGCATCCGGCGCTCGGGATTCCAGCAGTCACATGATACCTAATCCTAATCCTAACCCTCTGGGGGGGTGGCGGATAGGGCTAACCCTCAGGGGGTGGCAGCTAGGACTAACCCCCCCCCCCCTCCTAGTGCCTTCCCTAACACCCCCTCCCCCGGTCCTAACCCTCCCTCCAATACTCGCCTTCGGGATGTTGGCTGTCTGTGTGCCGGCACCAGTCTCCCAAGTGGTGTCAGGATTCCAACATCGGTCAAATGACCGCCGGTATACCGTCTGCCGGGATGGTAAATGTATCCTGAGGACAGGTAGTAAGTGTGGAGGGATAGGTGGTTCAGTAAAATGTAACAGCTCAAACTGCGATCATTCACTGATAAATTGATTTATAGCTCTCCCTTTTTAACCATTGCAGTCATAAAAGCAATGTTTTTTAAACTTTTAAATAAAGCTTGTTAGCATCCCCAGCACACTGTATATGCTGGGAGATGTAGTTCTCAATATGAAAACATTTAATTACTGTATGAACTCTAATTCCCCAACTGAAACCTCTCACAAACACACACTCCTAAATCTAGTACACACACACACACATATTTCCCCAGTACTGACAACTCTCATCACTTCCACACACTGACAACTCCCTCCTGCTCCTCTCCCCACTGACACTGACAGCTCCCTCACAGTCACACACATCCTCCACCCCCCCACCCCCCCCCCACACACACACTGATAGCACACATGCACAAATCCCCCCCTCCTCGACACTAACTGTCACGGACTGCTTGGGCAGCAGGGGGCAGGCTCTGACTTGAAGTGCTGAAATTCAACAGCTCTCTCGAACTTGCAAGGCATGGCTGTGCAGCTGTCTCCAGCCATCTCCTTGCCCACTGTGTAATTTGTGGCGTTCTCTGATGTTCCCCGCTCTGCCTCTACAACCGGCACATAATGTACAGCAGTGGTGACTCCTGAGTATGGGCCTGGAGAACTCCGCCTACCGGGGGGTAGGGATTAATAATTTCAAAGGGGCAGAGCTAGGAGTGAAGCAGTGGACAGCAGTTGAGGGGCGTTTCAAACTGTAACAGGGTTGGGACAATTTCAGTATCCTTCCCTCACCGTCTAATTGGTCAGTCCCACGCTGATTGCCATAGCGCCCTTTCGAGACTGCAGAACTCTATCCCTTAGCCACGGTTGGCACAGCTGGATGGTGCCCCTGGCAAGTGCCATCCTGGCCAAGGGGTAGATACGCCCCTGAGGGTCAGGGCCAGAAACAGAAATCTCGGGGCCCAGTACACTGATATCTCTGGGGCCCCCTCAACCCCCCCTTAACTTGGCAGAGGGATCTTTAAAAAAAAATGGAGCCTTTGACTCGGACCGTCAGTGAGGCCGGCAGGTGGTTTTCATACTGGGCTATCCAGCTCTTCGGTGGCGGTGGCAGGGACATTCAGAAAAGGGCCAGCACAGCAACATGCATAATAATGGCAATACAGTATGGACCACAGGGACTGGACAAAGTGATGGGGTAAAAGGAGGGGGGAGGGTTTAGTTGGCCTGTTAATTGTTTTCCTGCTTAAATTGAGCAGTTGGTGGATACACTTTAAAAAGCAATATTGGCACTGTGGCCCCATTATTTCTGTTCTTAATACTTGGAGCCCTGAACAAGTGTCCCCTTTGTCCCCCCTGTCACCGGGCCTGTTCAGGCGTTACCTATGGAGAAGCTGCGACATGACATCCTAGGACACGATACTGCACCATGCATCACCATTATATTTCAGTGTGCCTTGTCAATATTTAAATCTTGTTCTGTGTGACGTGAGTTGTAAATGGTTGAAAATCTCTGTGCTACAGTATCGTCACCATGTAGTTATAACAACACCGCAAAACCACCAAAAGACGTGTTTTGGTAGAGGGAAAGCTGGAGGGGCCCATTGGGGCCCCCAGTTTGCTACCCCACCCCAGTATACCTGTGCTGTAGCCAGTGGAAGGGGCACTATCTTCCCGGTGATCTCTTCGGGAAGATGGTGCCGCACATAGAAAGCAAAGACTCTGGCTGCACTCTCCTGCCCTCGCTCTAAGCAAGGTGATCGGGCCACAAAAGGACCCCTGTCGGACCCCTGCCGGACCCCGGCCTGTGGGCCACAAAAGGATGCATTGGGGGCGGCATGCGGCCCATGGGTTTGACACCCCTGCCCTAGAGTATCAAAATTTGTTTCACGGCACCCCTAGGCCAAAGTTTTTTTTATTGAGAAATTCAGAAAAAAATATAAAATTAAGTAAATTGTGTTTATAGCATGTCATCCTCAGGTTCAGTTATGTTGTGAGGGAATGGTTTTGCCAATTTAATAAAGTATAAATAATTTTAATTGGTCCTGGACCACCAAACTATGCTACCAGTGCAAGAACCCCAGTTTGGAAACTACTGCCATAAAATAAACCTTTTTTGTTTTTTTTTAAACTACATGTAATACACCTTAGAGCTCAGTTCCTAAAAGGTTTTAAACCCTTGCATACAGTAAACTACACATATTTAAAAATCCTACACCGGGCACAAGTGCTCACGGGCCAATTTCATGGCAGTCTAGGATAGGAGGGCATTGTGGATTCACCAAGGGAATGCTGATGCTGACTCCAAGAAGAAAGGGAGTCTCTTCCCTATGAAGGTGAAGCCTTGTTTGGCGACGGCCTAGTTAATTTGATCTCGGCAGCTCCCGCAGGTAAGTCATCCTTCTTGCCCTATGTTCCCTCTCAACGGATGAAGACGCATCATTATCTGACGCAGTCATTTCGGCCCAATAGATATGCAAGAAGTTAAGATTCCCCTTTCTTTGCAGGTAGAGGAAGGAAAAGAGGGAAGAGGTCTTTAGCCTCTTCAAGATCGCAGGAGCAGAGATCGTCCTCTGCTTCTGCCAAATCCACTGCATGACGCTGGGGCTCTCTTGCAGGAGCCCGCACCAGTGGGGGGCACGTCTAAAACTCTTCAGTCAGTTCTGAATTCATTCGGACCTGGACTCGTGGGTTTTACAAATAGTGTCCCAAGGGTACAAACTGGGGTTTCAAGACGTTCACCCTCACCGATTGTTCAAATCAGCCTTAGTCAGCAGGGAGAAGGTTTTTATTCAAGCCTCTTCGTGGTCCCGAAGCCGGACGGCTCAGTCAGACCAATCTTAAATCTGAAATCCCTTAATTTCTACCTAAAGAAATTCAATTTCAAGATGGAATCTCTCAGGGTAGTGATCTCCAGTCCGGGGGATAAAGGAGATTTCATGGTTTTGGTAGACATAAAGGATGCCTACTTATATGTTCCCATTTAGCCACTGCATCAAGCTACCTGAGGTTTGCAATTCAGGATTGTCATTACCAATTTCAGACGTTGCCGTTTGGTCTGTCCACGGCTCCGAGGATTTTCACCAGGGTGATGGCGGAAATGATGGTTCTCCTTCGCAAGCAAGGAGTCACAATTATCCCGTACTTGGATGATCTCCTGATAAAGGCGAGATCCAGGGACCAGTTGGTGCAAAACATCTACTCTCCCTGACAGTTCTTCAACAACATGGTTGGCTCCTAAACTTGCCAAAATCGCAGTTGGTCCCAATGACGCGGTTGTTGTTTTTGGGAGTGATACTGGACACAGAAGAGGTTTTCTTCTAGTGGAAAGGCTCTGGAGATCCAGAGTCTGGTCAAACAAATTCTGAAACCAGCAAGAGTGTTAATCCATCAATGCATTCAGTTGCTGGGGAAGATGGTTGCGGCCTACGAGGCCATTCAGTTTGGCAGGTTCCATGCCAGAGTGTTCCAGTGGGACCTGTTGGACAAGTGGTCCGGATCCCACCTACACATGCACCGGAGGATAATCCTGTCTTCCAAGACCAGAATCTCACTCCATTGGTGGCTGCACAGTTCTCACCACCTAGAGGGGCGATGGTTCGGGATCCAGGACGGGATCCTAGGGACCACGGATGCAACCCTCCGAGGCTGGAGAGCAGTCACACAGGGGGAAAACATCCAAGGAAGATGGTCAAGTCTTCCTTGGATGTTTTCATCTCCACATAAATGTTCTGGAGTTAAGGGCCATTTAATAACTGCAGACACAGTACGCACTGGGACGGGTGCCCAGCATCCTCTACGGACTAAGAGAAAAGGATTTACCGGTAGGTATTAAAATCCTATTTTCTCTAACGTCCTAGAGGATGCTGTGGACTCCGTAAGGACCATGGGGATAGACGGGCTCCGCAGGAGACATGGGCACTTTAAGAAAGACTTTAGTTCTGGGTGTGCACTGGCTCCTCCCTCTATGCCCCTCCTCCAGAACTCAGTTTGATACTGTACCCAGTGGAGACTGGGTGCTTTTCAGGAGCTCTCCTGAGCTTTCTGACAGAAAGTATTTTGTTAGGTTTTTAATTTTCAGGGAGCACTGCTGGCAACAGACTCCCTCATCGAGGGACTGAGGGGAGAGAAGCAGCCCTACTCTCTGAGTTGCAAGGTCCTGCTTCTTAGGCTACTGGACACCATTAGCTCCAGTGGGATTGGTACGCAGGATCTCACCCTCGCCGTCCGTCCCAGAGCCGCGCCGCCGTCCCCCTCGCAGAGCCGGAAGATAGAAGCCGGGTGAGTATGAGAAGAAAAGAAGACTTCAGAGGCGGCAGAAGACTTCATGATCTTCACTGAGGTAACGCACAGCACTGCAGCTGTGTGCCTTTGCTCCCATACACCTTACATACTCCGGTCACTGTAAGGGTGCAGGGCGCAGGGGGGCGCCCTGGGCAGCAATATAAACCTCTTTCGCAAAAATATAACATATATACAGCTGGGCACTTTATATATGTATAAGCCCCCACCAATTTTACAGTTTAAGCGGGACAGACGCCCGCCTCCGAGGGGGCGGGGCTTCTCCCTCAGCACTCACCAGCGCCATTTTTTCTCCACAGCACCGCTGAGAGGAAGCTCCCCGGACTCTACCCTGCTTATACCACGTTAGACAAGAGGGTTGAAAAGAGGGGTGGGGGGGGCACATAATTCGCAAATTACATACAGCAGCACTACTGGGCAAACATTAAGTTACTGTTTTATTCCTGGGTTATATAGCGCTGGGGGTTGTGCTGGCATACTCTCTCTCTGTCTCTCCAAAGGGCCTTGTGGGGAAACTGTCTTCAGAAAAAGCATTCCCTGTGTGTGTAGTGTGTCGGTACACGTGTGTCGACATGTCTGAGGAAGAAGGCTATATTAGAGAGGAGCGGGAGCAAATAAATGTGGTGTCTCCGCCGACAGCTGATTGGATGGATATGTGGAATGTTTTAAATGCTAGTGTAAACTCATTGCACAAAAGATTAGACAAGGCAGAAGCTTTGGGACAGTCAGGGTTTCAACCCATGCCTGATCCTATGTTGCAGGGACTGTCAGGGTCTCATAAGCGCCCACTATCCCAGATTGTTGACACAGATACCGACACGGATTCTGACTCCAGTGTCGATTACGATGATGCAAAGTTACAGCCAAAATTGGCAAAATCCATTCGATTTATGATTATGGCAATAAAAGATGTTTTGCACATCACAGAGGAACCCCCTGTCGCTGACAAGAGGGTACATATGTACAAGGGAAAGAAGCCTGAGGTAACCTTTCCCCCCTCACACGAGCTGAACGAGTTATGTGAAAAAGCTTGGGAATCTCCAGATAAAAGACTGCAGATTTCCAAAAGGATTCTTATGGCGTATCCTTTCCCATCAACGGATAGGTTACAATGGGAATCCTCCCCTAGGGTGGACAAAGCATTAACACGCTTATCCAAGAAGGTAGCCCTCCCGTCCCAGGATACGGCTACCCTCAAAGAGTGTGCTGACCGCAAACAGGAGATTACCCTGAAGTCCATTTATACACATTCAGGTACCTTACTCAGACCGGCAATTGCGTCGGCCTGGGTGTGTAGTGCTGTAGCGGCATGGACAAATACCTTATCTGAGGGGATGGATAGCCTAGACAAGGATACTATTTTATTGACCCTGGGGCATATAAGAGATGCTGTCCTATATATGTGTGTATGCAAACTACAGGTGGTGCTGCAGGGCCCACACCCTTTTACTTGTCTTGTAGAGCAGCTCTGAAGCTGTTACAGTGCCCAGCTGCTGCAAGAAATCAGCTTGAATGCTTCAGGGGCTTGGGCATGGCCAACATGAGCCCCACACCGAAGGAGGGTGGGGGTGTTTAATGCAAACTTGGGGTTATACAAGTGCCGCAAAAGGCCGCCATGCCCTGCATGCCCCTTTTCTCTTTTCATATACAGATGAGGGTTCCAGCCAACTTTGGCCCACTGCTTGGATGACATCACCGTATGCAAATCCGTCTGCTGCAGACCTTCCCCCAGGAATGCTTGCAATAGTTGTTGCATATGGTTTAATGTCTGAGGGTGCTTCAGTATTAGGCAGCCTTCCGCCCTCCCATGTTCATCTGAAAAGATGTGGTCTTCCTGCAGTTGTTGTCCCCAGACGAGAGTTCCCTTGTGCTTCCTCAGTTAAATCTCCTTAACTTGACGGGGGTGTGCCCGAGCAGCCGCCCTCCCCAGCCCTATCCCAACACATACTTATCTTGCATATGAGATCTCTTGATCATGAAGATAGTTCTCACAGGTTGAGGTTCATCCTGGCCCCGCTCCCCGCTGGAGAGCGCTGATGGGGACAGCAGCGGGGCTTCAGCAGAAGGGTGAGTATGTGTGGCCAGAGACCTCCCTTCCCATGTGCAGGCCTGCAGAGTCTGCCACGCAGGATGGGGCATGTGGCACTCTCCCTCCCAGGGGCTCTTCCAGATGTAGCTCCTCAGCAGTATTTTTCCCGGGCTGCGCGGCGCTCTCCCCGACTGGCATCCGCCCTGGAACATTGCCTTCCTCAACGCAACATCAGCAGGGGGCCCTGGCCTCATCACCATCCCAGGTCTTTCTCATGTATGTATCATGTATGTGTGTGTGATATATGTATGAATCATATATGTTTGTGATATCTATCTATCTATCTATCTATCTATCTATCTATCTATCTATCGTATGTGTGTGTATATATATGTATCTATCATGTATGTATGTATGTATCTATCTTGTATGTATGTGTTCTATCTATCTATCTATCTATCTATCGTGTGTGTGATATATGTATGTATCTATCATGTATGTGTTATATGTATGTATCACACCTTCCTCTATACATATACATACATACATACATACATACATACACACACCTATATCTGTACGTACACTGACATACACACACCAACATCTATACATAAACACGCTGACCCCTAAACGTACACCAACGTACCCACACCTGCATCTATACCTACACATGCTGACACGTGGACGTACACCGGCTTACCCACATGTGAATCTATACATACATGTGCTGACACCTGGACATACACTGATGTACCCACACCTAACATCTATACATACACATGCTAACACCTGGACGTATACAGACGTACCCACATTTGCATCCATGCATATATAGATGTAGGTGTGTGTACGTCAGTGTACGTCCAGGTGTCAACGCGTGTATGTATAGATGCAGGTGTGGGTACGTCTGTGTATGTCCAGGTGTCAGAATGTGTATGTATAGATGCAGGTGTGGGAACGTCAGTGTAGGTTCAGGTGTCAGCGCGTGTATGTATAGATGCAGGTGCTTGTATGTCCAGATGTCAGTGCATGTATGTATAGATGCAAGTGTGGGTACGTCGGTGTATGTCCATTTGTCAGCGCGTGTATATATAGATGCAGGTGCTTGTATGTTGGTGTATGTCCAGGTGTCAGCATGTGTATGTATAGATGCAGGTGTGGGAATGTTGGTGTATGTCCAGGTGTCAGGGCGTGTATGTATGGATATTAGGTGTGGGTACATCAGTGTATGTCCAGGTGTTAGCGCATGTATGTATAGATGCAGGATAATAATCACACAGCGTGCCCCCCACCAACCACAAACCTCCCCCACCCCCCTGTATGACATAAACACCGCTAATTCCACTTACACACAATAATTTCAGTTTGCGACCAGGAGCCGGCAATGTATGTGCACCCAAATGAAGCCACTGTACATGCCCTGCAGGCTGCTATGTACTGCACAGGTGCAACAAATGTAAATGCCCTATCTTTAAAATGGGGCATATTTTACTAAATTAAAAAAACCTGTAACTTTCTGTAAAACCTTAACCCCAAAAGGCACTACACTAACATCGGGGTGTAGAGTTGGATCTTGATCCAAGGCACCAACAGGCTAAAGCTTTGACTGTTCCCAGGATGCCTTGCACCGCCTCCTCTATAACCCTGCCCAGTGGCGTAACTAGACCTTTGTGGGCCCCATAGCAAAATTCTGAATGGGCCCACCAGCACTCAACAAGAATGAGTGGCGTTTGGGGTCAGAAAAGTAGAGGGGAAGGGGTCTGACAGAGTAGGGGGCAGGACATGAATGAATAGAAACTGAGGTGTCCATTATATAAAGAAATACAGTATGTGTGTCTGTGTGTATATCACACACACACACATATAAGGGAAATTCAAATGCCCTCAATTATTGCGCACATTACACTCTGGTTTAGGTGCACAAAGCACCTAAACCTGAATAAAGTAATGGGCGCGATCATGAAAAGACACCGTTTGGTTGCCCAAATGGGTCTCTTTGCACACATTTCAGCTTGTTTCCCCTGGGGGTAGCGAGCTGAAATAAACATGTCGCACCCGTTGGCAGCAACATTAGAATAGCTGCTGACGGGCACGATTGAGGGAGGAAAGGGACATTTGAATCCAGCCCATAGATGCAATGTGAATATGTAATTTGTACCTTCCTATCTTAAAATGTATATAGTAGTGTTTACACTAGAGGTCTTTCCGAACCCCCTAATCCTAACATTGTAATTTGCTTTAGGGCGCACCTCCAATTAGTCTAGTGTTTCGTATTTTCACATTAAATACTTTCTTGCATTGGTTGGTTAAAGATTAGATCGTATATTTTTCTAGATATAGCTGTGCATAGTCTACAAGGCTACATGCTTCTCCCCTAACTAGAGATGTGCAGCGGGCATTTTTCGTGTTTCATGTTTTGGTTTTGGTTTCGGATCCGCAGTTGTGTTTTGGATACGGACGCGTTTTGGCAAAACCACCCTTTCGGGTTTTGTATTCGGGTGATTTTTTTTTAAAACCTCAGACAGCTAAAATCATAGAATTTGGGGGTAATTTTGATCCTATAGTATTAAGCTCAATAACCATAATTTCTACTCCTTTCCAGTCTATTCTGAACACCTCACACCTCCCAATATTATTTTTAGTCCTAAAATTTGCACCAAGGTCCCTGGATGACTAAGCTAAGCGACCCAAGTGGGCAGCACAAACACCTGGCCCATCTAGGAGTGGCACTGCAGTGTCAGACAGGATGGCACTTAAAAAAATAGCCCCAAACAGCACATGATGCAAAGATAAATAAAAAAAGAGGCGCAAGATGAAATTGTAGTGTGTCTCTCCTGCTCAGTGTCAGTTCTCAGTAGTATCCTCATCAGTGCTCAGTATCACTGCTCATTGTCTTGTGCTGCAATGTGGTGCTCAGTATACTAGAGTACATTACTAATAGTCCAGTGCTGCATCTTGCTGCTCAGTGTCAGTTCTAGTATCCTCATCAGTGCTCAGTATCACTGCTCATTGTCTTGTGCTGCATTGTGGTGCTCAGTATACTACAGAACATTACTAATAGTCCAGTGCTGCATCTGGCTGCTCAGTGTCAGTTCTAGTAATCTCATCAGTGCTCCGTATCACTGCTCATTGTCTTGTGGTGCTCAGTATACTAGAGATGAGCGCCGGAAATTTTTCGGGTTTTGTGTTTTGGTTTTGGGTTCGGTTTCGCGGCCGTGTTTTGGGTTCGACCGCGTTTTGGCAAAACCTCACCGAATTTTTTTTGTCGGATTCGGGTGTGTTTTGGATTCGGGTGTTTTTTTCAAAAAACCCTAAAAAACAGCTTAAATCATAGAATTTGGGGGTAATTTTGATCCCAAAGTATTATTAACCTCAAAAAACATAATTTACACTCATTTTCAGCCTATTCTGAACACATCACACCTCACAATATTATTTTTAGTCCTAAAATTTGCACCGAGGTCGCTGTGTGAGTAAGATAAGCGACCCTAGTGGCCGACACAAACACCGGGCCCATCTAGGAGTGGCACTGCAGTGTCACGCAGGATGTCCCTTCCAAAAAACCCTCCCCAAACCGCACATGACGCAAAGAAAAAAAGAGGCGCAATGAGGTAGCTGTGTGAGTAAGATTAGCGACCCTAGTGGCCGACACAAACACCGGGCCCATCTAGGAGTGGCACTGCAGTGTCACGCAGGATGTCCCTTCCAAAAAACCCTCCCCAAACAGCACATGACGCAAAGAAAAAAAGAGGCGCAATGAGGTAGCTGACTGTGTGAGAAAGATAAGCGACCCTAGTGGCCGACACAAACACCGGGCCCATCTAGGAGTGGCACTGCAGTGTCACGCAGGATGTCCCTTCCAAAAAACCCTCCCCAAACAGCACATGACGCAAAGAAAAAAAGAGGCGCAATGAGGTAGCTGACTGTGTGAGAAAGATAAGCGACCCTAGTGGCCGACACAAACACCGGGCCCATCTAGGAGTGGCACTGCAGTGTCACGCAGGATGTCCCTTCCAAAAAACCCTCCCCAAACAGCACATGACGCAAAGAAAAAAAGAGGCGCAATGAGGTAGCTGTGTGAGAAAGATAAGCGACCCTAGTGGCCGACACAAACACCGGGCCCATCTAGGAGTGGCACTGCAGTGTCACGCAGGATGTCCCTTCCAAAAAACCCTCCCCAAACAGCACATGACGCAAAGAAAAAAAGAGGCGCAATGAGGTAGCTGTGTGAGTAAGATTAGCGACCCTAGTGGCCGACACAAACACCGGGCCCATCTAGGAGTGGCACTGCAGTGTCACGCAGGATGTCCCTTCCAAAAAACCCTCCCCAATCAGCACATGATGCAAAGAAAAAGAAAAGAAAAAAGAGGTGCAAGATGGAATTATCCTTGGGCCCTCCCACCCACCCTTATGTTGTATAAACAAAACAGGACATGCACACTTTAACCAACCCATCATTTCAGTGACAGGGTCTGCCACACGACTGTGACTGATATGACGGGTTGGTTTGGACCCCCCCCAAAAAAGAAGCAATTAATCTCTCCTTGCACAAACTGGCTCTACAGAGGCAAGATGTCCACCTCATCTTCACCCTCCGATATATCACCGTGTACATCCCCCTCCTCACAGATTATCAATTCGTCCCCACTGGAATCCACCATCTCAGCTCCCTGTGTACTTTGTGGAGGCAATTGCTGCTGGTCAATGTCTCCGCGGAGGAATTGATTATAATTCATTTTAATGAACATCATCTTCTCCACATTTTCTGGATGTAACCTCGTACGCCGATTGCTGACAAGGTGAGCGGCGGCACTAAACACTCTTTCGGAGTACACACTTGTGGGAGGGCAACTTAGGTAGAATAAAGCCAGTTTGTGCAAGGGCCTCCAAATTGCCTCTTTTTCCTGCCAGTATAAGTACGGACTGTGTGACGTGCCTACTTGGATGCGGTCACTCATATAATCCTCCACCATTCTATCAATGTTGAGAGAATCATATGCAGTGACAGTAGACGACATGTCCGTAATCGTTGTCAGGTCCTTCAGTCCGGACCAGATGTCAGCATCAGCAGTCGCTCCAGACTGCCCTGCATCACCGCCAGCGGGTGGGCTCGAAATTCTGAGCCTTTTCCTCGCACCCCCAGTTGCGGGAGAATGTGAAGGAGGAGATGTTGACAGGTCGCGTCCTGCTTGACTTGACAATTTTGTCACCAGCAGGTCTTTCAACCCCAGCAGACCTGTGTCTGCCGGAAAGAGAGATCCAAGGTAGGCTTTAAATCTAGGATCGAGCACGGTGGCCAAAATGTAGTGCTCTGATTTCAACAGATTGACCACCCGTGAATCCTTGTTAAGCGAATTAAGGGCTGCATCCACAAGTCCCACATGCCTAGCGGAATCGCTCCGTGTTAGCTCCTTCTTCAATGCCTCCAGCTTCTTCTGCAAAAGCCTGATGAGGGGAATGACCTGACTCAGGCTGGCAGTGTCTGAACTGACTTCACGTGTGGCAAGTTCAAAGGGCATCAGAACCTTGCACAACGTTGAAATCATTCTCCACTGCACTTGAGACAGGTGCATTCCATCTCCTATATCGTGCTCAATTGTATAGGCTTGAATGGCCTTTTGCTGCTCCTCCAACCTCTGAAGCATATAGAGGGTTGAATTCCACCTCGTTACCACTTCTTGCTTCAGATGATGGCAGGGCAGGTTCAGTAGTTTTTGGTGGTGCTCCAGTCTTCTGTACGTGGTGCCTGTACGCCGAAAGTGTCCCGCAATTTTTCTGGCCACCGACAGCATCTCTTGCACGCCCCTGTCGTTTTTTAAAAAATTCTGCACCACCAAATTCAAGGTATGTGCAAAACATGGGACGTGCTGGAATTTGCCCATATTTAATGCACACACAATATTGCTGGCGTTGTCCGATGCCACAAATCCACAGGAGAGTCCAATTGGGGTAAGCCATTCCGCGATGATCTTCCTCAGTTGCCGTAAGAGGTTTTCAGCTGTGTGCGTATTCTGGAAAGCGGTGATACAAAGCGTAGCCTGCCTAGGAAAGAGTTGGCGTTTGCGAGATGCTGCTACTGGTGCCGCCGCTGCTGTTCTTGCGGCGGGAGTCCATACATCTACCCAGTGGGCTGTCACAGTCATATAGTCCTGACCCTGCCCTGCTCCACTTGTCCACATGTCCGTGGTTAAGTGGACATTGGGTACAACTGCATTTTTTAGGACACTGGTGAGTCTTTTTCTGACGTCCGTGTACATTCTCGGTATCGCCTGCCTAGAGAAGTGGAACCTAGATGGTATTTGGTAACGGGGGCACACTGCCTCAATAAATTGTCTAGTTCCCTGTGAACTAACGGCGGATACCGGACGCACGTCTAACACCAACATAGTTGTCAAGGACTCAGTTATCCGCTTTGCAGTAGGATGACTGCTGTGATATTTCATCTTCCTCGCAAAGGACTGTTGAACAGTCAATTGCTTACTGGAAGTAGTACAAGTGGGCTTACGACTTCCCCTCTGGGATGACCATCGACTCCCAGCGGCAACAACAGCAGCGCCAGCAGCAGTAGGCGTTACACGCAAGGATGCATCGGAGGAATCCCAGGCAGGAGAGGACTCGTCAGACTTGCCAGTGACATGGCCTGCAGGACTATTGGCATTCCTGGGGAAGGAGGAAATTGACACTGAGGGAGTTGGTGGGGTGGTTTGCGTGAGCTTGGTTACAAGAGGAAGGGATTTACTGGTCAGTGGACTGCTTCCGCTGTCACCCAAAGTTTTTGAACTTGTCACTGACTTATTATGAATGCGCTGCAGGTGACGTATAAGGGAGGATGTTCCGAGGTGGTTAACGTCCTTACCCCTACTTATTACAGCTTGACAAAGGGAACACACGGCTTGACACCTGTTGTCCGCATTTCTGGTGAAATACCTCCACACCGAAGAGCTGATTTTTTTGGTATTTTCACCTGGCATGTCAACGGCCATATTCCTCCCACGGACAACAGGTGTCTCCCCGGGTGCCTGACTTAAACAAACCACCTCACCATCAGAATCCTCCTGGTCAATTTCCTCCCCAGCGCCAGCAACACCCATATCCTCCTCATCCTGGTGTACTTCAACACTGACATCTTCAATCTGACTATCAGGAACTGGACTGCGGGTGCTCCTTCCAGCACTTGCAGGGGGCATGCAAATAGTGGAAGGCGCATGCTCTTCACGTCCAGTGTTGGGAAGGTCAGGCATCGCAAACGACACAATTGGACTCTCCTTGTGGATTTGGGATTTCAAAGAACGCACAGTTCTTTGCGGTGCTTTTGCCAGCTTGAGTCTTTTCAGTTTTCTAGCGAGAGGCTGAGTGCTTCCATCCTCATGTGAAGCTGAACCACTAGCCATGAACATAGGCCAGGGCCTCAGCCGATCCTTGCCACTCCGTGTGGTAAATGGCATATTGGCAAGTTTACGCTTCTCCTCCGACAATTTTATTTTAGGTTTTGGAGTCCTTTTTTTTCTGATATTTGGTGTTTTGGATTTGACATGCTCTGTACTATGACATTGGGCATCGGCCTTGGCAGACGACGTTGCTGGCATTTCATCGTCTCGGCCATGACTAGTGGCAGCAGCTTCAGCACGAGGTGGAAGTGGATCTTGATCTTTCCCTAATTTTGGAACCTCAACTTTTTTGTTCTCCATATTTTATAGGCAGAACTAAAAGGCACCTCAGGTAAACAATGGAGATGGATGGATTGGATACTAGTATACAATTATGGACGGACTGCCACGGTTAGGTGGTATAAAAAAACCACGGTTAGGTGGTATATATTATAATAATAATACAATTATGGATGGACGGACTGCCTGCCGACTGCCGACACAGAGGTAGCCACAGCCGTGAACTACCGCACTGTACACTGGTTGATAAAGAGATAGTAGTATACTCGTAACAACTAGTATGACACTATGACGACGGTATAAAGAAAGAAAAAAAAATACCACAGTTAGGTGGTATATATTATAATAATAATACAATTATGGATGGACGGACTGCCTGCCGACTGCCGACACAGAGGTAGCCACAGCCGTGAACTACCGCACTGTACACTGGTTGATAAAGAGATAGTAGTATACTCGTAACAACTAGTATGACACTATGACGACGGTATAAAGAATGAAAAAAAAACCACGGTTAGGTGGTATATATTATAATAATAATACAATTATGGATGGACGGACTGCCTGCCGACTGCCGACACAGAGGTAGCCACAGCCGTGAACTACCGCACTGTACACTGGTTGATAAAGAGATAGTAGTATACTCGTAACAACTAGTATGACACTATGACGACGGTATAAAGAATGAAAAAAAAACCACGGTTAGGTGGTATATATTATAATAATAATACAATTATGGATGGACGGACTGCCTGCCGACTGCCGACACAGAGGTAGCCACAGCCGTGAACTACCGCACTGTACACTGGTTGATAAAGAGATAGTAGTATACTCGTAACAACTAGTATGACACTATGACGACGGTATAAAGAATGAAAAAAAAACCACGGTTAGGTGGTATATATTATAATAATAATACAATTATGGATGGACGGACTGCCTGCCGACTGCCGACACAGAGGTAGCCACAGCCGTGAACTACCGCACTGTACACTGGTTGATAAAGAGATAGTAGTATACTCGTAACAACTAGTATGACACTATGACGACGGTATAAAGAATGAAAAAAAAACCACGGTTAGGTGGTATATATTATAATAATAATACAATTATGGATGGACGGACTGCCTGCCGACTGCCGACACAGAGGTAGCCACAGCCGTGAACTACCGCACTGTACACTGGTTGATAAAGAGATAGTAGTATACTCGTAACAACTAGTATGACACTATGACGGTATAAAGAATGAAAAAAAAACCACGGTTAGGTGGTATATATTATAATAATAATACAATTATGGATGGACGGACTGCCTGCCGACTGCCGACACAGAGGTAGCCACAGCCGTGAACTACCGCACTGTACACTGGTTGATAAAGAGATAGTAGTATACTCGTAACAACTAGTATGACACTATGACGACGGTATAAAGAAAGAAAAAAAAATACCACGGTTAGGTGGTATATATTGTAATACAATTATGGATGGACGGACTGCCTGCCGAGTTCCGACTGCCGACACAGAGGTAGCCACAGCCGTGAACTACCGCACTGTACTGTGTCTGCTGCTAATATAGACTGGTTGATAAAGAGATAGTATACAATACATACAACAATATACTACTATACTGGTGGTCAGGCACTGGTCACCACTAGTCACACTGGCAGTGGCACTCCTGCAGCAAAAGTGTGCACTGTTTAATTTTAAATTAATATAATATTATGTACTCCTGGGGGCTCCTGCTATAACAACCTGCAGTGCTCCCCAGTCTCCCCCACAATTATTATAAGCTTTGCCTTTTATACATTGATGTGCAGCACACTGGGCTGAGCTGAGTGCACACAGACTGAGTCACACTGTGTGACTGGCTGCTGCTGTGTATCGTTTTTTTTCAGGCAGAGAACGGATATAGCAGAGAACGGATATATTATATTAAAATAAATAAAAGTTAACTAACAACAACTGCACTGGTCACTGTGGTAAACTCTGTCTGACTCTGCACAATCTCTCTCTCTCTTCTAATCTAATTTCTAATGGAGAGGACGCCAGCCACGTCCTCTCCCTATCAATCTCAATGCACGTGTGAAAATGGCGGCGACGCGCGGCTCCTTATATAGAATCCGAGTCTCGCGAGAATCCGACAGCGTCATGATGACGTTCGGGCGCGCTCGGGTTAACCGAGCAAGGCGGGAGGATCCGAGTCTGCTCGGACCCGTGAAAAAAACATGAAGTTCGTGCGGGTTCGGTTTCAGAGAAACCGAACCCGCTCATCTCTACAGTATACTACAGTACATTACTAATACTCCAGTGTCTTGTGCCGCATATGGCTGCTGTAGGGTGCTGTGGTAGTGTCCTGTCACTGTGCATATGTCATCATTCCAGTCACAGTGATATCTGGTATCTATCTAGTGGTATCTAATTCCAGACATTACCACCGTCTAATTCCAGATATATTACTGGCATATAATTCCACACATTAAAAAATGGAGAACAAAAAGGTGGAGGGTAAAATAGGGAAAGATCAAGATCCACTTCCACCTAGTGCTGAAGCTGCTGCCACTAGTCAAGGCAGAGACAATTCAATGCCATCAACATTATGTAATGATTATACGATACATTATATATCATATCATTGTATGGTTGTAAAATACAACTTAAAAACTTTAATGAATAAATACATAAAGTAGCTTTTATGTAACCTTTTTAAACTTATTAGCATAGACCGAATTTCATCGTGTGTATAGGCCTTTAGTTCAACAACAGCATGGGACCAGTTAGTGTGTTTTGACCACTGCACAGCACCTGGTGTTATATAGTAAGCACCACTATGGCATAGTATACAGCATTATGGGCCTGATATGAGTGTGACCAGCGGTGATGTGGAATGCAGTAGGAGGTGCTGTTTAGCAAGCACCACTTCTATATTCACCATGCAGTATATTGTGTGAATATAGAAGTGTTGGCTGTGTTATGTATTATAGTAATTATTGCAGCTCCCAGCTAAAATTGCAACAATGTAATTTAGTGACAAGCTGCAGAGATTAACCCTTTCTGTGGCTGCTGCACAACCTCTATTCATATCGCTGAATTCAATTAGGGAGATGTTCTCACCCCGCGAGCAAGCGCAGGTATATGCCACACTTAAATGTATGGGTATGGTCTCCATAAAATGAGCGTAGCCTTGCAGGCAAAGACTACCTTACACCCTAGTTCTTGACCCTGCACCAACAGACCTCGGCCACCACAGGGAAAAAAGTACAGTAATTTCCACCATGTTAAGCCCCACACATTAATGCCCTTTGGAACATATTATGTCACTCACCACAATATCTGTGATATACTATGCCCTACAGTAAAGCTTCTAATTACTTTTACAAAAACTGCTCAACGCCAAGAGTTTCACGTGCTGGGTGTCATGCTCATTGCCAGGGGTTTCACTCTCTGGGTGTCATGCTCATTGCCAGGGGGAACGCAGTAGGAGGTGTTATATAGTAAGCACCACTATGGCATAGTATATAGCATTATATATATTGTGAGCACTGGTGATGTCGAGTGCAGTAGAGCTGCTGCTGGGTAATTACAATTTACTACAACCACCAATATATCTGCTGCACTATATCTATATTTGCAAAGCTAATTCTGCTGGGTAATTACAATTGACTACAACCACCAATATATTCTGCTGCACTATATCTATATATGCAAAGCTAATTCTGCTGAGTAATTACAATTGACTACAACCACCAATATATTCTGCTGCACTATATCTATATATGCAAAGCTAATTCTGCTGGGTAATGCAAATTGAACCATTATTGCATAGTATGTTTATTTTTAAGTACTTTTTTAAAGTTTTGAATGATATAGACCCAGTTTAATCTTTGTGGAATGCCTGGTTGTTGTTTTTAAGGTAATTTATTGCCTGACATTTGAGGTGGGGGGGGTTTGGTTACAGATTTCAATTATTGGTTTTACTTGTAATAGTCTTCTACTTAAGTCCAATGGTGTAGGCTGTGCAAAGCCGTTTGGCTGCGCATTTATTGATCCAAGCGTGCATTTTTATCAAAGCGTGATAAAATTGACACATAACAGCAGTGTTCAATCAGCGTTAATTTATCTTCAGCTGATATCGATTGTGAATTGACGTTTCTTCTCTTCTTGTCACCTCCAGGTAATTACAATTGACTACAACCACCAATATATTCTGCTGCACTATATCTATATATGCAAAGCTAATTCTGCTGGGTAATGCAAATTGAAACATTATTGCATAGTATGTGATTTTGAAGTACTTTTTTAAAGTTTTGAATGATATAGACCCAGTTTAATCTTTGTGGAATGCCTGGTTGTTGTTTTTAAGGTAATTTATTGCCTGGCATTTGAGGGGGTGGGGTGTGGTTACAGATTTCAATTATTGGTTTCACTTGTAATAGTCTTCTACTTAAGTCCAATGGTGTAGGCTGTGCAAAGCCATTTGGCTGTGCATTTATTGATCTAAGCGTGCATTTTTATCAAAGCGTGATAAAATTGACACATAACAGCAGTGTTCAATCAGCGTTCAATCGAAGTGAAAAAGAAGGAAAACAGAAGCACACCAATCTAACAAAACAAAGAAAACTGAAGAACTAATAACAAATGTGAGTCACTTACTCCTCAGATCACTCACCTCCTGATTGTTGCATCTGATTACATAGCACAGAACTACCTTACTTGGACATTTCATAAACCATCCATTTCACCTACAAATGCCTGTATCTGTATTATTGTAATTTTGTTTTTTAAGCACAGCTGCACCAATGCAATTTTACCTGCAAACACTTAAAACATCTAACATAATTACCATTGCTTCTTAAACCTCTCACAATCCTTTCATTTCTTACACTCCAAATACATTTCTGCACCCACTTTATCTACGCTTTTGACTCATTTCATACTAAATCTACTCCCCTTGAGCCTACACTGCTTTTCTCACCTGCATTTCTGCAATTCTTCTGCTCGGATTGCCTTACAGTCTCCTCTCCTACTTCCACTACTTCAACCTATTTACCTACTTAACACTATGTCAAGGTTTTCTTATACTCCCCACATCACTCAGTGTCTACCTAATAATGTATCTTTATCCTTCCCCCACTAGTCTCCTCCACCTCCTCCTCTCTCCCCTCCTCTGTCTCCCCTCCATCCCTCTGTTTCCTTCCCCCACCTTTCCTGTTACCCCACTTTCATTCACCTCTGCCCCATGGTCCTGCTACCCCACAACTCAGCCCTGCTCCCTCTCTCCCTTCCCTGTCACCTCCCCACACCCCCATCCACATCACACTGACCTCCCTCCCTGCCCACCTCCTGCAGTTTCCCCTCCTAGCTCAGGCACCCGTACCATCACTACTCTCTCATCATCCCTGCCCTCAAAGTTAATCCCACCTAATCGCTACAGCAACCCTGAAAATCTAATTCACATCTCTCCCACAAACTCATACCCCCTATCCTGTGCCCTCTGGAATGCCAGATCTGTTTGTAACAAACTGGTCCCCACTCATGACCTTTTCATTTCCAACTCCCTACACCTACTAGCCATTACTGAAACTTGGATTACGCCCTCTGACACTACTTCTGCTGCTGCTCTCTCTGCTGGGGGCCTTACATTCACACACACACCCCGACCTGGGGGTCGCCATGGGGGTGGTGTTGGGGTCCTTTTACCTTCTAGTTACTCCTACCAACTCATACCACCAGAACCATCCCTTATATTCTCTACATTTGAGGTCCACGCCATATGCCTCTTCCAACCAGTCCATCTTAGAGTAGCTGTCATTTACCGCCCCCCTGGCACTGCTTCCAAATTCATCGACAACTTTGCTTCCTGGCTTCCTCACTTCCTCTCTTCTGACATTCCCACCATTATCCTAGGCAATTTCAACATCCCTATTGACATCCCCACACAATCCCCTGCCTCTAAACTCCTTAACCTCACCTCTTCACTTGGTCTCTCCCAGTGGACCTCCTCACCCTCCCATGTGAATGGGAGCTCACTGGATCTGGTCTTCACTCACCGCTGTGATATTTCTGATTTTTCCAACTCCCCATTTCCCCTCTCTGACCACCACCTGCTCTCCTTCAAGCTATCTCTCTCGACTTCCCCATCTCTACCTCCTAAGGCTACCATCACTAAGCGTAACATTGAAGCTATTGACACCACATTCCTTTCCTCCCTGTTTGACTCACTTCTCTCTCCTATTCTCTCTCTCTCATGCCCTGAACAAGCCACTTCCACATACAATGCTTCCCTTACTTCTGCTCTTGACTCTGTTGCTCCACCAACCACTATTCACCCTTGCAAATTAACACCTCAACCCTGGCACACCAAATGCACCAGATATCTGCAAAAATGCTCATGTACTGCTGAGCGACACTGGAGGAAATCACGCTCTAGGGCAGACTTCCTCCATTTCAAACTTATGCTCTCATCCTTCAGTGCTGCCCTTTCTCTTGCTAAACAGTCATACTTCAAGAACCTCATCTCCTCCCAGTCTTCCAACCCCCGGCGCCTCTTTGCCACTCTCAACTCACTCCTCTGCCCACCTCCACCTCGTCTCCCTTCCTCACTCTCTGCTCTTGACTTTGCCACTTACTTCACATCCAAAATTGACTCCATACGTCAGGACATCACATTACACCAGACTATCAGTAACCAGCCTTCTCCCATCCCTTACCAACCCTCCCCATCCCTCGCACCAACTCTGTCATCTTTCTCCCATGCATCTGGAGAGGAAGTCATGGCCCTCATTCGTTCCTGTCCCCTCACCACCTCCCCACTTGACCCTATCCCCTCCCGCCTCCTTTGCCACCTCTCTTCTTCTGCTTGTTCCCATCTTTCCCACCTTCTCAATCTCTCCCTCTCATCAGGCACTGTCCCCTCTGCCTTCAAGCACGCTCTCATCTCTCCTATTCTTAAAAAACCTACCCTTGATCCAAACACTCTCTCCAACTACCGACTCATCTCTCTCCTCCCTTTTGCCTCCAAACTCCTTGAGCGTATTGTCTACAACCGCCTTACTTCCTTTCTTTCCTCACACTCACTGCTTGACCCATTCCAGTCTGGCTTCCATCCTCTCCACTCCACTGAAACTGCCCTTACAAAAGTATGCAATGACCTCCATGCTGCTAAATCTAAGGGACACTACTCTCTACTTATTCTACTTGATCTCTCTGCTGCTTTTGACACTGTGGACCATCCTCTCCTACTGCAAATCCTTCACTCCATTGGTCTGCGTAACACTGCCCTCTCTTGGTTGTCGTCCTACCTTTCTGACCGTTCATTCTCTGTCTCCTCTCATGACTCCACCTCCCCCTCACTTCCACTAACTGTAGGGATACCCCAAGGTTCTGTCCTTGGTCCTCTTCTCTTCTCTCTCTATACGTCCTCACTAGGTAAGCTCATTAGTTCTTTTGGTTTCCAATATCATCTCTATGCTGATGACACTCAAATCTATCTTTCCTCTCCAGACCTCTCCCCTACTCTCCTCACTCGTATCTCCAACTGTCTCTCTGCTATCTCTTCCTGGATGTCCCAGCGCTTTCTTAAACTTAACATGTCTAAGACCGAGCTGATCATCTTCCCTCCCTCCCGCATAATCTCACCTCCTACAATCTCATTATCTATTGATGGCACTACTATCTCCTCTACCCCCCAAGCGCGCTGTCTTGGAGTAATCCTTGACTCCTCCCTCTCCTTCAAACCACACATTCAGCACCTCTCACAAACCTGCCGTTTTCATCTAAAAAATATTTCCAGGATCAGACTTTTTCTGACCCAGGATGCTACTAAGACTCTTATCCACTCACTGGTCATCTCCAGACTGGACTGCTGTAATCTCTTCCTGACTGGCATTCCTGACAAATACCTCTCTCCACTCCAATCTATCCTCAATGCTGCTGCCCGGCTCATTTTCCTCACCAAACGCACTACGTCCACCTCTCCTCTCTTACTAGTCCTTCACTGGCTCCCCTTCCCTTTCAGAATCCATTTCAAGCTTCTCACACTTGCTTACAAAGCCCTCACCCACTCCTCTCCCATCTACATCTCTGATCTTATCTCGCTTTACACTCCCACCCGTCCTCTTCGCTCTGCTAATGCACACCGACTCTCCTGCCTACGGATTACTTCCTCCCACTCCTACCTCCAAGATTTTTCACGTGCTGCACCACTTCTCTGGAATTCCCTACCTCTCCCCCTCAGACTCTCCACCTCTCTACAAAACTTCAAACGGGCTCTCAAGACCCACTTCTTCACCAAACCCAGCCAAATCTCATCCTAAACCTCTGTTCCATGCTCTCTATGTACCCCATCTGTCTCACCCCTGTCTGTCTACCCCTCCCTTTTAGAATGTAAGCTCTCACGAGCAGGGCCCTCTTCCCTCATGTGCTTACTCTTTTCTTACTTTAATAATCTTCAGCTGCACCAAATCCAGCAGTCTTCTGCCACCTGATACTTATTCCAGTGTCATCTGCTGATGTAGCTATGTTTATTTACCCTGTACTTGTCCTATATTGTCATCAACTGTAAGTTGCTGTTTTCCTGTTTGATTATTTGTTTATGTACTCTGTAATTGGGCACTGCGGAACCCTTGTGGCGCCATATAAATAAAGGATAATAATAATAATAATAATAATAATAAATAATATAATATATAGCATTACGGTACAGTAGGCCACTGCTCTACCTACCTCTGTGTCGTCAAGTATACTATCCATCCATACCTGTGGTGCATTTTAGAAAAAAACATGTCTCGGCAGAGCAATCTATAAATCCATCATTTTTCAGACAGCAACAGTGGGTATTGTAATAGTCACCCAATCCATCACTTTTATAGGGTTGCATGCACCCACATGCTACAGCCTGTCTCAATAATTTTACTGTCACGCTGTGTGTGTTTGTGTTTTTATTTGGGTATTTTTTGTTGTTGTAGAACTACAGGTACCAGCAAGCCCGTTATTTCCCCGCCTGCTGGTACTTGAGGTTCTCCAAGTACCAGCAAGCGGGGGAGGCTTGCTGGGCCTTGTAGTTCCACAACGAAAAAACAATATTCTTTTTTTACACACATGGCTATCAGCCCGGCACCCACCACCCAGGGGTGCTGGGGACAGCCTCGGGCTTCACCCCTGGCCCTTGGGTGCCTCGAGGGGAGGAACCTCTTGATTTAAGGGGTCCCTACTCCTCCAGGGAACCCCGGCCAGGGGTGACTAGTTGGAGGGGTAATGCCAGGGCCGCAGGGACCTACATAAAAGTGTCCCCCGGTTGTGGCATTATCTCTCTGGCTAGTGGAGCCCGGTGCTGGTTTTAAAAATATGGGGGACCCCTACATCTATTGTCCCACGTATTTTTGGAACCTGGACCGGTCTAAGAGCCCGGTGCTAGTTGTCTAAATACGGGGAACCCCTGTCCAATTTTTCCCCCAGTATTTAAATAACCAGGACCGGCTCAAAGAGCCCGAGGCTGGTTATTCTAAGGAGGGGGGACCTCACGCATTTTTTTTAACCCATTCAGACCCTTCTCCTTTAAGTTAATGGAAGCCCTGGACAACAAAATTGCATTCATGTCCTCCTCCCTCACCCTTCCCAGTCCCAAACACTCATTTTTTTTCTTTAAAAATTTATAATATATAACGAGAACAATGAGCAGGCAGGCAGCGGGCATTGGCGGCATCGGACTGAGATAGAAATTAGTGGTGGAGGGCTGGGTCAGTTGATTGTGGGCGAGTTTGTAAGCCATTGGCAGTGGCAGCGGGTATCGGCTCAGAGGCAGTAGCGGGCATTGGCTAAGGGTCATCGGCAGGATTCGGCGGACATTATGGCTGTAGTGCCTCACTAGCCACTGACCTCACCGCACGCCACTGTGGGACAGATGTAACATGCAGAGAGAGGTAGATTTGGGAGGGGGAATGTCCTAGCATAACTGTTATTTGCAGTGTAATACTGTAATTCAGCTGTGCAGCATTTGTGGCTAAATGTCAAAGAAGCCAGTATTTACCCTGCATGCAAAACAATAAATGTATTTGAACATACCTCCCAACTATCCCAATTTTTGCAGGACAGTCACTTTTTTGGGGAATGTCCAGCTAACCCAAACAACCCCCCCCCGGTGGAAGGCTCCCTGTAGCTTGTTGCTCTGCAAATATGCACATTGTGGGTAGAGATGAGCGCCTGAAATTTTTCGGGTTTTGTGTTTTGGTTTTGGGTTCGGTTCCGCGGCCGTGTTTTGGGTTCGACCGCGTTTTGGCAAAACCTCACCGAATTTTTTTTGTCGGATTCGGGTGTGTTTTGGATTCGGGTGTTTTTTTAAAAAAACACTAAAAAACAGCTT